>NC_065521.1:13181448-13213948 GCF_006386435.1 Epinephelus moara | reverse complement strand
TAACATCAGAGTCAAGCTGTTTCGGTGTTGTGAGTTTGTTAACACTGTTTACCAGCTTGGTGTTATATCAGCTGGGCAGACATTTAACTGTTCACCGGGAGAAGAACAACTCCTGAGATGGCAGTAACAGAAAGTTTGCTGATTCGGCATCAGACTCCCAGCGCAAAAAGGATCAAATGCAGGTATCGTTTGATTGGAGACGATGGAGACCAAACTACTAGGTACTTGGTTATTTCAGTCAATACCTTAAAAGTATCTAGTCCCATTACCCAAGCCTACTACCAAATACACACCCATGAATGAGGCATGAACATAAAAAGATGCGTGGATGTGACAGATACTGCAGGACACGTCATTGACAGCCTTCTATAGTCTTCTTTACTAAAACAAAGTGATGCCCACAACTCAGCCTACAGCTCAACAGAGAGACTGTACAGGAGTCCTTCTTCTTTTGTGTTTCTGACAGTAGCTGCTCAAGGTGTGTAATTTTGGACGGAATCTGAGACCTGTGTTATTGTTGTTACCGGCAGTAACCACAGGTGTTGCCAAATCAACCAGGACCTTAGTCCAGTACAGTCAGCTTCTCTTGAAACAATGCACAGTAAAACTAAACATTGTGTGTGTGTGTGTGTGTGTGTGTGTGTCTGTGTCTGTATGTGTCTGTGTGAGTATGCGTGGGAGTGTCATTATGAAAATCACCAACGACACAGTACGATACAGCCGGTCTGGTTATAGAGGCCGTTGGGAATGTGCTGATTTATCTGAAAGATTAGACACATGTTCTCCATATACACAAAACAACATACTTGGTGCACGTTCATGTGTGTGTGTAGATGTGTGTGTGAGACAAAGACAGCCTATCCAACTGCCTTGGTAATCCCTTCCTACGGATTCCTCCCCTCTCTATTCTTTTATTCTTAACATGAGTTCTGCTTAGTCAGGACTCGTTCTACAGGTAAGACAAGGATATACAAAGCTCTCTCCCTCTCTCTTTCTAGTTTCCTATATCCCTCTCTCTCTCTCCATTCTGTCTCATGGAGTGGAAAGATGTTGGCAGAGTGAAAGCTGAGGAGTGAAAAAGCTACGCAGTGCAAGAGAATAGGGGCAATAAAATAAAAAATAGAAAGAGAAAATGGACAGACCAGACCAAATGAAAAAATGAGGAAGCTAAATGACAAGAAAGGCCAGTTGATCAGCAATCTTTAACAACCTGCAGATGAGTGTCAATTTCTACACACTCAAGGAGGAGCTGACAGCCAGCATAGTGCCACTAGTGATAGATTCTCAGGCTGTACAAAGTCAGCAACCAACTGAGCAGATGCCACCACTTTGTCTTGACACACATCCAAATATAGCTACAACGCTTTCTTCTGTTCTGACTGTACAGTGTGTGCGAGTGTGTCTAAATCACACTACACCTTTTAGAGGCAACAGCTACTTTCAGTAGATAAAGTCGTCATTACCTCAGGGTATCTGTGAGGCTGCTGAAAATAATACTTTGATGCAAATTAAGGCACTTCATGGAGTTGACTGAGAGACAATAAAAGGGAGGAAACATGGAGTGAGAGACACAAGGAGAAGGGGCTGACAGGACAACCTGACACTGCTGTCAAGCATTCTCCTCTTGACTCCATCTCTATCACTCCCATCATCCCATTCTCCTGAAGCCTAGAGTGGCGCGCAGCTGTGTTATTATAATGTCTGTGTGCATGTGCGTTGAAAAGGTTATTTGCATAAAATAGGCTGCAACAGCATCTCTTTCGCGTCTCTTTCATATCTCTGTCTTTGTGCCCCTGCAATAAAAAACATTTGTTTCCTAGTTCTGTCAGCTCAACAATGTTTGCACTTACTTGGAACACCTTATGAATTGCTGTGTGTATGTGTGTGTGTGTAAGTGTGAGTATTCATTCCAAAGAATTACTGATCCAAGTTTACAGCATGTCTTTGCAGCTCATTGCCAAAGAAAACAGTTCCCATTTCATCTAAAGCAAACAAACGCGGGGTCAAAGCCGCAGGTTCAAGTCTGGCTTTCCTTAAGCAAATGGAGACGGAAAAAAAATAATAACACTTATTATGAATTATGAGGCTGTATATGAAATGCTCAGCTCTCCTTTTGACAAATTTAGCAAATATGTTTTAGCAAATAAGTTTCCATTTTCTGATCCAATATTCATCTGGAATAACAGAACATGGATATTACGTCTTAGAGCAAAAAACTGGTTTCCAGTGTAGCACAACACTCATTGTGTCACTTTTGTGATATTCAGTGACTAATGAGATGTATTTTTGCAAACAAACCTAGTTTCATTCTAAAACAAGACCTAGTAGATTAATACTACTAGGGCTGCAAGATGAAAACAGTCAAGCCAAAACGAAGCACTGCCCACAGGCTGGAGGAAACATTCTCATTTTACAGCTAAACAGTACACTAAAATATGTTTCTGAAAACATATGAGGCAAAAATAGACAATGCAGTAAAAAATCTTCATTCATACTTGATCAGCGCTGACCTGTTTGACAGTTTGACCGCAGCTCATGAGCAGTGACATGATGTTTTTTGTACAGACTATTTATCTCATGTGCTATTGAGTGGATGCAGTTAGAGTTTCAGCAAATATGGCAAAAAGTTGTAAAGGTTACCAACTACTTGAAATTGTGTGACTAAAATCAACTGTAAAATGTAAAGATATTAAAAAAAGAAAGAAGCCGAAGCCAGCAAATGTTTGGTATATAAATAAATCACTCACACATTCAATCGATTATCAATAGATCAATCAAATAAAAGGCCTAAGGTTTCAGCACTAAGTATTACCCTCCTGTCAGAGCAACAGTTCAGAGCCAACAGGCTACGAACAGAAATTTAGGGAATTAACTGGCACCAAAATTGTACAGTTGTATATTGTCAAAGCTCTTGCAATTCCTCACTTCCTGATTTAGAAAAGCCAAAACTCAACTTTATGCTGAAAGTGCATTTTTAACCTTCCTCTAGACAGTTGCCTCAAATACGGCCTCCATTTATCATAACAGAAGGTTTTCAGGGATTCGTCAAGAAAACAGACAACAGATAAATTACTGCAGGGAGTCCAACTGAAACAGGACAACAGTCTCTCCAGGACATTTTTTAGGGGAACACCACCTAAATTAAGAATTCCAATATGTTATTTCCATGGCCAGGAAGGTTCAATCAGTATGTGTGATCACAAGCTACTCTCTATAAAAGCTAGAAACAAAAGAAGTAAGTATCAAAACTGTGATGTTAAGTTTAATGTCTGGAGCCGGTCCATAGATAATGAATGGGAGACTGATTTTATGGACAGAACGTCTTTTTCTTTTTCATATCCAAATGAGCTTTATTCTATTGCAGTGTTTTCAGTTCTGAAAATGTACCCATACACTCAGAACATTCCCCTGGGTGCTCTCAGTGTCATCTACAACATATTTTAGCATTCATTGTCTATGAAGCAGCTCCAGACTTAAAACATGGTGTCATCACAAGTTTGAGTTAAAGCACTCTCGTTTTTGGATTTGGGAGAGAGCTGTTTGCTAATATTTGGTACTGTCTTAGACCATATGAATAAAGTATGAAATCTAAAAATGGACCCTTTAAATAACTCCCAAAAACATGACTTTTCAAAGTTGTTAAAAAATGAAACTGTCAGTTCTTAAAACACTTAGATAGATACACCATATTGACATTTAACATGTATAGCTTTCCCATAGGAACAAACCAGTGGGACACTAAAGGAACCCAAAATAGCACGATCCCAAAACAGACACAGCTACTGTGCAATAACACACAGGCCAATGTCAGTGGCCTCCTGCAACCGATCCCACAGTGGATGTTCTCATTCACGTTAAAGGTGCATTTCAACTGATCGTCTGTACGGAAGTTACAACGTGCACTAGAGAAAGCGTAGTGGCATTAGAGATGCATGCATGGATTTGTACAACAGGTGTGTTCGTGCATGTGTAAGAGTGTTTGTGCACAGCCGACAGAGAGGACGGAGTGTACGTGCCTGTGAGTGTGTGTGTGTGTGACAGTAACGGAGGAAGGTTGATGTATAATGCAGCGTGGGTCCAGTTTCCTAAGTCCTCAGTGAGTTTCCATAAACATCCAAGGCTGCTGTCTGTTAGGTCAGCAAGCTCTCACACAGACACACACATACACACACACACACACACAGACACACAGTGTTGCTGCTGCTGTTAAAACAAGTGTACTAGTGACAGCAGTGCAAGAAGAGTCTTGCAGAATGAACGAGACAGACACAGAGGGAATTAATTAACACAAGAAAAAAACCCTCCTCTATCTCTCTTTCTTTCGCCTTCAGCTCTATGCTGGACTCGATCATCACACTTTGTCAGACACCACAGCAGACTTCCAGTGCGCAGTAAGATCAAAAGAGTTTGACACAACAGGTTTCACCTTCCATTTACAAGATATAAATGTCCACAAAGACAACAAGCCTGCACACGTGCACGCAAAACACACAAGGTAAAGGATAAAGTCAAAGGCACATACCCGTGTTTGTCTTGTAAATATCCGGCTATGTGAAAACCCCAGTAGCACTTCTGCCTCAGCCAGCTCACAGCAGGATCTATAATTAGACAGAGAGCTCCACTCCCCTCCAGTCATCTTTTACTGTCGGCCACATCCTCTTTTCTTTAACTCCTTCTCTTTCTTCTCCCTCCCTCCTTCTCTCTATCTCTGTCTCTATTTGTTGACACTGACCGACACCAAACTGTTGATTTCATCATTTCATTGACACAGTAGAGGCACCTTGTCTGGAGGTGTATCTGCAGACTTCTGACAGAAAAGGCTTTTTAAAGAATTTTAACTTTTGACATGAAACTTAAAATGTGCAAATAAAGAAAAAGGTTAGCAAGATATGAATGCTGTGATGAAATTTAAGACCTCTATTAACACTGCAGGAGGGATTTTAAGACTTCTCAAGCCTTTACACTTTTTAAAGCACCCTGTTGCACAACAAGAGCATTTCAGCTTCTCCTACACTACAGATTTTTTTAATTGTGACACTTTGGCCAGTGGTGACCATCAGTGCTTGCCAGTGAAGGATCTTTACAATCCATCCCATAAACAACAGGGATTGTAACCATGGTAACGGGGGTGGTCGGGGCCGGCAGGAAGTTGAGTCTATAAAAACACAACAATGACAGAACCAGGGTGGCTTCCTGTTTAAGAGCTGAGTTTAGACTCCCATTTCCTCCCCTCTCCTCCCCCTGCTGATGTTGTGACGCTGCTGCCGCAGTGCCCTCGAGCCCTACGGCAGTAAACTTCCCCATCGGACTGCATGCTCAGACGGTAAAACCAAAACAACCACGGCTTCTTTGACTCTCACTCACACACTCCTAAATCTGTGTTCCCGTTCCTCTCGATGTATGGCTTTAGTGAAAATGCTCAGGGCTTTGCCATCCATTAACGACTCAGATTAATGACTAACAGTGGCCCTGAAGGCAACACACTAATGTACTGAACACACAATCACTCACAAAACACACCCGTACGGGAACATGGAAAACTACTAAGTAAACTATTGACAATCCAGTTAAATTGTGTTTCATCTATTTCTAATGTTTGTGGGGCTAAAAGGGATTAAATGTTTTCTTGTATAACTAAAATAAGTTAGATCCAAGATCCTCCAAACTATAGTTGGAGGAAACCAGGCCATCATGTTTGTGAGTAAAACAACTTGTTACATGAGAACATTGTCATTGTCAGGCTGTTCACATTCATTGTTCCTACGTATACCTACAAAAAGTAGCTGCAATTCACATGTAACCTAAGTAATCGTGAGCCAGGAGACTGTGATCATGTGACCTATGCACTGCGGGCTGCCTGCTTTCATACGATGGGAGCAAAGGAGGAAGTCAGCTCACGTAGTATAAAGAGCAACAAAGTCCATGTAAGACATGGGTTAGTGGACAGGTCAAACAAGCACAGGACTTTGACCCAGGAGACCGGGGTTTGTGACATGTGTGAAACTAAAATTCAGCATTAAGTTATTTTAAGTTACGTACGTGTCACATCACATCGTCACGTCATAACGTCATTACATCCTATTTTCATGTTACGTTAAGTACATAATGTGATGATGCCCAATCATGATTCTTTTTCTAAACCTAAATTTAACTTAACCTGTAGGGGCGCTATTTCGAAAGAGCCTATCATGTTAATTGTTGGATGGGGATGCGCTGCTGTTAGCATAACAATAATTATTATTATTTTTTTTTTTTTTTACACACACATACTATTAAAGAAATAACAAACATTTTTGGGAAACACTGGTTTTTCCCTTTTTTAGTTTTGCTTTGTTACCTTTTGGCCAAGCCAGGCTAGCTGCTTCCCCTGTCTCCAGTCTTTTTGCTAAGCCAAGCTAAGCATCTCCTGGCTTCATATGAAACAGCCAGACACAGGGTGGGATCAATCTTCTCATCTGACTCTTGGCATGGAGAATAAATGTATTTCTCAATGTGTTGACCTATTCCTTTAAATGTGCCATTACATAACAATGTGAAGGGTGTTGTTGTTTTTTCAAATAAAAGTGCAGACACAGGATGTCTATAGTCGGTTACAATCTCTGCCAATCACACTGTTTCCCAGCATGGGTAATTTCAGCTGACTGTTGCATTGCTTTTGCAATGCTACAGTATGCTTACTTCAGTTTTGGGGAAGTGTAGTGGTGTGGTGTTTCTGCACAGATCACTTGTCAATCAAAGTGGTTGCACCAATGAGACATCTTCGTCTCAGGATTTTCAGTTTGACAACATTTGAGTTTCTGTAGGTGGTGCTATGTGTTTTATATGTCTTTTTGAACCATGTTGGGTGTTGCGGGTCATTTATGACACCCAATCTTTTCACTATTATTTTAAAACAATAGATAGAGAAATGGCGGGGGAAACAGTCTTTTTACCCAGCCTGTAAATGTTGGGAAAGTGTGACTTTTAAAATCATACCAGAGACAGTTATTTATTTATATTGATGATTTATTATAGCTATGATTAATTACACTCACTATAATACAGTATCACTATCCTACAGCCATTAACGCCATGATGTAATAGACTGCTACATCACTCGTGCCATTAGCCTATGTTTTGACGATGTGCTATATTGTTAAAATGTAGGGATCTGCAACCTCCAGAACTACAGGTCCTTAGAGGCTCAGAATGTTTTCTTTTTTTTTACAAGTGGCTAAACAATCTAACACTGTTTGGATAAAGCGTTCCTTTTTGTTTAACCAGAAACATCCCCAAAATCACTATCGCCAAACCCATCAGACTCCATTTAAATAAACAGTAATTTTAGTGTGTGTAGAGCCAGCATATTTTCACATCTAACTGGGTGAATTAAGGATTTATTTCAACCAAACCAGAGTTGGTGATTGCTGGAACAGTGAAAAGACTAACCAAGATGGCTTCTGTGAGTTTTATTTTATTTCTGTGGACTATAGTGTGTTTTACAATGATTAAATTACTGTTTATTCAAATGGAGTCTGGTGGGTTTGATGGAAGTGATTTTGGGGCTGTTTCTGGTTAAACAAAAAGGATCTTACTCTTTAACAAAATGGTCTTTCTCTGTAGGGATCCTTTCAATAATCTTGCAGAAAATTAAAATAATCTGAGCATGTTAGTGGCAAAAATTAGCACTTATAGGCGACGTATTTTCATGGTGCAAATATTGTCTGGAATGCTTACATTGTAGCCTGACCCTGCCGACTGCAGCGCTCTCGCTCTTGCTCTTGGACCAATTTCCAAAAATTTTCCCATTAGTCACTTCAGACACATAACATGGGAAAAATAGGGTCTAGATTGAAAAACACCCTTTAACTCTGGATTTTTAAATTTATTTGACGTGTGGAAAACCACAAAGCGACTCTTCAGCATGGTAGCGAATGCGGTGGTTTTTCCCCTTGATGTATAAGGATGTGACATCTTATGGGTGTTCCCATTAATACTGACCGTATCTATGACCTGTTCTTTTGGAAATGTAAAACTCATCACTTCCTATGAACCAAAGCATCTTCCCAGAAAAGACCAAAAAGACACCTATAGTTTAGAGCAACAATTTTGCATTAATTTTGCATTTAATTTATTGTTGATTTACTGTTGTTTACAACAATCACTGTTTAGTGTAGGGCTAAATGCATGCATCAGTATGGAGGTGATTAAGAGCCCACTGTGATAGGGTAAAAGGTGCAGGAGGTGAGGGTGTATTCACTTAAAAAATCTACAGAGTTGCTAAATCGGCCTTGCACAACACAGGATCTCTATGAATAGTCTGGTACTGACAGTTAGGATCACATGGTCTTTACTCTGGAAGCTCTCTCTCCCATCAGACCTAAGTGCTTTGCACACAAATACTGAGTAAATGTGTTATTTCAGTTCAGGTTTCAGGTTCCATACATTGTAATAAAGACCCCTTCATTTCATTAAGTCTCTAATGCCTCTTGTTTCTTTCAGATTAATTAAATGTTTTTCAGTCTGCTTTATTACGTGAACACTCTCTCTTTCTTGCCACCTTTTGCTCTCACTAACACTCACTCATTCCTTCTCCAACTTATCTTCCTCTCGCTCTCACTCTATCTCCTGTCTGTCTTTCTTTCCCTCCTTCATGCTGAGGAATCCACAGCTGTCACTCCCATTCAAAACCTCTCCTCTTCCCATAGCAGCTGGCCAGACTGCGGTTTGTGTGTGTGTGTGTGTGTGTGTGTGTGTGTGTGTGTGTAGGCCTGCCTGCCCCCCTACAACTGTCGCCAAACTATTTCTATATTTATGGTGTTGCTCTGCTGGTGCATACTTGAGTGTTCAAGTGTAAATGGTAGTGTGTGTGGCTGTCGACAAGTTTAAGAACTACCCTCTGCTGTATGTGTGTGTGTGTGTCTGTGTGTTACAAGGATAGCAAGATGAGGGCAACACTCTTAAGTGAGAACATTTTGTTGGTGTTCACATCTACAGAGGGTTAAGTGAGGACACTGGGGGCATCTAAATCATCCACGTGTCTCTGGTTGATCTCTGGCTCCAGGCCTTCATGTGAGCCTTTTGTTGAGGGAGGGATGATTTTATGTTCTCATTATGTACAGAAAAAAATCCACCCTTAGATACTCTCACACTCCCCAAACTCATCTATCATGTTCAGTTCTTCAGTACTATATTCATATAGTGTTCTCTCTACTTTTTATACTTTGCTACATTTCACAGAAGGCCTTTTGCCAGCGCCCATGCAGTGGTTGCATACGTGTTGCACTAAGTCAAAAGCAGGCTGTGGTTACATAATTTCTGTTCAAACAAATAAAACATACTGATGAATAATTTAATGGAGTTAATTGTTTAACTTAGGTTCAGGAGCAGGACCACGCCTCAACCACTCCCCTAATTACCTGACTAACATATATATACCAGCACAGCGCTACCACAGGCCTCTCAGATCTCTCGAACCCACCCTCCCTCCCCCTCTGTTCCTCTATCTTGTCAATCCGCTGTGTGCCTCTCCTCATCTCACTCTAGGCATCGACTGGGGGGCTTCCTAACAGCACGGGCTCATCAAGACACGAGACGGAACCCCCACACTGAGTCTCTTCACCCCCATCTACACCTCACCCAGTCCGACCCTCCGATGACGTCATCTCCATCCTGATTCACTCATCTGCAAATCTGCACTCCCCCATTCATCACCACCCCATTCATAACCATTACTCTGACAATCACATCATTAAATCTTTAAACTGCACATCGTTGTGGCGTGGTCCTTGCTAGTGAATTGATTACTAATGCCTCATTTAAATTGCATGGTTCGGCTCGACTCAACTCGACTACCAGACACTTTATTTTGTTTTCCACTGGGGATAGTAGCCCTTCAATGTAGGTGGTGCCGTGACACCATCTTCAGCATGACACCACTTTTCATTGGCAACCAAACTGAGAAATGTCTGCACTTTTTCTAAAATCTGGGTCAAGTAAATCCAAAAACTGTTATCGATGTTGACGGTAGTTTGGCTATTTAAAAATGGTGGGTGTATGCACGATGTCCAATGTCACACTCATATGTTTCTCTCTAACCAATCAGTGGTCTACAGAGTTTTAACTCCACCTTTCAATATCAACTTAGCTTGCTTAGAACCTTTACCAAGGTGTCCCAAGTACTATCTACAACTTTTGCTAATCAGAAACCACAAATAAGCGGGTTAAAGCTGCGCCATACCGTCAAATTCTGCATAAGAGTCTAAAGCCATGCTATCAGCTTTGGGAGGATGTACTTTTGCTTCGAGCTAAATGCTAATGTCAGCATGCTGATGTTTAGCAGGTGTAATGTTTAACCCGTTCTGCAGTGCATTCTGGTCTACTAAGGCTACAGTGAGTGAAGATGCCGGGAGCTTTTCATCATCTACAATAATGTAACTGGTTTGACTGTTAAATTCTGGAGCGACAATCGTCCATTTGTAGAAGCCAAAAAAAAAAAAAAGACATTTAGCACGTCGACGTCTTGGGAACAAGGAAATGCAGCAATTTAAAAAAGTAAACCCGGAAATACAAGTACAACGATGTATTTTCTCTTCACAGGTGAAGAGAAAATACATCTGAAGACTTTATGAAGTCTTCATGAAGTCTTAAAGGACCAGTGTGCAGGATTTAAGAGGATCTATTGGAATATGGTATTTTAAATTATGTTTTTATCAGTGTATAATCATCTGAAACTGAGAATTGTTATGTTTTTGATACCTTAGAAAGAGCCCTTCATTTCTACATGCGGGTTCTCTTCCACAGAGCCAACCATGCACCGCCATGTTTCTACAGTAGCCCAGAATGGACAAACCAAACACTGGCTCCAGAGAGGGCCTTTTGCATTTTTATGTTGAAATGGTGGCTTGAATTTGGTGGCACAAGTGCAGCCACTGTAGATTCTCCTACACATTTGGAAAGGGAGGAGTATTGAGTTGGTTGCAATTTGCAACCTCACCACTAGATGCCACTAAACCCTACATACTAGACCTTTAATAAATTCAAGTAGGGTTTTGGTTTGGGGTCAACATCATCTGGACAAGATTGATGTCTGACACACAAGCATTCACAAGCAACTGTTACTTTAAAAAAAAATTACAGGTTTCCAAATTTGGCTGCTCTTACCTCTTCTCAAAGAGATTTATGAATGTCGTGCGAGCTCGTAAAAGAGGAATCTAAGTAAGTTATTACATCCTGCTCTGCTTCAGATAAACAGGTGCTTTAAAATTCCGCCAGTCTGCATGCCAACAATACACCCATTTACATAACTCGCACAGGTTACACACACATAAACATTCCATGTGCCTCTGTCATCTTTCGCTCGACTCGGTGTTGCAATTTGCCTGAAGCTTAACACTCAAGAACAACTCACTCATTATTACACACACAAACACACACACACACACACAAACGAAAGAGTGAATGTGAATGCCTCTGTCTGTCATGAGAGCAGACACCAAGTGTGCTGTCCAGCTTGACAAATGACAGTGAATTTGTCCTCTTGCTGCAGAGTCAATAAAGGCAAAGCTAAGAGTTCCGCCTCAGAACCTAAGTGACATTCTCATCTCTGTTTCCCATCTTTAACACCATCTAATCGATACGTCGATAAAGCTTGGTCAACTTTAAAGAATAAATCTGATCAATGTTTGATTGACAAGTGATCTACTGGATCTCACCTTGCTTTGCATCTTAACTACAGTGCATTTTACATACTTTTCTGAAAACAAAATTCCTCTCTTGAAACAGGTGCTGCTTTGAATCAGCTGATGATCTATGCAAATATACTAGTTCTTCCTGTGGGTAAATTCTTTGTTTTCCTGGTGTCTTCCTCCACAGGTAGGTCAGAGGTCATGATCAGTTACAAACAGATGAGCTGAGGCTTAAAGGCATTTACTGCTTTGATCATGAACACCTCTCCATCAGGGTCAACAAGGGGGCTGGACTCAGTCCTCCCTCTTTGAAGTGCTTACCCCGTCACTCTGTACTCCATAATACTTTCTAAATAAAATAATTCTGCTGCATGTTAGGTAAAGATCAGCATAGCAGAAAGAATTACTGCTTTATGGGGATGCACCATTTTAACGGCTGATATTCACTTTGTTGACTGCCATCAGCCTATCGGCAAATAAGACTGCATTCAGCAATGGCAGTGGCCGATGTTTTTCTGTTGTGTCTCACCAATTTTGCACAGGCTAAAATCTAGGGCTCAAGACTATAACCATGTTTCGTCATCCTGGGAACAACAGAAAATGTGTTTGGGATGAACAGAGATCTTCCAGGGACAACTTTGTGACAAAAAGACACGGTAAACTCACTGTGGTCGCACCAGGGGATGCATCCTATTGTTTCCTTGATAATACTATATTATGAACAACAAATCCCTGTTGATATCCGCAGAAGGAGAGGTACTTTACGTTAGCTGTTAGCTGTTAGCACATGGTAGCTGGAACTAACAGCTAACTGAGGTTGCATAGAGATACATTATGATGGGTTCAATGTCAATTCAGTAAAAATTAGTATTGTGTGAAGGTAACTTATAATGTTATCATGATAAGTTCAAAAGTAATCTTGTAAAACTTTGTTTCAGGCGAGCAACTTGAATCAGTCTGTTTAAAGGATAAATTAAAATGAAATCAATATGAAAACAGATGTTAGAGAGAAAATTGTGATATAGTAAATGTAGTAAACAGGCCTTTGAAGCAGTTTCTAATAAAGATGTTTTTCATTTTTAAAAAGGTTATATTAATATTATTGAATTTGTGCCCACTCAAAGATCGTGTTGTGAGGGATTATTTTTTAATAATGAAGATTTCTTTGTTTCCATAGCACCAAAAGGGCATAGCTACCAACATAAACAACAATGAAAAAAAAACTTCAGTATCGGCCAAATTGTTATTTTAAACATCTGTATCAGTATCGGCCCAATATTTCACAATCGGTGCATCCCTACTGTTTAAGTATCTAATCATGAATGTTTAACTCATCAGGAATGTGGAGTCTTCTGGAACACCTGACAGGAATAAGTACTGTGGAAATGCCCTCTGGCGAAGCAACGTTTCCTCCAGCTGATGCAATACAGATGCTCGACAGCAGCACTGGTCTTACTGGGCAGCTCTCAGGAAAACCCTTCCTCAACCATCAAATACGCAATACACATAAGGTTAGAAACAGACTTGCTTTAAGTGTATACGCTCAGTCAAGCTCTGTGTATTTTCTCATTCTTACAGATCTCGAAACAAATGATCTGTCACTACACCTGAAAGTGAAGACTTTTTGAGGTTTGATCGTACAGATCTTCAAAAATTCAAGATGACAAATTGACTCCGATATCTCTACAAATCTGTCAATGCTCGCTTTTGCTCCATCGCACTCCTGCTCCCCTTACATCAAACACATTCTCCGCATTTCCCAACACTGATAAAGCCACTCAACACAGCAGCTCACTCAAAGGGATCTCCCCCTTTTATCTTTTATAACATACACACACATCACACGGTCACAATACACTCACGCAACAGATTCACACTTACTCTGAAACACAATGCCAGATCAGGCAAATAAATGTTAACACCACACAACACTTACATATTGATTGTTTCATCTATTTTCACAAATACTTTGCAATGCTGACAGGGAAATGATTTCAAATGAAGTGACTGATCCAGCTGGTTATCAGTGGTGAAAACAGTGAGTCATGAAAACAGTGGTGACTTGGTGACTGCTGCACTGATAGCCTGTGGTTATAGTGGGGAGATTGGGAGCTACAAAAAAAGCTACAATCAGCAGCAAAGGCTTTTGTGCTGATAAAAACGAGAGTAGCTTATCTGCTTTTCCTGCTGAAGCCTCAGTCTACCCTGCAGACAGGAGACCATTTGATTTAACTCGGCAAAATTATATATATGTTTTCTGCTGGATTAAGAAGATGGGTTATAAAACTGACTCTCAGTTCGATAACTTAATGAGCATAGAAAACTCATCAGCACAGAAATACTGTATGAATCTTAAGTATTTAAATTTCTGACATCAAACAGGCACAAAAAATAAACAACACCTTTTTAATTCATTTTAAAACAGCTTTCAAGACTCAAAGCTGGACCGTATGACCTGTTCACATGGAAGCTTTTTATAGTTAACACAACACCTCACGCTGACTGACTGCCAGAGCAACTAACATGGAAAAACTTTGCTTCCTGTTGCAACTGCAAGAGATTAATGAACTGAAATATACGTGTGAAAAAGAGTTTGCTGACAGGACTCTGACATCTGTCACCATCTAACATCTCTTACTTCATCTTCTTATTTTGATACATCTTTCTACCCCCTATCTCTATTTCTATATACACTATGAATCTTTTTGCTGCCTTTCAATTTCTTCATCTCATTTTTTTTTTATCTATGTTCTCTCCTTGGTAAAAGTTAACGTGTTCCAGGAAGGCAGCTTCATGAATATGCACAGTCACACTCGGCTGTCTGCACGGACAACAAAGGAAGAAGACATTAACATTCCTGCACATGCTCTGCACTCTGGTCAGGGATGAACACACACACACACACACACACACACACACGGACACACAGGCGAAAAAAGAAGCCATACATGAACACAGTCAGGGCTGAACCTTGATGCACTGATACTGACACACATAGATGAGTGTCTCTTTCACAGACACATGAAGATGCTTATGGCTATGGAGCAGAAATAACATTATCTGCATTTACTGTAACTCCCTCCTTTCTGGCATCAACCAAAAGTCACTCTCTCGCCTGCACCTAGCTCAGAATGCAGCAGCTTGGCTTCTTACTGGTTTAAACAGACAACATCACATCACCCCAATGCTGCATTCTCCCCACTGGCTCCCTGTTCGATTTAGAATCAATTTGAAGATTTACCTGATCATTTTAACTCATGTCTGGGTTTTGCTCCAAGCTGCAAAGCAAAAATGCTGACCCCATATGAGCCAGTGTGCATCCTCAGATCCTCAGGTGGGGACTTCCTGTCTGGTCCATAGTCAAAGCTTAAACTTAAAGATGACTGTGCTTTCGCCAACAGGGTGCCTCGGCTGATGATATAAGGCTGACAGAATCAGAGACTTCTCTTAAATCACTTCTGAAAAACATTTTTTATAGGACCATTTTTATGTAATGTCGTCTTTCTATGATTTTTTTCTGTCACCTTTTTTACTGCTTTTATTCTTTTTGTTTGTATTTATTTACGATTAATCTTGTCTTGCTTTTGTTTGGCCTTTCTGTTTTTCTTTCTGTTGTTCTATTGTTGTCTTGAGTATTCTGCTTTTGCTTTGTCTGTCAAAGCACTTTGTGAACCCTGTTCTTTAAGGTGTCATAGACATAAATTTATTATTATCATTATTTAGAAATGGTACAAGTTACAGAGTTAAGAAACTTTCTACAGGGGCGTCGGTGGCTTAGTGGTAGAGCAGGCGCCCCATGTACAAGGCTGTTGCCGCTGCGGCCCGGGTTCGAATCCAACCTGTGGCCCTTTGCTGCATGTCATCCCCTCTCTCTCTCTCTCCCCCCTTCACACTTACCTGTCCTGTCCATTAAAGGCAAAATGGCCCAAAAAAATATCTTAAAAAAAAAGAAAGAAACTTTTTATGATTCCCTTAGCAGCTGATAGCTCTAGTTTAGAGCTTAAACAGTGTTGTCACGACACTGGAATTTGTAATTTCCACACATTACCTTAAAAAATATCGATATTCTGCAATACCACAGTCGAAAAAAACTGACATTAAGGGCACAAAATGTATTTATTTTTATTAAAAGATTATTATAACAAGACTACAAAATGACGACTATTACTTTTCTTTGCATTGTTAGCAGCAGAGAACAGCAGAATGACTGCTGTAAACATTAACAACAAAAGAGAGCCAGAACGAGCAGCTGCTACAGGTGTATCAACACTGCCGAAATTAAGTTTTGAAACCATTTCACATATCTAGAATGAATATGTATCAATATTTTTGACAACACTAAGCCAAAACTATTATTATTTAATCACTGATTAATCATTTATGTCATTTCCCTGAGAAAAACACCCACATTTCACTGTTGGTTATACAAAACAATCAGTTTGAATACGTCAGCCTGGGCTTTGGAAAACTGTGATGGGCATCTTTTTTATAAAACAAACTATTAATGTATAACATGATGAACAGATGAATCAATAATCACTTACAGTACTTGCAGTTTACTTGACATAAGTGATTCCAGTGTAGCAAAACTAACACTAATCCAGACGACACAACTACCTTCACTCTGCACGTGGTGAGAAATGACCTGGTTTATAAGTGTCCCAGACCACAAACAGGCAGCACTAATTATTAATTGCTGCTGGCCGAGTATTTGGATTTGCTTCCATTTGCCAGGAAAAATATAGCAGACATGCGTTATATGCCAGATGTTAAATATAAGATGCCTTCAGTGTGTTAGAGCAAATTTCAACTGTGTCAATACAGAGTTTAACAAGTAAATTTATTCATCAGTTACAGAGAGATATTTAAAGAAGACTGACTCTCTGCAGACTTGTGAATCTGATAAAGAAGCACAGTTAGTCTGCATGCTTATAAATCACTACATGCATATCATTGTGCATCTAGTGAACTTCCTCCTTGTGATGCTGAACATAGTCGACCCGGCTCATTTTTATCGCACATCTCCAACTCCTCCCAAACTCTTCTCACCTTTGCACTGTGCAGTACAGTTGTCTGTTTTCTGCGCAGTTTGTGAGAAGGGCGTCTCTGAGAAATTCGTTTATACACACGCACACAAACACACACAAAACCCTGTGCACACACCCACAGACAGACACAAACACTGACAAACGTTAAATAAACATGCATTGTGTCCCTCCTCCTCCACTTCACCAGGTTGTTGATTGAGATTAGCCTGAATCTGTAAACATCACTGGAGACCATTCATCGCACACACGCATACACACACACACACACACGCACACACACACACACACACACACACACACACACACACAGTCCAATAACAACAGGCTATCTGATCCGAGGTCAGTGTCAGTCACCTCGTTGATCTGGAGTGAATGCGAGCCGTCCATTACTCTCCGCTGCGCTTTAGGTCGGACAATATCAGAATACGGCAAGGAGTCTGGTTCGGAAAACTCGTAATTAGGTGGAGACTGATGTATGTGGCCGGGATTGGCCTTTGATCAGATATCAGACAGTCATGTCGTCTGTGTGCGAGAGGATAAGCATTCCTGACAGAGCTGCGTGTGTAAAACACACACAGTTTTATTCATTTACATTTTAATCAGGATTTTTATTTAACAGATGTTTTCCTTTTCACAAAGGAATCCAAGAATTTTCTTATCACTGAATAAATACGGTTTGTTCAAAATGCTGTGATAAGCTACTCACTATTTGAAGCTTATATTGTGTAAAATAATGAAAAATCTGACTGGATACGGGCAGAAATATTCAGTATCAGTGGCTTCAGTGTGAATTTTCACAAGTCTATAAGGCTAAAGTTCTCCCTATGATCCTAAATTTGAGAAAATCTACTTTTTGATAGAAATAAATGGTAAAACACGAAACACTGGAGACTTAAAATTCTTCTTTAGATCCGAGGCTTTTGCTTTTGACTGTATTTTATTTCCATAAGGCTTCTGTTCTGTCAGCAGGACTGAGGTGAAAATCTAAGGGTTTTTTCCCCCAAATGCCACAGGAATAAACCCTAAGAAAAGTAATTAAGTGTGTCTACGTGTATGTGTATGTGCTTGTGTGTGTGAAAGAGAGAGAGAGACGTCCCGAGGAGGATGCAGACTGCGGCTGGAGGCCAATAACAGACCAATTACCCAGCTGACCGCAGCAAGGAGCCTTTAGCTCAAAGGTTAATACAACAGAAATTGATTTGACACACTACTAAAATGTTAAGGACAATGTTACCTCGGGCCACACTGCATGCACTACACAACTCTCCCTGTCTCATTCCCACCAAATATGTGCTGGCTGACAGAGAAACACACAATTAACAGACATGAAAAGTAATAAACTGCACAAACACACACACGCATGCACGCACGCGCACACACAAACACACACAGTGCCATGGGCCTCCTTGGAGGGTATTATATAACATTACCCCTGACATATCAAGTGATTTCATGCACCTCGAGGCAGGACAATCGGGCCATTTGTTCAGCAAGTCAAAAATAGCCGCCTCCTTCATTGCCGTCTACTATTACTACCATTACTGCCACAACTACTGCACAGCTTGTGTCTGCACTGCCTTTTGGCTTTAAGGGGGCCCATAGTTCAAAATGACCACAATATATCTGCTGAGGTTAATATGGTTGTTGATCAGGACAAATAAGTCAATCAGTTTTCGGGGCTAGCTGCTGGGATTTAATGACTTTATACTGTTTTGGAACAAAAGCGCTACACACACACTGGAAATTCAAGACGGAGCACAATTTAGTGTTGAATAAATAGTGTAGTAGCTGCAGCGGTGTTACCATTCCACTATGTTGTTTAGTGATATATTACCTCAGTGCTCAATGGAGACTGAACCTGTTGATTAAATGGTAAAGTGAGGTCAGGTTACTCAGACGTATAAAGAAGTGAGGAAGATTAGTGGCAGAAAGGAGGAAAAAAACATTAAACCAGAGTTAAGGCTTAACGGGAGCTCTGAAGAATAAAGCTTTGTCACACATTTACTGCCTCGGATTGCTGCATTTTAAATCTATCCCCAAAAACATTTATTAAGCATCTATACTTTTTGCATGTATAGGGTATGATAATGTACTTGTATATGAACCTAAAACAATTCAAACTGTGAAAATTTATATCCAATCCTGTGTTTTTGCATATCCTAAATATGTTCAGATGAAAACATTAAATGTAGATCTTAAAATTAATCAGCAACTATTAATGATTTTATTTTGTTTGTTTGTTACGACTGTTGGTTGGACAAAACAAACCATTTCGATAACTGAGCTTGGGCTGAAGGAAACTGCGATGGTCTTTTTTTTTTTTTTTTTTTTTTTTTTCTTTACAATTTTTATGACTTTTTAAAGGGACAGTTCAACCCAAATTCAAAAACACATATTTTATCTCTTACCTGTACTGCTGTTTAACAATCTAGATTGTTTTGGCGTGAGTTGCCGAGTGTTGGAGATATCAACCATAGAGACATCTGCCTTCTCTACAATATAATGGAACTAGATGGCACTCGGCTTGTGGTGTTCAAAGCACCAAATAAATACATTTTAAAAACTCAACAGCAATGCCTCTCTTTAGAAACCATGACCCAGTTATTCAAGATAATCCACAGACCTTGCTGTAAGCAGTTTCATGAAGGAACTGTTTTCTTTCCACTGAACTACACCCACCAACTGCAGAAGGAAGCGTGCTTCTACTCATGTATTAGAACTTGTGTTTGTGACAGATGTAAAAATTTGTGGCATCTTGGTGCTAGATGAGCTACCAGTAGATGAATGCTTCCTTCTGCTTGGTGATGCGGTGGGTGGATGTAGTTTGGTAGAAAAAAAAAAAGTTCCCACATGAAACTGCTCACAAGATCTGTGGATTATCCTGACTCACCAGGTCATGATTTATTAAGAGAGACATCACTGTTGAGTTTTTCAAATGTATTTTTTGGCACTTTGAGCACCACAAGCCAAGTGCCATCTAGTTCCATTATATTTGAGTGAAGGCAGACATCTCTACGGCCGACATCTCCAACACTAAGCAACTCACACCAAAACAATTTACGCTGATAAATAGCACTACAGGTAAAAGAAAAAATATGTGCTTTTAAAACTTGGCGTGCACTCTCCCTTTAAAAGACAAAATGATAAATCAGTTAATTGAGAATATAATCAACAAACTGCTCCATCAGTTGCAGCCCTGATTACATGAATCCTTCACTGTATGCGTCCTCCCTTTCCATCATCACTGCATCTAACTCTTCCTCAGCTCTCCCATTCAGCACAAACCAGTGACAGAAAGAGGCAGAACACCCACATCAGCTGACCCAAGTGTTTAGAAACCAGGATCAGGAAGAGGATATGTGATCTCCACCGCAGCTAATACAATCATGCCTGTTGTTATCTGTCCCTAAAGTTTCTCCCTACTGTGTTTAGTGAGCCAAAGAGGACAGAATGAAAGGCATACAAATATTCAGAGAGGAAAAAGAAAACATGAACGGAAAGAGAGTGTACTGTATGTGCATATTGCATGTAAAAATGTGTTGGAGTAGAGAAGAACATACATAAGAAGAAGTAATGGTGATGGCCTGCAGGTCTATTACAGCAGTCCTGTGTAGTTTTAAAATGCTGTTTGAGCTCCAGAAGCTTTTAAAATGGTGGTTTTATGTGTTATACACATCTGGCCCAGACTGCTGCCACCTTGGACTGTTAACCAGTCTCAAACTTCAGAGACGCCTGGCATCAGGGCGCTGCGCTCAACAGTGAAAATGGTTTAATGTGAGGTTATGTGTGTGTGAGTAAGCAGAGAGAGAGATTAGAGAGGAAGACAAAGGAAAGAGAGCCAGTGTCAGTTGCCCTGCGTGGACAACACACATGTAACCGGACCCTACAGCCACGGCCATGACCTCACCGGGTTTTTCCACAGGCACACATACACAGGGCAAATAGCGGTGCCTTGGTTAGCATACAGTCAGCGGAGCCTGGCACAGCGAGAGCCGGCTCCCATTCAGAGAGTCATGCATTGTAATCCTACACAGTGTGATCACACAGGCATGCTTCACAGTGCAGAATGCTAATCTAAACTAAAAGGCAGGACACAATGAAACAGCCGGGTGACTTGTTTTCGATGGGTGGAGCAAATACGTTTTGATCTCAGGTCGACGAAGAAACCTTGGAGTGTTTCCCATGTGAGTCAGCACGAGCCAAGCTGAGTCGTGGTGATGTTTCTGAAGTTTCTCACATAGTAAGGGAAAGCAGAACGGAGAAAATTTGCCATCACTGCTACTGTCATAATGGAAACTGATGGCTATTATGAGGAAAAGCCTCCCTAGCATGCACAGCTTTGTCTCATATTCAGTTGTAAAGTCAGATTTTCTAAAGCAGGGTGAGATAAGTGTACGAGGGTGAGGTCAGGTTCACATCCTGTATCATACCAGTAATTAGTGTTGACATTTGCATTGTCCAACCACGACCGCATTCAAATGAAATTGCAACAATAACGTGACAAATGAAAACCAGTTGCAACTAAAAAAACTTTGTGGGAAAATATTTGTAGGAAATAAGTTTGTTTAATTCCAGATGTTTCTCGTGTTTGTTTTAATTGAGTAAGATGACATTTCTCAGATTAAATGTCAGGATTTTAAGAAAAAACTGATTACTACAAAGAAATGACACAATCAGAGAAGTAACAGTGCAAAAAGTGAAGTAATTTCTACTACTTTATATTAGCACCTTTGACAGATTTTTACATTTCCTTCATGACTAATTAGATTTTAGGATTAAATAACAAAAAATTAACAACTGGATATATGGATATATGGATATGTTTCACAGTGCTAGCTAAGGTCAGCAGAATATTGAGTATCTTGTGGTAAAATAAAAAAACATTTTGACACATAATAAACTGCACGTCTGTGTGACCTGCAATGAACCAGATTTCTAAACCCACACGTGAAAAACACAGCGGGCCGAGTGCGTCTTTCCAACTAGGCCAACACCTGTTCTGTACTTTACTGCACTTCTCTGAAAATCAAACCGCTTAGATCATTCGGCACTGGAAAAACTGCTGTCACCCAGACTGTGTAATGTGTTTGTACGCTGTAAAAAAAGTTGTAAAGAGGACAAGATGTAGTCCTGAGGGGGCTGATTGTAGACTGGCAGCATTTTTCCACATGAATGTTTCAGCACTGACGGCTGTGACCTAACTTTAACACCTCTGAGTAAAATATTACCGACTCGCAACACAACCGCTTATTAAGTTACAGTTGGTATTTAGTTCATTTACTTTAGAGGTTAAAAGTCCTACCTGCCACTGTATGTAGTATGTTGTCCTGTCTGTCTGTCTTTATGATGTTCCCAGAGGTGCTGATTCCATCTGTGGAGACAGACAGAAAAATAAATGAGTGAAATGCAGTTTACACACACACACACACACACACACACACACACACACACACACATACAACAATAATAAATAAGTAAATGTGGAAACTGGCATCTCCAACCTGTTGCTGTTGCTCATCTAAAATTCTCCTCTCTACTGTGAAAATGTCATCGACAGAACATCATAAACTGCCCAAGAGAAGCTGCAATTTCTGCTGGCAGCCAACAGAAGCACATAAAAGTCACGGATGACTTAATGCTCCTTAAAGGTTTATATTAGCAGCCTCGGCCACCTGATGGGTGCGGCGGCTGGGCACAATATGAGCTGCACCTGTGATGTAAGCCTCAACCCGTCAGGCCGAATATTTGACCCAGATCTGGATAGAAAAAACACAAAATGTCTATGGCAGTGGTGGCTCGGCCAGCAGAAATAAAACACACACACACACACACACACACACACACACACAAGACAAATAAAGTAGAAAAGTAGGCAAGTAGAGCATGTTTTTTTAATTTTAAAGGTGGGACGCAAGGGACACGTCCGCCTCAATATTAAAATCCTGTGAATTTCTCCCCCTCAAATAAAAACACAGCTGAGGACTTTTATTTTGATTAAATGTAAGACACTTACACCATAAAAATTATGCAAAAAAAGGCACAACATGCATTAAAATTCACCATAATGCAGGAAATAAGTGTTTGGTGCTTGAGGCTAAGTGTTTCATGAGTGTCCACCTCAAACTGAAACGAAACCTACGCCCCTGTGTGGCAGACCTGTTGCTGCTGATGCTGGTTAAACATCTGCTCTGCGGCAAAAAAAAGAAGCTAATTGGGATCAAACACAGGGGCCAGACGTAAATAACAGTTGAATAATCTCAAAGATATGACTGATAGAAATAAAATAAAAGTACAGCATTGTGCCTGACAGACTTCAGTTTCAAGAAAACCTCCGTTTTTTCGAAGACAACTTGAAATGTCTGACATGTCCAGGGACTTACGGAGAGTCTACAGCACTCTGAAGTGTAACTTTAACCCTCTTCATCACACTTTTTTTCTGCTAGTCTGTTATCATATCCTATTATCGCTCGGGAAACATCGTGTCTATGATGAATAAGGAGTTAATAGAGACTTTATGGTAGTTGTAGACACGCACGTATCACTATAAGCACGCTAAATCGATCAAAATATAGTTATAACATACCCTACAGTATTTTCTGTTGTACTGTAAGAGTGCTTATTTTCTGACGCACCTGAATGTGTCACGTCGGTGCGCTCGTGAACAATTAAAGCAGCGCGAGCACCTGCGCAGGTACCGGCCGTATACAACAGTCCCATCCAGACAACAGCTAATTTAAAGGGCATACAGGCTACGAACTACCAGCTGTTCCCACACCGGACTGTCAGCACCAGTGTCTCCTACCTTATAACAGACAGAAGCCGGTAACACCTTCAAAGTCTCTTGAAAGAGTCGCAGTCCAAAACTCTTGAAAAATAATCCACCTAATCAAGTCCTCGTGCACCCAAGAGAGCGAAAAAACCCCGCTTGGATGTGATGGTGGGCTCCGCTAGTGTTGTCAGTAGACTGTATGGAGGAGGAGGAGGAGGAGGAGGAAAAGAAAAGAGACTTATCGGAGGCAAGTTGCAGAAAAGAAAAAGTCCGGCCCCTGAAGTCCTGCCCCCTCCCCTCCGCTCTCCTGCTGACAGAAATAGCAAGCAAGGCGGGCCCCACCAAAAATAGCCTTGACTTCACACGGACCTTCAGGACTATTGTTTCCCTGCACCGACGGACTCCCATTGGGTGCACACTGCAGCCAATCCGCGCTCGGCTTCTTTAGAACTTGTACAACAGTCTTAACTTTTGTTTCAGTGTGGGGACTCAATTAACACAATGGGTCCTACACTGTGGCTCCATCTGCTGACTAAAACCTCTAAACCAGCACCAAGCACAGGGATGTGGTTCTGGGGGTCCTGACACCCTCCAGGGGCCCTTTGGAGGCCCCCAGAAAAATATGGCCAGGTTTAATTTAACATTTCACGCCTTTTAGCGTGACTCAACTTCCCAAAGTGTGTGCCAATAATTTACATTTAAACATTTTCATATGTGAATGTTTTCAAAAAGTACAAACAGCCAACTCCAACAGTATGTTATTTTTGTCAGCATGTAGATGAACATGTGACACTCCCGAGATGAAGCACATGTCAGTGAGTGCACTGCTTACTGCACAAGCAAAGGAACCTTCATCATACACAGTAACTTTGAATGGTTGTATTTATGATATACTGCTGTGATTTGTCTATGGTATTTGTTACTGCGCTTACAACACACAGCACACGGCATATTACATACAGTTCTGTATTTGTGCATCTAATAAAATAAACAAAAGCCAAAAAGATAATCAGAAGTATATGCACAAGTAGGATTAAAATAAAAATAAAGGGCTTGTAAAAGGTCCCCACCTACCACTGAAACTAAAGACAGCTTGCCACCAGTTTACTAACAGCCATGAAAAATTCTAAAATATCTAAAAGAAAGAAAAAAAATGCAATTCACAGCACAAAATACTAGAGGAAAAAGAAAACCAGAAAGAAAAAACAAATGAAATACTATTTATCTGCAGTACTTCTACACACTGTATTCTAACTTATTTATATAGCACTGTAATCCATTAAAAGAGAACTTGCTTACATTTTTTTTTATTCATCAGAAATGAGAAGTGACTGCGTAGTGAAGCTAAAAGCTGTTCCCTATAACTGGACCTCTGTGCCTGATTTAAAACTGGCTAAAGTTAGTCCTGCAGATCTGGTGTGAAAACAGCTGATCTGAGACTTAGTTATAAACCATGAAAGGAAATAAGATGTGAATTGTTAAGAAACTGAGATAATTGATTGCAGATATGTTTAATAACTCCAGCGTTTGAGATACTGGGGCAGTGTGAGCATTTAAAATAAAGTTAGTGACCAATATATATTTTTCCCCATGTTGATTATCATCAATGATTACACCTAAAACTTACTTAGCATTACAACATATTAAAGCGCATTATTAGCTGTAAGCATGGGGCGCTGATGATACAGCAAGTATGAGCGTTGCATAATCTGGTAAATCTCTGTAATGCACTTGGTGGAGGGGGGATTACAGTCATGTATCAATTGAGATAACATAGCAAATGTCTAATGAAACCATAGTTATTATTTTTGTGGTGGTGCACCTTGAAACTGGTATACAACAAAGGTTTCTGCACAAAACCATGTCTTCAAAGCGTGCAAACATTCTCAGGAAATAAAAATCTTCTCTTGAACCTAATTTGGTTTCCTTTTTAATTTTGATTTCCTGCCAGTGAACATGTTTTGATGCCTTTGGCTGCAGCTATCTCATATTGTACTCAAAAACATATTGCTATTGAAAAGAAAACATACAAGTAATTCACAAAATTATACACAGGTTTTGCTAAACAAAATCAACAAGTGAACACCACCCCAATATTCTATGCAATAATATAAAAACGTATTTAATTCCATTTGGTGAGACCAACACTTTTTTGACAAACACATTAAATTATGTGGTAATAAATCTGCAGTGAGTGGAGACCGAACTTGTACATCTGAAAGGATTCCTGAATATTGTTTCCACATCGTCAACAGAAGAAGAAGAAAGCCTGCAGAAAGAGCCCTCATGAGGAAATGTTTGGAATACCTTCTGTGGGCCTAATAACAATGTCTTATATTGTTGAGCCGATTGTACAACACAGCTTTACTCTTCATTCACTGAAAGGCCTAAACCATGCCACAGTAGTAATCTGTCACATTAAAACTGTAAGCAACATGCTGTTATGCTGTGGAATTAAGGATTATATCAGTATAGAATCCAAGATAATTTAAGTCTGTTATGAAACATAACAGCCCTGTACTGTAATATTGTTAATCACTGGTAAGTACACAGCAAAATCTGGACATTTTGGCCACAGATCAGTTTGAAATATTGCAGGAGGAAAATTAAAAGACGAGATCTAGAAAAGCAGAGCTCATCATAGTTGCCCACAGCTCGTAGTGGATATTCCTACCCAAGGGCGTAGGTTGTGTTTCAATATTGAGGTACACACACATATGAAATGGGTGCTTTCGGGTCCTCCCCCAGGGACTTTTTTAGTATCAAGCACTTAATTTCCCACCTTAGGGTGATATTTTCAGCACCAGTTTGTGCCTTTTCTGCATCAATGTACGGTGGAAATGTCAAAATAAAAGCCTTCTGCTGTTTTCATGATTTTATTGCGGGAGACAAATGCACATGTTCTTAATATCAAGGAGGACATGTCCCCCTGTGTTTTCTCTAATGAAAAAAAAAAAAAAAACACATTAGATTTCAGTAACCAAAATCCGCCAAATTAAGTAGGTGTGTTTGTTCCTGTTTAACAATGGTCAATAAATATTTGTCAAGGGCTTGGATTTCTTTTTCTTTACAGTTATTTTACAGCATTGCATAACTGTACTCTGATCTACAGCAATACGTCTATTTTTGTCAATAGTATTCTAAAAGTTACTGGTTTCATTTTACAGTTACAGACCCCTAACGTACCCACAGATACATTATCATAAAAGAGTCATTAAAAGCTATAATTTCCTTTCTATAATTGTAAATGCACTGAAATTATTGTGTTTCATTTTGTATTATTGCCACTGTAATTATGGATACATTTCACCTTCTCTAAATGTTTTTACAGCCGGCTCAGTTACAGTTCATTACTGTGAAAATCACAATACGTTTCTTACCGTGACAGCAACTTAACATATTGTACTTAGCGCATGCCGATTAATGTACATAATGGATTTAATTTAGAGCTGTAAAGAGGCCCAACTACAGACAATACATCAGGAGGAAGCACTGAGGTAATATGGTTGAGAAGATTTGCCTGTAGTTACTGTAAAACCAGGGATGTGGTGGAGGGTAAAGCAGCCTTCACCACCTTTGTGTGCTGACATAATCTTTAACAAGGATGAGTCATAACACACAGTTAGTCCTGTAGAGAAAGGGGAAAATGTCTCATTGAGTGTTTTTGATTTTTGGTCAAATTTATGTTATTTTCTCCCTGTAATAATGGCACACTGAGGGTCATACTGTGTACATTAGAACACAGCTACAGTTTACAGTCAAGGCAGTTAATTCACTACAATTTCCTGATGTTCCTACATGTACAAATCTTTGCTTGCTGTTGTCAGACCACCTATAGCCCAGGGCACCCCGAGCCCATGCAGAGGGAAGTAGAACATCCTGTCAACCACAGTGTTCAAACCTAACAGTACATACGTTGCTGTGGTAGCTTACATGACGCAGGACCATCGTCTTGTGAGTTTTTTTGGTTCAAAGTCTTCCTCGAATAAAGAGGCTGTTTGCTGGTAGCAGCAAACGCTCACACTGAGTCACGTACACATTTATATTGTCACGTTATATATGCTGAAGTGTGGTCAGCACGATAGAAGTCATCAGTTCTTTTTCAGTTTAATCACACAACACCATATAAATCAATATATGTCATGCTATACTTTAATAAATCAAGACTTTTATATCAAAATGATAAAGTTCTCAGTTAGAAGAAATATAAAAAGATAAACAGCCACAGTCATGTTGTAATTACGGTCTATAAAAAGAAGTCCCAGTGAAACCTCTATTTGTGTAAACATGACAGAGGTACTTACTTAAGTACAGAGAAACCTACTTAGGTACTTTTTTTCTTATGTTTGTCCACCTCTATCTCTTCCCTGCTTTTCTGAAATTAACTCTATCTGCATAAACCAGTTTTTAAATCTTTTGAAGCAGAAACTGACATTTGTTATGAGTTTCACTCGCACTTCTCAGTGTTTTTCCCCACTTTCAACCGTCCTTTTGTTTCCACAGAACACAAGCACGGGTGTGTGTGTGTGTGTGTCTGTGTGTGTGTGTGTGTGTGTGTTTTATCCTTTTTTCCGATCTCGGCGTCAGCCAGGTCAGCTACTGATGTTTCAGACCAATATTGAAACCAAGAAGCGTGCATCTCTGTTCTGCTGGTGGTGCTCCATCGTCCGCTCGTTCACCCTCGGGTGCCTCTGTGAATGGGGGGAACCCAGCACCGTTCCCAGAAACCCTCAGTGTGTGGGTGTAAAGCTCTACATTACTGTGTGTGTGTGTGTGTGTGTGTGTGTGTGTGTGTGTGTGTGTGTGTGTGTGTGTGTGTGTTTGCTGCTGTGTGTTATGTGTTTTTGTGATTGCATGTGTCTATGTGGATTGACATAAAGTGTGTGTGTAAGCTTATATATGTGAGTGTGTGTGTGTGTGTGTGTGCGAGTGTGCGAGTGTGTGCACATATGTGTGTGTATGTGGTTAGTCCATTCAATTACACAATCTACCATGCAGTCTGAATCACATCCGGTTTCGAGCTGAAAATAACAAAACCACAGGGTGACAGAAAAGCAGCGCAGCAGGCAACCGCCCACAGGGAGAGAGGAATACACTTACACACATATATATACACACATACACACACGCACAGTCCATCACTGGTCAATTTCCACAAACAACATCTATTTTATCTAAAAAGAGCTTTCCTTTGCAGAGCTGGTGCACATGCTGGTTTTATCTTTTGATGAAAAAGATTTTAGACTAAAAATGCTTTTCAAAAGATTGTCAAAGCTTCCACAAGGTATATGCAACTGTATGAAGTAACTGCTAAAATAAGATACTGCCTATATACATTGGTAAGTCCATATATGGGGTTATTGACCTTTTATGAGAAATCAAATATCAGCCGGTCCTTGCTTTTTGTTGCAAAGGAAATCCCTGCTAGTTCAACACTGTTACAGAGAGAGTGGTCGGTAAAGAAAGTTTTAAGCTTCAGGGCCAAACTGTTGGAATCAGAAACACGATCAGTCAAACCTGAATGTAAATCATACTGAGATGGCTCAGTTAAAAACAGTCAGTCTGACATATGTAGCCTTTTTGTCAGTACTATATAGGGCAGGATGTGGTCAACTGTGTGCTACAGAGTTGCCTCCCACCTGCAGAGATGTGCTCCTGCTACAACATTTGACACGAGAAGACAAAATAAAAAAAAAAAAAAAAAAAAAATTGAAAAATTGAAATCCTCACAGACTGACGATCAGAGGAACGAATGTAGGCTCACAGGATGCTTAAAACGGGAGTAGAGAAAATTAATGCTTCTTTATGTCCAGTGACTGAAGCTGGGTCTCAAAACCCAACACTTGTTTGGAGCCAAAACGTGTCTGTCTAACCAAATGTAGAAAACTGCAGTAACAAAAGCCACCAATGTCATATTCTTCAAATAGTTCCTTATTTAAATTACTTTTTAATTGTAGAACATCAAAGTTTAGGTCTAGATGTGGTAAACATTAGGCTTCTTTTGTTAAATGGAAAAAATGTTTATTAGTTCTCAGAGTAAGCTACTTAAAGGTCCGCTGTGTAAGATTTAGTGACATAAGTTGTAGTAGACATAAATGCCCCATTCTAAGGTGGCGAAAATATAACAACTCTTTTTTTACAGCTGATTATATATACACCAAATAAATCTATATTCCATTTCTGCCCATATATCCTCCTAAATCCCACACACAAGCTTTAACTTTTAAGAACTGGCTTCTTTTATTAAACAGAAAAAAATGCTTTTTTTTTTGTGGAAAAACATGCTTATACTGCACAAAGTAAGGTATTGAAAGAAGAAGTATAGTATTGATATCAATACCAAAACTAGGTATCATATCGACACTAAAAGGTAAAACGATTCTCAGGCCTACCTATGACACATAAAGACACTCCACATCAAGTGGTGTTAATTTACAGTCCGTGTCTGTTGTTTCATTTTTCTCTAGTGAGGCAGTATCTCTGTGTAATGACATAATAAAAGTTTTTGTCAAGAGAACACAATTTGGGGCATCTGGAGGAAATTTACTGTCAAAAAAACCCATTGAACATAAAAGTTAATTTATGATGTATCCACATGCAAAAATAAATGTACAAATGCATTCAACTTATTCCACTTAATTAAGAAAACCGCAGGGCTTTGTGAGTGTGCGTGTCACGGAGCCTCCTCTGTGAGCAGTTGCATGTCTGATTCTTTATCTCCCATGTGCGGACAGTGTGTCGCTGTTAAAAAACACAGCACATGCGCTTGTATAAACACGAAGGAGCCTGTTTTACGTAACAGAGGAGGGTATGACCCGTATTTCCACTAATTATGAAACACAGTGGTCTCAGTAAGCTGTTTTAACACAGTTAAAGTACAAGCATACGCTCACAATCTGCACAGTGGAGTTAGCATGGATGGGAGTTTTAGAGGAAAGAAAGAACAAGGGAAGGGATTAGAAAGATAAAAGTGACTGAGGAGGAGTAGGAGAAAGTCTGAAAGAGGATAAGAGAAGGTGAATGGAGAGGTTGAATCAGTGAGAGGGAGAAAGAAGAAGATAGAGTGAGAGAAAAAAAAAGAGAAGCTGAGAGCGCTGTAATAATGTTTGGCCTTGGTCTGCCAGCGGGGTCCTTCCCCTTAAGAAGCCAACAGGAATGTCAGGAATGCTGCATGAGAAGAAAAAAGGAAGGAGTGGAGGAGAGGGGGAGAAACAGGGGAGGATGATGGGAAAGAAAGAAACGCCAAGAAGGATGAGGAGGAGGAGGAGGGGGGAGGAAAGCAGGGAATCCAGAGCGAGATGAAGATAGAAGGAGGGAGACGGGAAGATGAAGGCCAGGAGAAATATGAGACACTGAGGAAAAGACTTATTATCTTTAGAGGGCTGAGTAAACACAAGAACAAAGAGGATGAAAATAATAAGGCAGGAAAATATTTGGGAGGAACGACTTGAATTCTGTTTGTGTTTTTATTTTTGCACATGCGGATATTCATGTATGCACGCAACCATGTCTTTGTGTGTTTACATACTTACATACGGTATGAGAGAGTTTCAGGGTGTGGTCAGCTGCAGTGCTGAACTGCTCTGAAACGTTTCTAAATGCAGCTGGATTTCCTTTCAAAGTTTCTCTCTGCCAGTAATGTCAGTGCCAGAAATCTCACACCTGCAGTATTCGACAGAAAATACTCTCTTTTCCGTGTGTGATGGCTCCTTCAATAAAAGTCTGCCTCAGTCTTGTGGCGGTCAGTTGATAATCATGAGATACGGACAGACAGAGACTTTGCACATCAGCACGTACACGCTCAAATTGTGTGTGACCCTGCTGCTTCATGGAAGATAACGTGGAGGCTGCAGGGTTATTTAAAGCACCCAGTATGCAGAATGCTGCTATTGAAGAAAATTACACATTTCTCCTCCAGAAACTGAGCTCACTGAAGACATACTCACAGTACTGCCCTATACAACGCCAAACACAGGGGGAGAGCGGGGTACAACCTAACACATTTTAGTTTGGGCTGAATTTTATTACTGTTTGGGATGAATTATGTTTTTGTTTCATTCTAACAACATGCACATCTCTGCTACAAGTAAACTGTTAGGCTATTGTTTTTTTCTAGAACGTACCTTTCTTCTACAATTGCACTGAGAAGTGGTGGAAGTACCCATGGGTGGGGTTAATTGTTTGACACAATTAATTCAATACAATTCTATCTATATGTCTCCATCTACATCAGGGGAAGGACAGGTATCCGTACAGGTATCAGAATGGGTAACCTAGATCAACATGTCAAAATATGAGTGTTGAATGTATGAATATTGATTGAATATTGAATATTGAATTGAATATTGAGACTATGAAACTGTGTATTAATAAGATACCAGATAAGAGACAGATTAAAAATACAAAGTACATCTCATTTAATTAAGGACATTAGTTTAAAGTTAACATAAGTTTGAAGTGCAAAAATAGGGAAAATGTGCTATCGGAGGCTTATCTGTAACATCGCGTTACAACTAACCCTGCCGGGTGGAAATTTTTATCAAGCCTAGCTAACACTTGCTGGGAGTTGGATACATAGTTCAAAATGGTGCTATGTTTTAGTCAACAAGACAGTTGTTAAGATGATAAATGGTTGGATTCGGTGACTTACATCGACAGCTCAAAAATTGAAAAACAAGTATGACAAATAGGGTTGCCACCTTGGATTTGTGAAAAAAAAGGGACACTCAACCAAATGTTTGAGGCAGAGGGCTCGGCCATTATTACCAGTTCAGACTGACCAATGAACATGAAATTCGGACATAGGAGACCAGATTTGCCATCATTCTATGTCCTTCTATGTGCCTGTATTTTATATTAATTTTTATATCAATGAAAAGAACAAATCTGTGTTACTAAATTCTTACATTTTTACATGTATCTCACCATAGCAAGTTGGAAGTTGACATATTCTGCCATATATGAAAAGGGGAGACTTTCTGGAATCTGGTAATATAAGAACCATGATGGTGGGACAT
>NC_065521.1:13166018-13181387 GCF_006386435.1 Epinephelus moara | reverse complement strand
GGACTACAAATGTGGATAGACAGGGAGAAACACAGGCAAGCCTAAGACGTGGTAAGATACGATATTCCTCACTATATGAAGTGACTGATAAGATCTGTATAATGGGTTGTAAAGAAATTCGTCAGGATTTTATTTGGTAGACAATTGATCTGTATTTATAGCATGATGGGATGACAGCACAATGATGTGTGTGGTATCATTGGAAAGCTCTGCTCTTGCATTTTCATGTGATATGCGTGGCATTTCTGTGCAACCCTGCATTCGCGAGTAATCCATCCAAGACTAATGTGTGCAAAGCTGTATGAAAGCTCTGTTATACATCATTTTAGTGTAACTTTATCATTTTTTTTCGCTGTGAAAACATTCGGAAAGCTACAATTCCGCTGTTTGACGTGATATGCGTGGCTTCTAGCTATGACGCACGGTCGCGGAGAAAAACCATAGAGAAGAACAGGTGTGAATTTGGACGCACTATGCGTTGTCCTGGATGGACTCCTTGGCCTGCTGCTGCTGCATTTTCCCCAAAAAACGGGACAAATTGTGTCCCGGGAGAGATTTTTTTTTCCTGGGACAGCTGATGAAAAAAGAGAACAATTCTGGGAAAAACGGGACGGGCGGCAACTCTAATGACAAAGAAATTTACTTATGTCGGTTGAAAACACTCTGTCACTGAACTCATCTGAAACACGTCCAATCTCTGTGCATTTTTGTGGGTCACTGTTTGGTGGTATTGTGGTCGACTGGCCAGAAGCACTAAAGGATCAACCCTGTATAACCATATTAAAAGTCCACGTGACAGTTTAGCCCATGTTAGGTTGTGCCCTGCGCTCCCCTTCCTATAAAAGGACCACAATCTAACTTTTGGAGATGTTTTTTTATCATATAAAACATTATTATGCCATAGGAATGTAGCATTTCTGCAAGAAATTATAAAATTTGCAGTACCGGTACTCTTAGTTACAGAAGAACAGCAAAAACATCAGCTAAAACAAGACTTCTACTGGTGTAGCAACTGGCTAGCTGGTGAAATAGCCACAGCTAGCCATAGCTAAAGCTAGCTGAAAACTATTGTCATTCATTATCAGCTGACACCTTTTGTTACATTTGTATGATTCATATGTAGCAAATCTGTTGAAACTTTACTTTCTTTCCACAAACATGGTTGGAAAAGTCTCATCAAAAAAGACCCGCTTTTGTCATTTGTTGGTCTTGAAAAGTTGATATGAAACATACAAAGTAATTACCATAAAAATGTTGGCATTGTACATTTGTACAGACCACGGATATGTGACATTTGTATGTTATTATGTAGCGTCATTTTTCAACAATGCTGTGATCAACATGTGGTTAGCTTTAGGCACAAAAAACACTTGGTTACTGTTAGGAAGAAAATATGTTTTGGCTTGAAATATCAGGTTTTTGGTGCAAAATTACAGCTAAAAAAGCAGAGATGTCTTGGTAACAACAGCCTCTTCTTATGGCACTATCACCACTGGAAAAAAGATATCCACAGTAATACCTCGCTAAAAAACTAGTTTTGTTGTTTGTTGGTCTCAAACATCGGTCTGCAGCTTAGCAGGCGCCTCTCCTGTTTTCACGCTATCCACTGTCCCCTCCACTTCCTGTTGACAAACATCGATATGATGCATATAAAACGTGCAAATGTAACATATCCATGGTTTGCAGAACCATACAATGCTATCATTTCATTCTGGTGACTGGGCTGTCCACATAACTAAATAAGACAGAGGCTAAATTGATTCATGATTCTTTTTTTGACTTCACTGGAATTCACACAAGTTAGTGTGTTAGTGTTTAATCTACATTTAATTCATGTGTTTAATGGATTAAACTGATTATGTCTATTTAATAAAATTATTAGAACAGGAAAACTTCCTGTTACTCTGCCCCAGCAGTGTTATGCATTATTCTAATATGGTTAAACCCACAAATTAGTTTTGCTGTGCTATATACTGGAGCGAAAGTGAAACCACAAACAAACCATTTATTTTCCATTAGATGAACTGATAGTGTTAAAGTTGAAATGGATTCATTTCATGAACATAACTCTCAGCATAGGTTTCATTTCAACATTTGAGGAGATATATGTCAAACAAAGCATTTGGGCGTCCTCTGCCAGAGGATTTTGAATGTCAAACACTTTAATTTCCTGCATTCTGGTGATTTTTTTTGCATCAATTAATGGTGTAAATGTCCTTGATTTTGTCTGCTGCTTTTATGTCTTTACTGCGGGGAACAAATGCACATCTTTTAAACATTAAGGGGGATGTGTTCCCTGCATCCAGCCAAAATGTACGCCTATGACTGTGAGTTACATAGCTGCCTCTGCACTGTAGAGATGTACTCCAGCTACAGCATGACATTTGATAGGATAAGTGATCCTCCACAAACACAAAACTGTTTGCAAGATTAAAGTGAAATCCTCACAGAATATCTATCAGAAGGATAGATGCAAAGGCAGGAGCAGGAACCGACCGGCTGAAATACTAAATAAAGAAAAGTACCAAAAGTTGGCATGAATGTCTGCCTAAATTCCTGAAGTCGTTTACTCATTCTGTCATTTATAGTCCCTGGCTGAAATCACATTTCGCCAGGTTTAGCCTATTTGGTTTAAGCAACATTCTTGTACATGCGCTTGTCTTGAGAAAACATTTAACATTTGAGAGCTTCGGCTTCTTTTATTGAATGAAAAGAGGACTTTTTACTTTTTGCTTTAGTGATAGCATGTCGGATTAAATGCATGAGCCTAATGAAGAAGAAAAGCATCTGTATTATAGGATTGCTCTGCAGTACACCATGTAAATTACCATAAAATGTACCAGAAATATAATATATATATAAGTAATGTTGATACATTTCAGCATCTTTAAATGACGCTCTAACCTCACATCTATCATAAAGGTCATAAGGTGATTCAGTGTTCCACACATCATAAACTAATGACTAAGCTAAAAACATACTCATATCCCACGTAATTACATTACACTGCATATACAGTGCAAACATAACTGGAAACCCAAACAAGGCACACTCATACGTTCCCTCACAGACTGCACACATATTTAAAATGTTTCCTTGGTGTATGTGCGTGTGTGAAAAAGGAGAGACAGAGTGAGTGTCTGACTCGCCGCGTCGAAAGCCTCAGTGACATGTGCAGTCCGCAGAAACACAATGGATCGCTGACAGACATTTTCCACAATAGAGCAATGGTGTCATGTGTTCAGTCATCACGGCCCAGTGTTGAGAGGTAAAATAAAGAAGTAATGTGACTTTTTCTTCCCAGGGGCACGTAGAATAATAAGAGCAATATTACAGACATCGATCAGTTTCAAACTGTAAATATTTCATAAAGAAAACAAACAGCAGACAAATCCAAGAAAGTAATACCACCAAAACAGTTTGACAGACAGGAGATCTCTGGGAAGTGTAGTGCAGAAACACCACAGCAAAGACAGAGAGTGAGGTTTTAAATATAAAGATGGCTGCACCGAATGAATTGCAGCCTCTTTTGGATGTTTGATCTGGTTAAATTGAAAGTGAGCTGAGGTCAACCCCCGGCGACAGCACAAGCCGAGTGTATAATGATGGGCTGAGGATCCTTTACACCCTAAGGATGTTTGGAGTTATGGCAAGTTGTTCAAAACACAGCAAGAAACCATAGCAACCGCAGGAAAATCCCAGGCCTATCAACAGCACACAAACACACACACAGACACACATATATGAACCCTCAAAACGTAAAGTCAAATCAAATCAAAACTCACCCTTTCAACACCCACCATTCTGAACAACAACAAGCCTGAGGAGCGTGAGTGTGTGTGTAGGAAACACCCAGACGGGCCAAAAATAGCTCGACACTCGCGTTCCCCATCTCTCGCTTTCAGTCCCTCGCTCTCTCTGTTTCTCTTTCTTTCTTTCTCTATATATGTCTCTCGCTCGTTATAAACCATTGGTAGGAAAAAAATAAGTTAATGTTCCCATACGGAAAATATCACCCACTTACGAGCGCGCTTGAATGTGAGAATATCAGACTGAGTGTATGATTGAGTGTATGGAGAGAATAATGACTATGTTGGCATAACTGCTGCACAAGGGGAAACATAAAGCTTCTCACAAGAGGGAAACATTTGTAGGTTGAAATTTGTTTGTCTGACACATTGAGCCGGTGAAAGAAGTCAGACATTCCTTGAGAATATTGGAGAAAATGATAAAGTTACTCTGGTATTAATTTTTTTGTCAAAATGGAGTTAGTTTAGGATAAAATAATATAACTGCGGATATGCTTTGGCCACGTAGGTCTTACCGTGCTATATTCTCCTGCATTTTCCCCCCTGTTTTTAGGATGCTGTCACACCCACAGATATTTTGCCTTGGTCCAAACCATGGTGGCAACCTTGTCAGTTTGTTTAGCTTCAGGATCCCCAATTACAAGTGAAGCAGGACTTGTAAACAAAAGTCACATGGACTCACAAGTAGCATGTTTACTGGACAGTTTTAGTAACCTGTCATCCAGCAAAGGTTGGAGATTTTTAAACAAATGTAATTGCAGTTAAATAAGCAAAGCACGCTGGCGTTGACTTGTGTCTCTGGCAGTGCCAACCTGAGCTATATTAAGATCTGAGTGTGCGCTAAAAGGATCTCTTTTCTTATTTTCATAGCCTTGGCCATCACAGCTTTCGGTTACAATAACATTGCACTCGCTCAAGTAATTGCTGAAATCTCAGAATGTGTTGACATCGATATAGCAAAGTATGATAGGGCAAGAATTAGACGCTCAGACAAGCAGACAGGTTGTAAACTAGTCTGCAGTTCAGCCAGATTATCCACAGCACTTTGGTGGAGGTAAACACAGCTATGGCAAGTATGGTGGGTCAAATCTGAACCAAGAAATCAGTCTGTAAACTGTGACTGTTCGTCTTTTTCTTGTTAAATTAAGTTTGACTAACTTGTCTGATCTAACTGATCATGTTTCTTGTCCTGTCTGACCCCTTTTTTCACCACATTCTGAATCTCAGCAATAAAATTTCATGAAGACTCTGGGATTAATTTTGCTGTAAAACTGTCTGGTGTGAGCAGACCTTCACTTAAAGGAATGAGGGCAGAGACTACCAAAATAAAACCCTATTTGTAATAAACATATATCACATGGTTGGCCCAACAGTCATAATCAATTCTGATTTTTATTCAAGGAGAATGTGTTGCACTCGAATACTGAAGAGTATATCTGATCAACAGTGGGACACGGTATGTGGGTGGAAGGGTTCTGCTCTGGGCCCTACAAAGGCTTGCATGTCACTGTTCATACTGAGATGTGTGTTTTGGGGACATTTCCTGTTATTAGATAAGATTGTTCTCATTCTTTGACAGACCACAGAACAGTTTTCATAGAGCCTCACAATTCCTGCTATCTTCATGTAATTATTTATTAACACTTTTGTTGAAGTTATTATTCTCACAGGGCCAAATAAAGGGGAAAAGGTACGGATATTTGGCCACCGTGTTAAGAGGCACTCTCCACTCTCCAGCACACAAACACATCTAATACAAAACTGATCTGTTTGCCTTAATAATGAACTCTCCTCATGAGGTAAGCCAGGGGTCAGGCTCAGCCATAGTACAGTACAGCAGCCTGGAGCTGGCAAAGGTTCATCTCTTTGTTCACTTCACTTCAGTGGTGCAGGTAACAAAGGGAAGGGGCTTACATTAGAGGCTCTGAAACCTTTAGGCAACCCTGTAACCTAAACTTGAACCCCCATCAACATTATTTCAGGATAACACTAATTGTAGCATTTAAAGCTACAATTGCTAATGTTTTTAAAAATAACTTTTAGTCATATTTGCTGAAACTGTCACTACATCCACACAGTAGTACATGAGGCACTGAAAAATAAATCAAGTCCCTCCTCATCGTAGTGCTACTAAGGCCCCAATCACACAGAAAACATTTTAACAGCTGGAGGCGGCTTTTTGTAATTGTTTTAATGAGAATTCAGTACTTTACTTGCTGTTTTTGCATTGCTACGCACCTCGCGCACTGCATTCTAGACACCTGGCATTTTTGCCTGAGCGGTCTGAACTCCTTGAGTTGGAAAAACTTCAACTCGGAGCGGAAAAGCACCCCACGTCATCTCCGTTAGAGGAGAAACTGGTGGTAGCAGTTGCTGGATACCCAGAGCTATACGACTTTACAAACTGCAGTTACCCCGAACTCAACAGAAAACAGCAAGCGTAGAAGCATATAAGTGCAGTACTTGAAATGGTCATCATCGAGGCGAAGCTCCTGGACCAACTGGTGGTACTCCCCATGATCCACCCTCTTTTTTAGGGTCTCATGTACTCACACACATTTCTGTTTCCCTGTGCCCAACTATTTGCAGACACCCTCTTATCCTTAGTCTCTATATACAGACTCTACATTCAGCGAATGTAGAGTCTGTAGGCAAACCCCGGAGATCTTGCCTCCGGAAGAAGAGCGGAAGAGCCCTGGTTTCCGGTTGTAGGCTGTTTGTAGTCCGCGTGATATTGACCAATCACGTTTGAGCCGGCTGCAGTTGTTGCCAGGTTGAACGCTCCGTGCGGTGAACTAACGAGGTGGAACATAATTGGCATCACTGCAAACTCTGAATCCATCACAGTGGTTCAGCATATTTACTTATATATAAATGGAAGTCGGAAACGGAAATTCGCCTCCTCCGCCCAAATCAAACTGGAATGCCAAAAAATCGGGGGTCTGCCCCCAGAGGCTGTATCGCCATCTGCCGGAAGTCAGACGCCGAATACAGCCGATGGGTTCTGAGAATGTCTTATCCTCAACCAGAGTGAGAGCAAGTACCCTCTGCCTGTCCATTTTAGGAACTGGGTACTAATTACTGTGAAATAAAGTGAATAAATACATTGATTACACTGGAAGGTTAGGGTATGGCAGTGCTGTGTGCCTTGTGTTTTGCAACCTGCAGAACGTTTTCTGTGTGATCGGGGCTTAATGGCATTTGCCAGAATCCACTGCAGCTGGTGGAAAACAACCAATCAGAACCGAGGAGTCTCTAATACAGCTGTCAGTCATGCAAATCACTGCTCATGAACTGCAGTCAAACGGTCAATCTAGGCCGTGCTGATCAAATATGAATCAAGATTCTGTTACTGCATTTTTACGACTCAAATGCAAACATATGTTAGTGTACTATTAAGCTGTGAATGACAAGTTTGCTCCAGCTGGTGGGTGGTGCTTCAATTTGGCTCAACTGTTTTATACATGGATGCCGGGTCACAAACTTACTCATGTCACAGCTAAACAGTACACTAAAATACGCTTGTGAAAACATTTGAAGTGAGAAATAGGCAATGTAACATAGTCTTGATTAATAAATATCACACAGGAGGGAGTGCTGTTGTTCTGAATATCAGGACAACTCTGATGCGGGCATACGCACAAGGCTGCAGACCAGTGAGTTAACAGCTTGATCAGACAGTACTGTTGCTACGTCTCCTGACGTCATAATGAGCACGGTTTGCAGTAAAATATCCAGGCTTCTTCTTTGTCCTCTTCCGATGACCATTCATTATCTAATCATATTCCTCTTTGTGGTGCAAAGTTTGTTAGAGCCTCCCTCAGTGTAGGCTAATTAATGGTTAATGCCACTACTGGTTCAGAACGCTTAAAGCAGAGTGATACATGCATAGTTACAAGTCCCAGTGCTGTTGTATTCATTTGATCAGCGCTGCTCAGTTTGACAATTTGATTGCAGCTCACGAGACAGGACTGACCGCTGCATCTGAGACTCCTTGGTTCTGATTGGTTGCTTTCATGATTCTTGCAAATACCATGAGAAGCACTTTGACGAGGCAGAGGAACCAGTCTTTTTTTTTTTCATAGGTTATCTGTCTCATGCACTACTGTGTGGATATATTGACACTACAAAACTGACAAAAACGTTTTAATAAAGGTTACCAACTACAGCTTTAATATGTGGCATAAGGTAAAAGGTTTTCCATACCACAGCTGAATGATGGTGTTTTTCTAGGGTCCAGCTTGCTGATATAAGGTTGTTTTTTTTGTTTTTTTTTAAATTGGGATGTTTCATAGTTTTCATACACTGTCTGTCTGGCTAAGATAAGACTAAGTAAGATAAACTTTATCGTCCCTGCAGGGAATTTGATCTTGGCTTTTGTAACCCTGCAGCGAGTGGATGAAAACAGCAACAAACACCATCAGCACAGGACGGAAACATCATACAGCTGCTACGCTTTATACACACTGAGTTTGTTGGGTCAAGACACATCAGGCGCGCATATCTGCTATCTATCTATGTCACTGATGATCGATGAAATTGAAGCGTCTCGGTCGGGAACTTGTGTTTTCTCTGGTGTTTTGAGTGAAAGGTTACACCTCTGCTCTCCGCTGTGCCCTCTGTGGGAATTTAAGACACAGAGCGAGAGAGCGAGCAAGAGAGACAGATGGGTTTTCCTCGCAGGATATCCTGTTCTAAGTAGAGCTGCTGGGCCCACTCTGACCTGCTCACCCCTCTTGACCCCTGACCCGCCCATAGTTTAGGCTCACATCTCCCGACGTTTCCTAATCGCTCAAATCTCTTCGTATTCTCTCAATTTCAGTGTGGCCCCTTCGCTTTCTCTCCTTCCTAACTCCTCTGTCATACTCACAGGTGTCACTTTAATTTCCCCTTTTTCCTTTTCCTCTTTGTTCCTTTGTCTGCGCCCACTCAATCTAGTGCCAGCCTTCTTTTCCGTCCTCATACCCTTTATGTTCGTTCCTCTTTCTAAAAGCATTTACCCTAAAGTCAAGAAATGAAACTATTTACTCATCTTAATTTTTTATGCAATGATTTAATCCTATAAATCTGAATTCAAGCAATCACCACCAATCAGCACACCTGTCACTCATGAGTTTGATTAAAAAACATTTTCTTGCAAATAAGTGATTTATGCATTAAGTGTATGTGCTGCATCTGAATGTACAAGCTGGTCTTTTCTTACAAAGTATTACCTTCAGGATACATCCATATCCCGAGCATGAATTACCATCCTTGCTACTTTTTATTGGCTGTCCGGAAAGTGTAGATCATCACATCACACTCTGATATAAATAACTACCATCTATATGTTAGTAAGTGTATTGCATAGCTGGTCAGTGACACAGGACTGCGCTCACTACTTTCACCTGCATTGATCTGTTTTTATGTCACTCTTTCCACCATGCAAGGGGTGTTTAAAGACAGCTGAGAAATGTCAGAAATGTCGATGTCACAGGTGTGGAAAAAAGCTGGAAAAGAAGTGTATTTTGCAAAGTGTTATATATCCTCTTTGTCACTTTCCTTGCAACCCCTGTTCCTCCTTGTTCTTTTTCACTCTCAGACTTCTTCCCTCTATTTTTAACGATGTTCCATCCACCATAATTTTCACTTGTTTTTCTGATCACAGTGCAGTTCCTGTGCGTCACGAGCTGAAAAAGAATACCCTCCTAATACTATCTTGGAGCAAGTGAAAATAAAATCTGTCAACGAGCCCGAGGGTATTTGTTGCCAACGTTTTCTTGAATAAAGTGTAATTTTCTCTGTACTACTGCTGTGTTCTGCCATATTTTCTCTTGTTTCAGGAACATATCGTTGCAGCACATTTCTGGAAATAGCGGTGATGATGTCGCTGCTTTGGCAATGCAGACTTGAAAACCACACACAAGGAAAGCACCACCATAATTATAAAAGTCTTAATTTGACTACAAACAGAGAAAAAAATCCATCAGGTGGAGTTTCGTGCCCTCTGAAGCTCTATTCTTCGTCTTCCCCCACTTTCTCTTCATGTCTCTCCGTCTGTCTCTCTCATTCTCTCTCATTCACCCCCAGCCCTCCCACCCAGCACGATAACTGGAATCCATTAGCTGATGAATGGTTGTTTGTGTTTTTTTAAGCTCAACAGCGCCGCCCACGGCCTGCGTGGCCAAAGAGGGCGATAAGAAAACATTTGCTGTGATTAGAGGAATAATTAGCCAATCGTCCTCTGACCTGCGAGCCAACCCCGGGGTCAAAGAGACACAGAGCGGGGCTGCTTCCCAGGTGGTTTCCCATGAAAACCATCACGCCACAAAGATATAGTGGAGTCATTGTCTGCAGACAGGTGACACTCACACGCAGAGCACATGCATTTCTATGTCCCGTATGTCTGGGAGAGTTTGCTGCTTGTATCTGAGCGTATGTGCATGTGTGTAAGAATCCCAGCGGACACAGCGCATAGTTTATCCAGAGAGACTGCGTTGGAAATCAACACTTCCTGCTTCCTGTGGCGAGAGGAAGTGCTACCGTCGCTGTCCCCTTATCGCCGGACACACAGGCAAAGCAGAGGGAGGAAGGCAGGGAGGGAGGGAAGAGGAAGAGGAGAAGGAGACGGAGGGTGGTCAAGCAGGCTAGACAAAGGGAGAGGACTGGCTGTGGCTGTGCTCACCAGTTGTTGGGGGTTTTTTTGGGAGAGGGTTTCTGGCAAAAAAATTGCAAAGATGATGAGGAGAACATGTAAAATGTCTCTCGCAGGCTTGTCAAACTGCGAGTAAACATAGCCTCTAACACTCATCTGAAAAATATGAAATCATGATTTTTTTTTAAAACGGGAACTACACCCAATTACAAAATTCCTACATGTTATTCCTAGGGTGTAAGACTGTCCAGAAATATTGGAGACATGAACAACTCTCCCAAATCCAAAAACTAGAGTGCTAATACTCAAATTTGATGTCATAGTGTATAAAATCCGGAGCTGCTCCATAGAAAGTGAATGGTGAAAGATGTTCTAGATGATGCTGAGAGCACCCAGGGGACTCTTCTGAGTATATGGGCACATTTTCTGATTCAGAACTGAGAGCACTACAGAACAGAATGAAGCTCATTTGGGAATAAATTCTGTGGGTCCACTTAATCAGACTCCCATTCATTGTCTATGGAGCAGCTCCAGACTTTATACTCGTTGACTTCACAAGTTTGAGACTTATTTCTCTGATTTCTTTCTTTTGGGGAGAGTAGCTCACGTTCACAAATACTGATGAAACTTTCCTAGGCCATGGAAATAACATATTAGAATTTTTAATTTCAGGTGCTCCCCCTTAAGATCCAAAACTTCCTCAACTTTTGGTTGCATGTCAGTAGGGTGGTGACAGATCAAACTAGCAGCTACAGGGTGAGACTATTTATAGTTTACATGACACAAAAATATAGATTTCCCTTGCAATATGTTGCAGGCCACTTAGAGCAAATCAATGTATATAGTGGACGAAACTGTGGATGAAAAGACTTCTTTTTCATGTTGGTAGGAGCAACTGCGTGTAGCATGCATGCAGATATAGATGAGCTGCAGGCAAAGAGAGATGAGGAAGGAGACAGTGAGTGACAAAGATTGTCAGGAAAGTTTGCAGCAAGTGTAAAAATAATGCAACAAGTTGGATGCATTTTGCAGGTTGCAATCAAAATGTATCAACTTGCACCTTATTGTGAAGGAGCAGGAGAGACACAGAGGGAGAGAGGGGGGGAAAGAAATGTTTGGGATCAGGGTGGGGAAGCTTTCAGCACTTGGGATTGTCCCAGATGGACACAAGCCGCTCCCTCCCTTTATAAACAGCCTCTGGCTTCCACCTCTCCTCTAACTCTCCTCTCCGTCATTCTCTTCTTCTTTACTTTAATGCTTGTTGTACACAACTTAACTCCCACTTTGCAGGAACTCCGGGACCCTCAGCAGAAAATAAGAACAAATTGACACTTTGTTTTTTCCTCTTTACCTCTGACAATTTCATCTGCCCCCCCCAGCACCACCACCACCACCCCCCAATCCCTGCCATTTCCAAAGTCAACACACCACTAAATGCCGGGCTGACTCACTTCCACTGTGGGTGGCTCTGTTTCCAATTTTCTCACCACCTCAGCCAACCCACCACCACTGAAGAAAAGAGAAAACTTTTTGTCCAGAAAACAACAAAATAGGTAGCCAACCAGACATGCAAAATGCACAGGCAACTTTTCCAGGTTGCTTAGTGTTAAAGGGACAAAGGCATGCACATAGATGCCGAGAGGAGACACGGGAGGAAAGCAAGCATGCTTCTCCCACTTCTTTTGTGGCTCTGAAATGGTTAGCCCTGTTTTCCTTCCTTTCTTTCTCTTTGGGAGAGCGTGGGAGCGCCCTCAGAGTGCTGCAGAGAAACCACGGGGCTCATAACAACAGGAGGAAGCCGGTAACTTGAGTAACTTTGGGCCGGGGCAGAGAGAGAGAGGGGGATAAGGAGAAGAAGTGGGACGGGGAGCGGAGGAAAGGACAGAGAAGCGTTTCACATCTTCACATGTCCCCACGTTTTGAAAACATGAAATCTGAGCTGTAACAAATAAAGAAAGCCACATTTACAAATGACCTGTTGCATTCCAGACTGCATTTCCAACATGCACACACACGCATGCACGCACACGCAAAGTGGCATTTTCACACACAGTCATCCCTCTGCAACACACTCAGTGTGAAATGAGACAACTTTCCCAACCAGAGCGCTGCCTTACCCGTCTGTAGTGTGAACATTCAGCATGAGGAGTGTGTTAGAAAGTCCCGTCAGTCATGTTCACGTACAGTTCAGTCCAGAGAGATCGAGAGTGGTGAGGACACCCAAACTACACACACACACTCACACACACAGGCACAGTATCAGTTCCCTCTGTCCAAGTGTTGAGAAAGTGAGGGGCCGCAACAAAAGGCAACAGAGGGAGGGAGGGAGAGATCGAGGTAGAGAGAGAGAGAGAGAGAGAGAGAGAGAGAGATTAACCCTTCTGAACTGACGGGTGGACTCTCTCCCTCCCTCACACACACACACACACACACACACACACACACACACACACACATACACAGTTGGTTTGCCGTATCACTGACTTCTTGTGTTTTCGCTCAAGTGCCAAGAGGAGGAAGGGAGAGCAGAGGGAAACCAGAGTGTAAGTGTGTGTATTCATGGTCACCGATGTGTGTATTGTAGTATGTGTGTGTGTGTGTGCGTGTGTGTGTGTGTATTTTAAGGTAGGAGGGACAGGCTGGCTCAAGTCCAGAGGCAGCCAGCCTGGTAGAAAAAGACAATAGCAGGAAACACTATATCAGGAGGAGGCAAAATACCAGCACAAAAATAATTAACAGACAGTGAAAAACAATGACATACACCGTGGAAAACACAGCCTGCAGCCTGCGCCGAACAATGATAGTGGAAACAAGGAGCAGAAAAGGCTTTTTTTAATTGTTGTTGTTGTCGTTACCACCGGATATAAAAACCCCAAATCCAGAAAGAACTGAGGGGTGAGTGGCGACGAATGTCAGAAATGTCGGTGTTATTTTTGTACGCGCAAAAGCTTTGAGCTTTTTTTGGCATTCGTCATCATTTCAACATTTTTCAAAATTACTCTCATACTCAGTTGTGCTCAATCACAAGCATGTAAAAGCACATTCCCCGTGCAATCAGTCAGCCATGACTCCCACACAAATCTCACCACCACCACCCACACACACCCACACACACCCACACACACCCACACACACACACACACACACACACACACACACACACACACACACACACACACACACACACATACATTCCCCCAGCTGTAATCATATCTAGTGATAAGGGCAGCTTCCCCCAGCGGTCGCTGGCTCTCCGACTCCAACCACAGTGACTTACAATGGCCCTGTATTCTGAGCCTGCTCTGATTACACACACAAGGAGCTGCATTACACCCTGCTAATTCAATTTCCTCCCCTCCGGGTCAACCTTTGTGTGTTTGTGTGTGTGTATGTGTGTCAGTGCATAAGGAGGAACTGATTAAGCAGTTGTTGAAGGAAACAAGCTGCTTGTACAGAAACTGAGTGTAATAGTCCATGGGGGGTTAATGGGGTTGTTGATCAATACCATAGTTGTTTTTCCAGATCTTGAGGTTTTTGGCAGTTGTGTGTTGGAGGTAAAACTTCATCAGCTGGAGCGTCAAAACACTGAGAATCAGGTGAGTGGTGACGTGAGCAAGTATAGCAACATACAGTTTTCAGTTATGATGGTTAATGTATGAGTTGCACCTGTTGTTGTGTATTAGAGTGATGCAATACTCGTTCTCAAAGCAAAAGCATCAAATTGTGCCATGCCAACTCTTAACTAGATGCTTCTGTCAGATCCAATCAGCTCTCTACCTCCTCTCTACTGGGAAAATTTGACTTAAAAATACCTTGTGGAGAGTTTGACCACTAATAATGCTATGGAGCAAAAGCCGACAAACAGACTGAACAGGACGTTAAGTGGAGAAGAACCTGGAGAAGGTAAAGCCCGGTGCTGTAAAACCTAGGGTTGCTGTAAAGCACTGTACTCGAGTGTCATTACGCCAGGGGTAGGCAGTTTTATTTGGGGTTTAGAAAATCTAGCCCATGACAGGAGTCTTTGGCCAATCACAGGTCATTTCAGAGAGAGAAAGGGCATTCCTCTTGGCTGTTCTACAAATGCAGATGTGCTTGCACTTCCCTTTCAACACACTCACATGACCTCGTCACATATTAACACATGTGCAAGGTACCCTGGATGTGTGATTGTTGATGTTCTAAAATGCTGTGTTAACTTCAGCCTGTTACATGCATTGTCTGTTTTCAAAATGCACTTCCCTTTTCACAGGAAAAGTATAGTTTGTATACAGTCACATCGGTACAACACCACAAATTGACATTTTTTTCCCTCAACAACACACAAACGTGGTTACGTTTTGCCAACACACACAAGTGGTTGAGCTTAGGCAACAAAAGCACCTGGTTGGGTTGAGGAAAAAAGAACACAGTTTGGCTTTACTAACTGGCCTCCCGGGTGAAAGTCAATGGTTATTGAACCCATTGACCACCCCTCCCAACCACCCAACTTGGACCTCTGTCCTTTAACTTTCGTTGTTGTCCCGCCAAGTTTCCCCTTACGCCATTCGGCCGCATATCATGCCGACGTGAAAGGATGGCTTTTTACATTGATGTCTGACGCCGGAAGTCACTGACCAAGCCCAGGTATTCAACGGCTTTGGTGTGAGACCAGGTTGTCCCCAGGGCCGTGCTGCCCACAGGGCAGGTTAGGCAAATGCTATAGGCGCCAGCATGCCAGAGGGCGCCAGGGAGTGAGGTGTTTTTGTTTTGTTTTTTCTCCCCATTCTATTCGAAAAATTTGACAAGAATACACTACAAAACAACAACAGTACATATAGCCATACGTCTTTAAATAATAATGAAATAATATTTCTAATTTAAATTTCTGCCTGCTTGGCATCCTTCTGCCTCTCTGGCAGGCAGCATCAATTTCGCCACGGTCCCTAA
>NC_065521.1:13094690-13165432 GCF_006386435.1 Epinephelus moara | reverse complement strand
TTTATTGCAATGCAACATTTGTTTAATAATTAATAAAATCCAGACATTTTTTCAGGAAGTTTTTGAAATGTTTCTTCAGTAGTTTTTGAAAACTGAGGTTTGAACTGAACCGTGAGTTGGGGGGGGGGGGGCAGCAAATATCTTGCCTAGGGTGCCAAATTGGTCAGGCACGGCCCTGGTTGTCCCTTCAGTGAAAGCCTGATTCAATGGAAGAAAATCAACAAAACTGCATACACTACGAAGCAACCCACAAAAGGAAGACAAACTTGTACAAAAAACACGGAGTCTAAAAGAGACTTTGACAGTTAACAAATAAGACACGTGTCAATATCAGCCCCACATTTCAGAGATGGAAAGAAATTTTGCTAATAGCGTAGTCTTCTTCTAAGTGGCGCTAAAGGCTCATAGCTGACTTGATGTAGCGTTAGCTAGAGCCTCTCCAGAGCAGGTCTGGAGACTGACCCCCAGTCAGCTAGCCTGGTGAAACCATCCTAATCTCGCGAGCTCATATTCTATTTCACTCCGCAGATCAGTCTGGCCATGCAATCATAAAGGCGCATTCTGGCATTGGTTAGAGCTTACCGGGCCAATCACAACCATTTATTACTTTGGGGCGGGTTATTTGAAATCACGTCTGATCTGTTCTGTACGACATCTATTGCACGTCTGTCCGTCCTGGAAGAGGGATCCCTCCTCAGTTGCTCTTCCTGAGGTTTCTACCGTTTTTTTCCCCGTTAAAGGTTTTTTTGGGGGGAGTTTTTCCAAAGGACAGAGGGATGTCGTATGCTGTAAAGCCCTGTGAGGCAAATTGTGATTTGTGATATTGGGCTTTATAAATAAAATTGAATTGAAATTGAAAATAGGAGGGACAAGGAGTCGGGTGAATGCATTTCGTAAACATCCAACATGACTACTGATTTTGAAACTGCGATGGTAAATGTGTTTAATGAACTGGAATGTACATTTTCTTTAAAAGCAGAACAAACGGCTGCACTGAAAGCTTTTATTGAAAAAAAGGATGTGTTTGCCGTCCTTCCTACGGGGTTTGGTAAAAGTTTAATTTACCAGCTGGCTCCGTTGATCGGGAAAAAGATGGGACTCAGTGAAAACCCAGTGGCTATTGTTGTTTCTCCACTAGTTGCTCTCATGGAGGAGCAGGTCAGGGAAGTGACCAAGCTGGGAATCACAGCCATGAAACCCGGAGTCCACAGTGAGGAGGAAATCTGCAAAGACGGCAACACTCTTTCCCAGACATCATCACAGCTCATCTCCGCTGCAGCTTGCTGGGCCGCTTACAGTGGTGTTGTGCTAGCCTACATCACATGTTTCATTTACTCTGATTGTTTTTCCTTCCAATTGTGTGAAAGGGCACTTTGACTGACAGCCGTTGGTACCACCCCTCGGGAATAGAGGAAATGTACACTCAGTGTCCAGACCCATTCGCGTTTTGCGAATTGGGTCTGGCAATGCCAGGCTACCAGTCAGCGGCCACAGCAACCTCAATCCAGAGAGCACATATGCCAGCTCTGAAGGCTCTGCTGTAATACCTGGTGCTAGGGCGTTTGTGCTGGCATTGTGTTATACTGCAGGAGTTGTGTGAGAGTTTGAAAACAGGTGTTTTGATAAAGCTTTGCTGTTTTTAGATGCTGCCTCTCTTTACTTATATTCATCAGATATTTTCTCAGTTTTTGGATTCTTTGTTAACAGTGGAGGCATTTAGAAAAGGAAACCAAAGTTTCTGCCTGACTTTAACGTAACACAGGGTGAGTAACTGATATACAAATAATCACTGTGGCTGAAGTTTTCCTTTAAGCTGAATAAGCTTTCACTGTTGTATTTATGCAGGTTCTCTTGTGACAAGTATGGACAGTAGTGAATAGCTACATGAGCTTCGAATGAAAACCATCCAGCATTTTTTATAAATCACATAAACACTCTTAATTTATAGCTCAACAGTCCAGTTGTAAAAGCACTAAACACTAATTAATGCTGAACTTTTTCCTCTCTCTTTTGGAGGTTTGGAGGTCTCCCTGTGGAGGGTTCTCTCACAACCTCTTAAGAAAATGATGTGTGATGAGTCAAAATCAGGAAAATCAGGGTGGAGATGCAGAATGCAGAGCTACATCAGCTCATATGATGAAAATCAGTTGTTGGTCCAACTGTGTCATGTCCCCCTCCCAGGTTTCTTAAACTTTGGGGTATAGACCCAAAATAGGTTGCAGACCTTCTGCTGGCAGGTCCCACCATAGCACAAGCTAACAGTCCTGGGTCCCACAGTGAGACACTAAATTCTCATTTGGATCCCGGGGATGAAATATTTTAATAAAAATCCTTCTTTAATTTGAAGCAAGGGGTCAGATCTGCAGGCTTTTCCACTGATTCTGTGTAATGCAGCCTGATGAAGCGGCTGGCTCGCTGCAGGTTGTTTATCAGACTTGTTCAACACATCTGAGTCTCATTTCAGCCAAATAAAACAATGCCGTGCGTCACTGTCAAATGCATGGCAAACATAAGGAGTGTGTGTCCACGTGCATGTGTGAATAGGAGTGTGTGTGTGTGTGTGTGTGTGTGTGTGTTTAAAAAAAAAAGAAAAAGAAAGTGTGTGTGTCCAAAAGCAGAGAATGTGTTTATCATTAAAATGACTGAATACAAGGGCGAGGTCCCTCTGGAGGGGTGGGTAGCTACGTAGCTAGACACACACACACACACACACACACACACACACAATGCAGATTTGTGCTTTTTTCGTCTTGCTGAAAGAGGTCGGGTGTCCTTATCTGCCTTTGGCAAGTACGTCACTACGTACTAGGAGTCAAACCAGCAACTCCTCTGACTTCTGTGCAACAACAAACCACAGACACATAAATCTTTGTCCTAACCACATAAACACAAACCGTCACACACCTTTTTTGTCATTCTCTCTGACGAAACTCCTGTTCACATTCGCCATCTCTCACTCACACACACATGGAAAGACGTCTCCAGATGTGGGTGTGATGCTTGTACACAGTGATTAGCAAGTGAGTGCGCCGAGTTGTGTGTTTCCACCTCCCCTCCTCTGTTTTGGTTACCAGCCTTGTCTGCTAAGCCTCACTAATCAGTCCCGCTGTCAGGAGAAGAAACACAAGACTGAGGTCGAGCGTTCGGAACAATTCACATACAATGGACTGGCTTGTCAATCACACTGAATTCTCCCCACTCCATAATGATCTAATACAGTAAACTGAAAGCCTTTTACTTTCATTCATGAGAATAATCTGTCAATAAATTCCCTTTAGTGGACATTCACTACATGTATATATATTTTCCATAGTAACTAAAATGTCTGATCATTAAAGTCATATTGAGCAGCTGTTTAGGACACATGTTAACCATGAGATTCCAGTAAATCTAATTAGATACATTAGAAAAATGTATCCTCAGATGCAGGTGAAGATATTGGTGAAAAACCCCATATGTGATTATCTTGCAGTCAGTCAGTCAGTTATTTAGAGTTAGCACTGCTGGTGAAAACACTGGAGCTAAACACATGTTGATGAAATTTCCTGGAAAGAAGATCAGATCTAATTTGACACACTGGCGGTTAAATCTCGGACAAGAGGACAAATTCAGCTGAGGTCAGAGCTTAATTTTTGACAGAAACATCTAATTGTATTAATTGAAAGCATGTGAAGCCTCAAGTACAAATCTTTATCTCATGAATCAGAGAAGATGAGTTGAAAATATCAGCGAGAAGGGCGTAGGGTTTGGTCTCACACATACACTAAGGGCGAAATACAGACTTACTTTATTTCCCTGACCACTACTTGCCTAACCCTATAGGTCCTGCACCTCTATGGAAGCAGCACATTCATAGCTAAAAGTAGGGACAACTCAAAAATTAATTTTGTTTGGTATAACACAGTTACAATGCCATAAATCACATTGGATCTCTTTGATAATCTATTTTACAAAAATTGAGAAAAATAATGCAATCTATGTGTGAAACATTTTTCCAAGTGTTGCCAATAACAAGCCACAATCAAAACCTGATTCACTCTAACTGAAGGACATGTGTCAGACTGCATGAAGCAAATGATGGTCACACCAGATACTGACTGATTCTTCAGGGTATCTGAACAAAAATGCATTTCTGCAGCACTATATTGTGATACTTGGCTTCTTTCAAAATAATACTGCACATTTTACCCTTTCATTGACCGTGACCATCTCAAGCACACCTGGGTAGTGACCATGTGATTTAATCAGCATCTTGATATGCAACACCTGTCAGGAGGATGGATTATCTGGGAAACAGAGAAGTGCTTACTAATATTTTAGTTTTAACAAATTAGCCACCAAATATTAAGAAAAAAAATGTGCATTTATAATAATCTTAGATCTTTAACTTAAAGTTGAGAATAATGGCAGCAAAAACAAAAGTGCTGCATATATATTTTGTACACACATATCCAGTGAGCAGCAGTTCTCTGGGTGAAAATGCCTTTGTAATGCCAGAGGTCAGAGGAGAATGGTCAGACTGGTTCAAGATGATAGAAAGGCAACAGGGACTCAAATAACCACTCGTTATAACCAAGGTCTGCAGAAGACCATCTCTGAACCAACAACACGTGGAACCTTGAAGCAGATGGGCTACAGCAGCAGAAGACCACACCAGGTGCCACTCCTGTCAGNTGTCCATCCCTTTATGACCACAGTGTACCCATCTTCTGATGGCTACTTCCAGCAGTATAACGCGCCATGTCACAAAGCTCAAATCATCTCAAACTGGCTTCTTGAACATGACAGTGAGTTCACTGTACTCCAATGACCTCCACAGTCACCAGATCTCAATCCAATAGAGCACCTTTGGGATGTGGTGGAACAGGAGATTCACTTCATGGATGTGCAGCCGACAAATCTGCAGCAATCACATGATGCTAGCATGTCAATATGGACCAAATAAATAAGTAAATAAAACTTGCAGAGGTAAAGTGCTTTTTTGAGGGCTCAGTGTTGTCTGCAGGTCTTCACTTTAGTCTCCAAAGGGCCCCATCAACCTCTAGCAATAAGTTAGGGCCAGGGCTAATAAAAGAAGGCTGGGACAGGGTGCCATATCTATACATATCTAGACATGCACACCAAAGTCTGGTTTGCACATGCCAAAAGGCTCAATAGCTGGTGAACTATAACAGAATATGGGGATGATTGATTTGTTTCACTGAGGCATCTGCAGTTGGCCTTTGGTTGGAATTTTATACAAAAAAATAAAGATAGCCTATAGGTGAGAAACACAATTCTGCAGTTATTGAACAGATCCTTAATAAAAGACAACAAACAAATGCTTTCTATTTGAAAATGTTTTGCAGTATATACCACCCATTCAAGTGTACCCAAAATGTTCTGTCAGGCCGAGCGCACCCAAGGAAGCTAAAAAGAGCTCACTCAAAAAGCAAATGAGTGGACACTGTCCCTTTATTTCTAGCGCTGTCTGCTGTAACCCTCCACCATCCCAGCTCCAGCTATTGCACATGTGTCATACCCCATAGGTCCCATGGGGTCAGAGAGCATGTCCCAGACGTCATTTAACAGCCTTGGTTAGGGCAGGTTGTGAATAGCCTTTGAGGCAAAACCCACGGGCAAAATAAACTTAGTCGCGACGTTAGCAGTGTCCCACTGCTGGTATTGTGACCTGAACACCTGTGACTCAGTCCATCAATCAAATGAAGGGATGAGAGCTTCCTCTACAAAGTCTCTGCAATGAAACCCAGAAGTTAGCATGGTGGTCCAGTTATATAACGGTAGAAATCCAGATGTTCCAAACACATTTTAAGGTAATAAGACAAACACATTCTAAGTCCAACAACAGACTCTGCATGAGTGAAATGGTGAAGCTAAACAAATCCATGTTTGCTTGCAAGGAGACTACTCAGGTAAAATTGAACAGACATGTAAACAGTTGTGGTTATGTCAGGGTTACGATTAGGCAACTACACTGTTTAAGTTTAGGATTAAGGTAATATTATGTTGACAGCAATACTGACAAAGAATGATGTAACAATGTGGGTGAATTTTAGTGAAACAGAAGGAAAGGAAAGGAGCAGGAGGACAAAGAGGAGGAGGAGGAGCAGGAGGAAGAAGGAGGGGATAAGATGGGGTCCAGACCCCTGATCCCAGCAGCTGCTGCTGTTTTGTAGGTCAGCATTACATCAGTAGGTTTATGGAAAAGGCTGGGAATCACTTCTCTACTTGACCTACTTAAAGAATGTTAGTGTTAGAGGACATGCAATACTCCCCGGCTTCCCAGCACTCACTCATTCACTTCCTACCCCGATATGCAGCAACACACATTGTTTTGTCATCTTGTTTTATTAGCAGTTGCTGAAAGACTGCACAATTTAGGAAGCAGGGCATTAAAATGTCTTGAAACTTTGGCTGGGTGACTTGTTTTGAGTTTTACGTTCTCATTTACTGAACTATGTTTTAACAAAGTCCTAGAAAGCACTTCTCAAGTGAGCTTTAGGTATAACATCTGTCGGGTTTATTATTGTTGTTATTAGTAAAGAATAAAATGTCAAGAATATAATCATTCATTAAAATGACAATTTACAACCCATTGAACAAAGCACAAAATCTCATCCCACGCTTCTCACTTCATATCAAAAATGTAACAGAGCTGCGTGAGCCCCCGGTGTCAGAGGGTACGGCTCATCAATATCATGGTCGATTTAACATGCCAGGTGTCTTTCAGGAGAGAATTATGGTTTTAAGTTCTTATAAAAACCGGCATCAAACCCAAAGGAGTCAGAACAATTCTACTGAAAAAAAAAAAAATGAAGTGTGTTGCTCAAGAATTTATAGGTCTGTTTGAATTTATAGCATCCATATGGTGGGGGATTTTACAGTGAATGGATGTGGTGAGGACTCGGTGTGTATGCATATATGTGTGTGAGTGTGATGCAGAGGTTAAGTGGTATGGTTCTGGCCTCTCAAGCAGCAGCCCCCCAACACGGGTCATGTCTTTTTCTTCACTGCTAGTGAACCACAAAGGACACACACACACAGACACAGTCGCTGTGGCAACAAAGCTGCCACACACTCTTTCGTACACCTCTAATGAGGCGTATCCAGGATTTATCGCTCGATGACACCGTGAAGAAAGAGCTGTCAAGGAACATAGTTGATATTCAGAAATCTAGATTAAAATGTGCCAATATGCAAACCAGCATTACCAGTTGCGTAACAGTCTGATGATCCGATGACCAATCGGATAAAAGCAATATGAAGCAGCCCCTAACAACAGCACATCATTAGGAGTGAACAGTCTGCATAAACAGTCATATTTCAGTGTGTTTTACAGCTTGTTGTTACGGCCTAACTTGAATGTAAATAAACCCCGGTTTCATCCAAACATCAGTGTGTACACGAGGCTGCCAGTGATGTACACAAACTTCATGGAGGCAGTGTAGACAGTCCAGTCTGTCCAGCGCGTTAAAACTGTTTATAAGAGCCACAGAGTCATAAAGCAGTGTTGGAAATTACTGAATGAATCCACAAAATGTTACCCCCAGAATCTTCTGTCAGAAAAGATCAAAATGAACAAGAGTGCATATCAAAAATTAAAAAAAATCACCTCTGCATTGATAGTAAGTCACCATGAGGTCACTAATGACCTTTTTAGGACATATAACAGCTGGCTGATCGGGGGGGATTTATAAACCGAAGTGTCAAACAGCCTAAAATCCCCTAGATGATAAAGGAACATTTGCGCGTGTGCTGCCTCGTGTGCATGATCTGATGTGTGTGTAATTCAGGGTCTGCTCTGTGATAGCATGTGTGAATTTAGACATCTGGATATGACATGTACATTTGATATAGTCCATTAAAATGACACAGTTATATAGTGGCTCTGTGGCTACAGTCACAGCACCTGTGGGTGATTTATACAGAGACAGAAAATTATGCAATGACATTTTGAGCCTGGTAACCATTTTCTCGTAGTTTTTACCACCAGAAGACTGGGGTGAACGGTAGTTTTGGGGTAATTTTTTACCAGCTGGAATCAGAGGTGGTGGAGATAATATGGACATCAAGCCCAGAGACCTGAACTTGGCAGCTTAATAATGACTGGAGTTGATGGATACATGGATTTGGGGTTTCAAAGTTTGTGAAATTCAGGATTGTGAGGATGGTGGCCCATGACCAGCTACTGAAGGACAATCCAGCAACTTAGTACCACACTACCATAGAGTTGAGGGACTTTTTTAAATCAACAAAATCGAAGCAGCAATTCCTGACTATTAGATCCCACTTACACCTGGTATTATCATGGGTCAAAGATACAGTAGCCATAGCGTCACCACTGCAAAAAACACCTTAAATTTTCTCCTTTAGTATGACACTTAAGGCTTCTCTATAGCTGAGTACTTACACAGTTGCACAGGATTCCTTAAAAGGTTTCCTTTGTTCGGGAGAAACTTATTTACTGCACTGAAAGAGATTCTACAGCAGTAAAAGTTTCCATGGAGATTGTTTGCTTGGACTCACACTTGTGATGCCTGTTATCATCTCACAAAGTTGGCTTATAGTTAGATAGTGAAAAAATGGCAGAAGAAAAGACGACAAGGAAACCATACTGTTCAGAGGAGAAATAGATTATACTTCTGGAGAAATAAATCCCCCCCCCCCCCAATATATATATATATATATATATATCATAATTCCTGCCTTGATGTATTTGGATAATGACATGATCATGGGCATTTGCATTTACACCGCAAATTAAAAAATGTTCTCCTTAGCTTGATTATGCCCACAGAGCTGGCAAAATTGCTACATGGTGCGTCTCAGGGCAAGGGAAGCAACAGACGAGCATCATTCATTGCTAAATAACTTTTTGAGAGGACAGATTTGCTAACTATAGGTGCTGCTAATATAGATTTTGCCAGGCTTGCTTGAGCTAATAGCTGACTGATCTGATCAGATTATGATCATAATACATTCTACATTTATACCTTGCATTATAATTTGTTTTTCCATTTTTAAATAACAAATCTAGATGGGACCTGGTTCGAACATGCCATCTACATCTGGATATGCTATCTGTAAGATTTCAATCCAGTCAGGAGCCTTTGCCTTTACACATGGTGTTAATAAGTGTTCTTGTTATCTAAACTCTGCCCACATTGTGATTGTATCTTGATGTGCAATTAGGTAAGTGGAGGTAGTGTCTGGGTCTCAGGTTAAGGAAACGGTTGCAGGATGCTCTCGCTAGACCACCAGAAAATGCAACGCAAGGGTCACGTGACAGACAGAGATAGGCTACGGCATCCTTGGCTAGCCTTGCTAATTAGGCTAATGTTACTTATACAACAAGAAGGGAATCTGAGCCAATGGAGAAGCTTGCTAGCACTGGTGCTGGCTTGGCTCGCAGGTTGTATAGGTCCCCAGAGAGTCTCCCAGTTCAATGCTGCTGTATGGGCACTACTTTTTTTTCCCCCTTGGTGTGGTCTGGGTAATCGCAATGTGTTTTACATGTATTTACACCTTGTATTAGCATGTATTTTTCCTAATCTAGACAAGAAAAATCTAAATGCAAATCATGTTTTTAATACCAGGTATAAATGGGGTCTCTGTCTTTGGCAGGCCCCCAAGAAGTGTGTTTGACTTTGAAGCCAATGTGACATAGTGGCCAAACTGTGTAACTACAACTTCTTGGTCTGTCACATGATGCTATTGGGCCCAAAAAAACTTTTTCCAATGACTTATATTGTGAAACAGATGTCTGTAAATCAATGGATACATTTTTTTTTAACATCAAAACCCAATTAAATGCCTTGTCTCACTATCTGGATATGATCCATTCAGTCCAATAACATTACAAATCTAGAAGGGCCACACAATCAAATCATTTTATCCCCATTCAACTAAGCAGAGGGCTAAACCGGAAGTAGCCAGCTCAGCCAACAGAAGTTTGCCGCTCGGCCAGTGCAGTTGCTAGTGTGCCTGCTCTACAGACCTGGGTAAGAACTGGGTAATTTTCTCCCTGCACGTCAAACATTTTTGGTTTCATGTACCACTGATCAACTTCTAATCAAAGTGAACGGGGCCCCGCCTCCAACACTGTATCCAGTTCTCTTAGTCCCTTGTATAGGTCCTGCTCCAAAAATACTGAATCCTACATTTCCCATAATGCAACTTAAAAGCATTTTTTCATCAAACCCTCCCTGCTGGGTAATACCACATCTTTCAAACTTCATGCCTTCATTTTCTAACCCAGACTTTGTCATTGATATGTGGTCTCATGTAACCTCTGACATCATCAGAGTTATTTTCTCAACTTGACAAAGCTCCTCCACAGCCACAGAGGACATTAAACAGCTGTTTTCACAGACTGAGTAGAACTCTCTCTGACCGGAGGACTATTGTATCTATTGCTGAACTGGAGGTCCTACTGTAAAGGATGGGTCATGATTGAAAATAACTTTTGCCTCTCCATGTCAGAAGGCACACATGATAATCATCAAGTACGGGGATGAAGGCGGACATTTTCAGAAACTGTTGGTATAATGTTTGTCTGATGTCAGAAAGGTGTAGGGTTAGGGGGTTTCCAAAGCTGTCTGAACATTTGACAAGCAGTCCTGACTGAGAAAACTGCCACTAAGATCCTGGGCTTTAATGGCTGTCAACAGCAGACTGTTACTAAATGTTCAGCCTGGCCAAAACTGAATGAAAACTGCTACTTTATGTTCAGTTTTTGAGCCAAAAAACCCCAGATAGAACGATGAAAAGAAACAAAAATGGAAAAGAGAGCTAAAAACAACTGTATCCTCACTTGGAGACATATCTACTTTATCAGACTGTTCACTGTGAACACGACAGTAATGAACTCTCCCCAAACCGCAGCCGTCTTTAAAGTTATAATATCCCTGTTATATATTTAGCAATTATTTGCACACAGCCAAACTCTCCACTCGACATTCTCGGTGAAGCCAGATGCGGCTGACAGATTTGTCACATCCGAATGCAGAGCCCGTGCTTGCCGAGGATGTGGAGATGGATGGACGGAGGAAGGAGGTGAGGAGGGAACACAATGGGTCTGGAAGAAAGGGAAGACGGAGGCTCTCTCATGGGGAAACTGGAGGGGGATTTTTGTTCAAGCTCTCCATCTCCCGTCCTCTCATTCACATCTCGCCCTCGCGCTCTCTGTCCCACCTCCTTCATTCAGAATCTAACTTTTCTGTAACTCTCTCTCTCTCTCTCTCTCTCTCTCTCTCTCTCACACACACACACACACACACATGCACACACACACTGACACACACAGATGAGGTTTTGGCTGGAGGGGGCAGCAGTGTGAGTAAGAGCAACAGCTGCAGGGATTACAGACAAGGGAGGGAAAGGGAAGAGGGAGGGTGTGTCTGTGTGTTTGTGTGTGTGTGGGGGTGGGTGTGTAGGGGCTGGGAGAGTGAAAACGCTGTAAAAGTGAGTTGCATGTGTGTATTTATGTGTGTGTGACAAGACAAAGAGAAGAGTTGCAGACGAGAAAGATGAATGTGTCAAGTGACGGAAAGAAAAAAAATGTCTGTGTTTCTTGCATGCACAAACTAGCAGCACAAACTATACATACCACAGCTCTATAGTTAGTGTCTATATGTTGGTTTGTCGTGGTGGTGGGCTCGTGGTTTAAAGGTCGAGGGTGGGAGGTGTGTGTGTGTGTGTGATCATATGCTTTGTTGTTGGAAACACCTGTATTCTCACTAAGCCAGATGTCAACAGTGTCGCAGTGTCAAGATGTAATCAGCCCTCATCTGCAGCAGCTCACGTCTCTCTGCAGCAGTTTATGTTTTCTTTGGTCTGTCAGCAAAATGTCTGAAAAACTTGTGAGTGATTTGGATGGAGAGCAGTAGAGATATGGCCAAAAATCACAGACTGGACATCTGGATCTGGGATTTCTGCCATTAGATGATTATCTGTTTTTAATCATAACTATGGAATGGTTACAAATCTTATACAAAGGAGGTTTGAATAGTAAATAAATCTGACGGCAAGTGGAATGATCAGCTTAACAACTGAGCCTCACCTGCTGATGAAGTTCAAAAGCTCCAGAATAGCTACTAAATAGACCTGGTGATGAGATTGTTTTTCCAGCTGCTGTTTCCAAGGTCAAGAATGAACTTTGATCCTGAGCTTTTAGGCTTAAGGCAGCATAGAGCAGAATTTGTACATCTACAACTTATTGCTATTAAATGGACCTTATGGTGAGATTATGGCTGCAACTACTGAATATTATCATCATCACTCAATCTGGCAGTTATTTTCTTAAATATCCAGTAACCATTTTGTAAATGAAATGTTGAAGAACAGTGAAAAATGCTTCTTCTTATTCCTCCCAGCTCAAAGTGCAATCCAATCTGCACACCACAAATACGTTACATTTGTGCATTATTATGTAGCAGATATGTTGAGGTTGTGGTTAATGTGTGGTTAGATTTAGCCACAAAAACACTTGGTTATGGTTATGGTTATGGTTAGGGTTAGATCATGTTTTAGCTTGAAATACCTGGTTTTGGTGGCACAATCCCCACTGGACACGCAGTGATAGCTCGGTAATAAAACAACCACTTTTCTTGGCGCTATCCCATCTGGAAAAACAGTAAAGGGTCACTAAGGGGCTGTTTATACGACAACGATTTCAGTAAAAACGGAAAAGTCTGTCCTTTGCGTTTTAAAAAACTTCTGCTTTTATATGACGACGTTATTGAAATGATCCCCGTTCACACGGAGCCGCAAAATCTACTGGAAACGCTGTAGTATGCANCATATTGCACATTTACATGACAACGGAGACGCTGCCGTTTCCAAAACGTTGCACTCTGGAACCCGTTCTCAAATCGTTGCGTTTTCAGGCACCCAAAACGCCGCTGTTGTGTAAACGATCGGCCAAAACGCAACTAAAGTTTACCGTTTTCAGTTGAAATCGTTGACGTATAAACGGGGCCTAAGCCTCCTTTTTGATTTTGTCTGCAGCTTGGCAGGTGTCTGGCCTGGGTGACACCAACAACAGTACAAAAGACACACACATCCCAGCATCCAATAGAGTAGGTGCTGGACCCAAAGAAATGTCTGGCAAAGTAAAAAACAAATAAGTCCAAACACTGAATAGCTCCCATTTAGAAGGATTTTAATGCAGAGTGACGTTTGGAGCCACACGGCTCTTTCTCAGACTTCAGACGTCTGAGAAAAACAATCATAAAGTCAGCTCATTTAATAGGTCTCTGAAGAAACATTGATATGATACATATGAAACCTTTAAATAGGCCTATAATAAATCTGTGGTTTGCAGAAATACAATGGCAACATTTTCTTCTGGCGACTGGGCTGACAAAAGAAGTGTACTGTCAAGGACAAAGGACAGCAGCAAATCTTCACATCTGAGATGCTGTCACCAGGAAATATTTGATAATTGCTGTTTGACTTTCTTTGGTAAATTGAAACAAATAGTTGCAGCTCTATATTAGACTGTTTTTTGACTACTGTGTTAGAGGTCTTTGAACCTCATGAGATGATTGTTGTTTCAGTGACTTTAAACTGTTTTTTAAGATATTTTTTGGAGCTTTTTTCCTATAGATGATAAGATAGCTATATTGTGAAGGGGGGAGAAAGAAGGGGGATGACATGCAGCAAAGGTCTGCCTTTTGGAATTGAATCAACAGCCACTGCTGCAAGGACACAGCCTTTGTACATGAGGTGCCTGCTCTAACAGGTGAGCTAATGGGCAGAACTTTTAACTATTTCTCCTTGAAAAAGTTGATCATTGTCTTTTCTAGTGCTCATCTTGACCTGTACAGAGCTGTCTACATTCACAGCCGGGAGCTGCCAGCACAGTGGGACACTCTGCAGCAGGGTTGGAGCAGGCAGAGATGCCCACTTGCCCCTTTAAACTCCCTGCCGTACACTGCCACCTACAAATGGGTGAAATATCAAAGAAGAAACAGCAGAAAACAGAAGAAAGGTGTCTTAGTGAGGAGTCATTACTACCGGGAACTGCCCATTGGTCCAATAGCCCATTGGTCCGACATCCCATTGTTCCGACCATATTAAACCCATTGTTCCAAAGTCCCGTTGTTCCGAAATCATCATGATGCCCTGTGGTTAAGGTCTGGTTAGGTTTAGGCACAAAAACCACTTGGTTAGGGTCAGGAAAACATCATGGCGTGGGTTAAAATAAAAAAGAAAGTGGCAAACACATAAGCTGTGAGCCTGCTTCGCCTCAAGCCTTTCCCAGTTGACCCAGAGCCGGTCGCGGCGCACCATCAAGGCAGAAATACGCCCGCCGGGAGCCGTTCAGCACCGCGGACCGTCAGACTAATTGGATGTCGGACCAATGGGCTGTCGGACCAATGACATGGACCCTTTCTACCCGCCAACAAGTACAGCCACAATGCCATTCAGCATGGCTTCCGGGTCCTAGGTTTTAGACCCTTTCTCAGTTATACATTTTGTGACGGCCCCTGCTTGGCTGCGTTGCTTGTTTAGTTCATGCTATGTTGATGACGTAATTGGTGACACGTGTTCTGTTGTCTTCTACCGAGGTCATCAGCTGATTAATTGTCTGGATCACGAGCACCTGGGCCCGGTGCGTGGAAAAGATATAAGCGGTGCTGGCTGACGCTGCACTCTCTCTCTCTCTCCCGACTCTTCGCCAGCGCCCGTACCTTTGTTTGGCTTTTCCATTTATTTTAGGTTATCTCCACAGCACCACAGCTCGCATGCTCCACACATCCACATGTACACTACTGATCACACTGACTAACACACCCCATACCTGCATTATGTTTATTTACATTGCTTTGTTTAAATAAATATACTTTTGTATTTGAGTTCGCGCTGTGTCTCTCCATTTTTGTCATTGCCTGTGAGCCGGGTTATAACAAAATGGGGGCTCGTCTCGGTCACGCACAATTTGGTTACATGTGGGTAGATTTGGTTCAGATAAATTTGTAGTTTTCTAATTTTTTTGTTGCTAGTTGCGCGTTTGGTTTTAGTTTGGTTTTCAGGTCAGGATTGTGTGTTATAGTAAACTTTGCTCTCACTAAAACAAATGATGTTTATAAAACCATCGTTTCCCTGTGGTTTTATTTTCCTGTGGCACTGAATGCCTAGCACGCACCATCACGTCAAGCTCAGAATGGCCCCTCAGTTTAATCATCACAAGGAGACGTACAACTCATCCTGAGACAACAGCTTCATTTCTTCCATGGCTCTGCAGGAGAGATTTCCAAAGTTTGAAAAAATAACCCTGATGATGCACTTGAGAGAGAAGCTTTTAGGAGACAGGGAGGGTCTAATGACAGAGCCCAGTAGATGCATACATAGCAGCGTGTCTCCGTGTGATCACCATCTTAGCATTGTTTATTGACTAAAGACACCCACTTGGGTGCCCAGCAGGAGTAGGACCTGCAGCCCAAATGTAGGTCCTGGCCTATGGTTTGAGAAAATATAATGCACTAAAAAATACACTGAAAAAAATGAAGATATTATTTTAATAGTGTCTGCTGAGTGTCAGTGTAGTGGAAATGAGAGTCCAATTCCATAAGAGGGTAACGTCCTGAGATACACTTCAAATGAAGCACAGTGTGTTCCCCCTATTTTTGTGTTAACACACACACACTGTCAAACAAGCAATCATGCAACACAAACAAGAACAACAAGACCCTGCAGGCGAGCACACAGAATGGTGGGGAGACTGTGCAAGAGCACATACACCAGGGGTCAATGTATGCAGTTAATTTAGACACAATCACACACATTTTCCCCGTGTGTCAGACTGTCATTACGTGGTGCTCTGGGACTGTTTAGCTGAGGGAACAGCTCGGTGAGGGAGTCGTCAAAACAGGAAGTGTTTTATGTAGCTGAAACATTCCATTTTTAACTCTCACACAGGCTGGCTAAAATAAATAACGCACTCAGCACCCGACCTCGGAGGTGACAGGCCGGAGTGTGAGTGTGTGTGTGTGTGTATTTAAAGTACCAATATGTGTATACCTACAGTGTTTTGTTTGCTTTGTTCTTTACGCTTGCAGTTGTGCATTTGTGTGTGGCAGCTTGCTGTGCACTTTTACGCATGGGTTTGCAGGTGTGTGTGTGTGTGTGTGTGTGTCACATACCAGCCCTCCCCCCAAGGCACTGCAGAGGCCTAGTGAAGTCATTTCCTCTTTAATGGGGGACCTTGACTCTGTGGTTGCACACACACACAGAATTGCAGTCTGCTCGACCAGGACTCACTGAGTAGTTAGACCAGTGTGGACCGTTGGAGCCCAAAATCACATCTGGTCCATTTGTCACGTCTGAAACGATAGTTTTGATACAGTTAACAAACTGATTGCAAAATGGATTGATACAATACTGTCTGTGTTTATCTGCCCCTGTGAAGGTGAAAATCACAACTGGTAAAATATATATTAAAAAAAAAAATCCATCTGGCATCAGTTCCAACCAAAACACTTGCACACCCATTTTTAAAAACACATTCACCTTCTGACCAGGTCAGAGGCCACAGACCTTGTCTTGACCTGCAAAGAAGGAACTCCAAGAATGCTCTCCGCTTAATTATAGAGGATAAAAACAGCTGAACAAATAATTCAGTGATTGGTCAAACTGTGGACACATATTATAGGCTACTGATCTTAAAATCCTGTTTCTCTTAAGGTGAAAAAAATGGGTGAAATAATCTTAATTTCCAAAGCCAGTGATACAAGGATCAAGTCTTTTGTTAATTCACAAATGACCCTCAAAATGACCTGCAAATGTATCTCAACATGTTGAACAGTTTCCTGTATTGTTCTTAAGAATGATAAGACTCAATACCTGATGAAATGTTAAAGTTGCAGTGTTTTATCAAGTTCAGGTCATCTGAACCGTAGGCCCTTTTCTGCAGCAGACATTTTGACTTGCCATAAGCACAGGTGTTCCTAATGACATTAATGATGAGCACCAGCAAGCATGACAGAGTAACAATGAGCAAGCATGCAAAGTGAGGCCTACTGTATAGTCCACATGGACATGGGTATTTTTGAAAATTGGACATTGCCTCCTTTGTTCCCAAAAACAAAAAGAAAAAAAAAAGCCCATCCGCAACCAACAGGCTGTGATATAACCATAACCCTAAAGCCATCAAGGAAAGAGGAAGATGTTGGCCGATCACCCGAAAGCTACCTGGAGCAGTGACCTCTGTAGTGCATTCTGACATCTCTGTTCCTCATTATAGTGAAAAAGTACCTGTACATTTCTGTGTAAACATGTAAAAAGTCCTGGAGCCAGCACCACTTTGGCCATGTCTACCACTGCATAAAAACATCACCTCCTGTGTGACACCGCACAAAGGAGATAACAGTGCACACACGTCTAAACCAAAAAACACTGACAGCCAAGTTTTACACAAGTTCAATTTTCTGTGACTTGAAATGCTGTTTTCATGTGGGCGAAAGGCCAAAACACATAAATGGATATGTTTTCAAATATGTCACATGTATATAGGGAGTAGGCTTGATAGATTTAAGACATCATTGATCTCATTGTTTTACATCAGTTGTGCCTAGATGATAACCCCAAATTCAAAACTCCCATGACATTTCATATACCATATTTCAAGTGATCATTTTAACACAAACCATTATTTTTCCCTGACCCCAAGCAAGTGCTTTACCATAAAGCAGTGAGACATGAATATTTTGAAGAGGCTCACAAGAGTTATATATTACTATTATTAACTATGACTATTTACATCTGTGCTTAACTGTGACATGTCAAAATGTCTTCTGTGAAAATCGTTTCTTTTGTGATGACTCTTGGTGAAGAAGTTTATCTGCTTCATGTCCATTATGCTATGGAGAGCAGATTTGGTTCATTAGGGAGATCTGATCCACGTGGACTAAATACCTGACGACATGATAGAGGCAGTCAGACAGTTTCCCTCTTTGTCTTCCAGCCTTGCCTCATTTGGCTTAATTCCATTTCATAGTATTTGCTGCACCATCCCTTTTTTCACTTTGGCTTTCAGTTTCTTTTCCCATATATGCAGATAAAAATCTACCTAAACTTCACTGATCTGTGGTCTCCCTCCTTCTTTGGTCATAACTTGTATCAGTTTGCGAAACATTTCGTGTCATATCTGATATCTTTAATCATTTCATGAAAAATAGTCTGGCTGTTTCCAGTAGCCTATTTGGTCCATGTTCGTTGAACTTCGGCATTAAAGGAACAGTTTGACATTTTGAAATATGCTTATTCGCCTTCTTGCAGAGAGTTAGATGAGAATATTGTTACAATCACATGTCTGTAAAATAAACATAGCTGGAGCTAACAGCTGGTTAGCTTAGCTTAGAGACTGGGGTAAACAGCTAGCCCAAAGGTAAAACAAAAACACCTACCTGCACCTTTAAAGCTCATTAACTGACACATTATATCTTGTTTATTTCACCTGTTCAAAAAAAAAAAAAAAAAAAGAGTAAAAACAACAGTTTCTGCTGGTTGCCTGGCAACCTTACAGTGAAAGCAAGACAAAAGACTTTCAGACAGTGAGCAAGACTTGCTGGTAAACCTTTCCAGTCGTTATGCTGAGATAGGCAAAACCTTTGCTCTGTTCCAGCTCCATATTAAACAAATATCATATTGGTCATCTCATCTAACCCTCCTCCTTTAATGTGAATCATCTTCATTATCATCATAATCGTCATCAGGTGGAGTCTGCTGATGTCAATTTGCTTCTTTTCTTGCCTTTTTTTTTTAATGTGTCTTTCAAAATGAGTGTCTCAGATCTGGTGCACTGAATTGTCATATTCTTTAACAGGTGCATATATTTTTATGTAGTTAGATCATTTTAAAATCATAAACAAATCAGACAACAATTTTACTGTAAATATAATAACTTGTCATTAAGAACACATGAGGCCGAGGTCCTCAATGTTTCCCATGGCAGGAACCCCCCTCTATATATATCGTATAGAATTGAGTTGCATATTAAACTGGGCGCACATTAATGTGTGGCGCAGCCTAAAGTGCCATGTATAAACATACCCTTTATCAGTGTATACAATACTAAGCAACCATAAAACTTCAATTACTAGCCCAGGTTATTATTTGCCTAAATCACTGAACTCAACAGGCGTCTACATATGGGACAAGCCTTTCACTCCTTTCACACAAAACTGTTGCTCAGCAAAGATGGGAAATACAATCAAATTGTTTATTTGAACCAGTATGAATATTACTCGTATAAAAATCAGCCTTCCAGTAACATATCAACTATGAATCATTCATTTGATCTAAGTCCGACAGACAAGGCATCACAGAAAAGAAAGTTACAACACTCGTTTTACGGCACCCAGCATACCAACCCAACACCACTTCGTCCTGTTAAAACAACACTCACAACTTGGATTAATCTTTCTGAAAAACCCTTTTGATTCTTTTGATCGGCGGACCCTTACAGACTAAAGGAGTATGAGTATGACTTACAAGGTTACTGAGGAACCGGCACATATTCTGACTTAATGATTGCTTCAGAGGAAGGGAGTCACCGCTTGTTTTTCGTCATACTGGTAAGTCCGAATAAATTACGGTCTTCCCTGGTGCTCATGGTTTCAGTAAAATGGACTGGATTCATTCAATTCAATTGCAGAATCTCTAACCAAACTAACAATGTGTAGCATCTCCATACTGACAAAAGTTAAAACATTTATATTTGTAAACAGCTATCTAACGTTAGTTCAAGTGGGTAGCCAACAACCCGGTTTTATACATCCAAAGAACTTCTATTGGCAACCAGACCAGGTGTCCTATTGAAACAGGCCTTTATTTGTCAAAATGTGTAGCCACACAAGACTAGTAAAAGGGTACAGGTGTTAAACTGGGACTAGGCTTTTATTTGAAGTTTTACGGTATCAAAAAATTAATTATTGGCAGATTCTTTTGTAGATCAAGTTTTGTTTCTGAGTGGATGGTGTTTAAGAGCGTTCTGCTCGAAAAGTTACAAATGATCCATTGTAGTTCACAGGAACGTCCAAGCCTGAAATTATAATACAGCTAACACAGTGATTCAGTCATTTAGCATCAGCCAGCTCACATGACTACACAAGGATTCATCTGTAAGAGATTTTTTTTTATTTTTTACAAATATATCAATTGATCTTATAGTCTAATAATATATTGGATTCATGTTAGTATGTATTTTCAGACATATATATAAAGCTGCCACATTAACTCACAGTGTGCTTTTTATGCTCTTATGACACCACACAAAGCTTCATGAGCAGCGCTTTAAATCTTAAATGCACCCTGTTAACTCTGCATCTTCATTCTAGGTGTTTTGAGTCTATGCTCTCCTGGTTTCTGGTTCCAATCACTGCTGCAGCCTTCACACAACCACTTTGTATATCAAACTATGTTTTGAATATGAATTTCTCCTGCAAACACTTGCGAATGCACTGTGCAGCCTCCTCTTTAAGGAGCTTTCATTGTGAATGCCAGCAGAAGTGTCCTTGTGCAACATCAAATTGTTTATATTTTTGTACATGCAAACTGGTCTCATTAGTCACAGTGGTCGCAGCCTGCAAAGCGCCAACCACACCCAAGTGACTGGCTGAGTGATGAAAGCTGTGGTCAGTGCTGACGTGGACGTAACGCTGATACAGGCTTCTTAGTATAGAAAAGTGAACGAGCAGCTGTCACATCACACTTGATACAATATTTCACCAACTTAGTTCCAGACAGGACTTGTTCTCTGGGTCTGTACATGTAAACTGCAGTTTTCCCAGAGTATTCAGTGCATCACACTTCTCCCTTAGTTCACCACATATCTCCGCTCTGCATCATACTAATATGTGCTGATGCCAACAGCACAACAGCTGCCAACCACACACATCCCCTTTTTGTTTCCAACTAAATTTCTGTTAACAGTTTTCGCACATTCGCCCACGTAATACTGAATGGCAATCACAGGACAAGGCAGGATGAAACAGAAATGATCACGTCAATGCTATTGTTACAGGATATGACTGTTTCACTTTCACACTTTCAAGATGACTTTCCATTTAAATTCAAAATATTTCTCTCCCAAAGTAAAAAATGTGCAGTATACAATAGATACTGACTGGTTCAGTGGTTCAGCATGTTTATACACATATAGAGTATACACCCACGTACATGATATAGATCATGAGGAATCTGGAAATCCATCAGTTAAAAAAAGTCGACCACAGCAGGCATTGTTGTTTTGGTTAGCTTAGCTTAGCTAATAACAAACCGGAGCTAGCTGGGAGCGGCTAGCGGGGCGTTAGCCGCAGCATGACCGGAGGGAAGCAGCCAGTTAACCTCCGCTAGCTTCCCAGCTAACGTTAGCCCCGGCTCTCCGTTTGGATCCAACCGGAGCACCGAGCCCTGGTTTGTTATTCAGGTTAAAGTGGGAAGAAGCAGCGGGTTTGTCGGGCAGCTGAGTGAAGTTGAGTGAAGTGGAGCCATGAGAGATAAGATAACCCATTCACTTGATTTAAATGAGTATTCCAACAATTTAACATTGCACATCCATTACATGTAGGTTGAGGGGTAACTATTATGGTCCAAATCAAAGCAGTGGTATTCTGACTTTTAGTCCCTTATATGGGTCAGACTCTAGCAATGCTGGGTTGAGACAACCTGATGTCATTACCATGACTGGGGTTTTTGTTTGTTTGTTTTGTTTTTGTTTTTTGATTTGCTTTGTTTTTTTGGCTTTTGTGTTTTTTTCTTAAATGGAAATTACCCCCACAGCCGCTGTTTTCACAGGGTGTGTAGACCTTGTGCATACTGACTTTTAATGTGTGAAATCTGTGGAGTGCCCCTTAAAGGAACATTTCACCCACAAAGCAACCATTTGTCTATCAGTTAACATGTTAACGCTCAACATGTGTTACATTGAATTTGTGAAAAAAAAAACCCATTGGTTTTCTCACATGCCTCCAAGGTGAAGGCAGAATCCAAAAACAAAGACAATTCACCATGAACTAAAGTAAAAGGGGTCCACATTTAACAACAGCAAAACTATATCAAAACATCAGTTTACAAACTTTCACACAACATTTGCAGTATAATCCAAGTCTCATTTATCCAGTCATATGCTCAGAACTTTCCAAACACACACAACAATGCTGAAATTGTAATATTTTCACTTCCAATACGGGTAGTGTGCCTGGGCAAGCATAAGCTCCATAAATGATCAGTTGATTCGGATTTGGTGAGAGTTTAAGAGTTTGAACAGCGTTCGTCGGGAATTGTCAGGTGACTGTGACGTTCATATAATATATATGGATTGGAAACTTGCAACATTTTTTGCTAGAGACTGTGCTGTATTAAATTGCTTCAAAATTCACCACTTCTAAGCAGAAGGCAGAAGATAATGTTATCTTGGTGCTTAACCGCTAAAGCCTCTTTTCCCTTCAGGCAGCTGCCTCTGTCTCACTCAAAATCACCCTGGGTCTGGGTCTGCAGCTGCCTGTACAGAGCAGCAAGGAGAGGCGGACTGCTCACTCTGCAGCTACATCTGGGGACCGAGGCATCCCTAGAAGTAAACTGCACACTGACAAAAAAGAAAAAAAGAACTGCTCAACTTATCTCAGTCAGCTGAGAGGTCTGTGACTGATGATTTGAATCTTTGACTTTCAGGGGCAGCCCTAATACTGTGTGACCCTCTGCTATCTTTGAGATGCCTGATATCATAAGGCCAGAATTCATAGATGGTATTTCTGTGATTCTGCAATGGTATGCAAAAAGCACAATAGATATAAAAATTTACACTTGTTCCTGTTTAATAAATAACAATGGGTAAAGATGTGAAGAAAATGGGGGATAAGATACTGGAGCTACAGATGTAACATGATGCTTTTTATGTTGAATTATTGCAAATATTCAATGTTTAGCTCCAGCATTAGGAACAACACGGGGCACTAAAACTTTCCCTGGAAAGATTAATACAAATCCTTTCTGGTGTGTTGACAGCTCATTGCAAGGTGAGCTTCCCATTCACTGCCTTTCATTGAAAAAAGACTGATCAGAGGTCAAAGGTTTTGCAGAGGAGAACCTCCATCATATCTACAATATGACATTTGCTGGATGAAGGCCAATATCAGCAAAGGGAGATATTATAAAGACTTCCACAGGAGGTTAGCTACAGTAAAAATCCAGGTGAACAAAACAATTTACTCGCCCACCATCCCTCTTGATGCAATCTGAGCAGGTCGCCCACCCTACAGAGGAACAATTTCCATGAATGCAGCGGCAGCAATAGTAGTAGTAGTAGTAGTAGTAGATTGCCGTAGCAGACAGCATGTTAAACACAGGTCAAACCGAGAAGTCAGAGCGGAGGAGGTTTTTTCCTATCCCAGAATTCCTCCCAACCCACACACACATCCTACAGTGACAGCCATCGAGTTCAGCTGACAGGAAAAAATAAAAGAATGAGGGAAAGTGCAGAAGAGGTTTTGAAAGGGATGACAGAAATTAATCCTCCCCTTCAAGTAGATTTACATACCGAGGCAGAAAGAGGACAAAAAAATTAGTAGAGGAGGAGACGGAGTGATTTGTTTAATCTGTTAAAAAAGGGTTTTGTGTAAAGTAATGATGTGCTAATTGTTCTGAGAAATGACAGTGATATTAAAACTAAAGACCGACTGCTGTGGCACTTCCCTATTGTGTCTAAAACAAGACCCAAATTGTTGTTTTCACATGTTCTGCGGAATGGAAAGACAGGAATAAAAAAAACAAACAAACAAAGGAATAAATGAGTGATGATCTCTCCTGTCCTGTCCCAGCTTTGAGAGAGCGGGACCCTTGGGAGACGCTTACCAATCCTTAATTCTATTTCCCAAAAAAGACTTTCCTATTTTTACCCTCTGCCGCGATGATCCCCAGAGGGAAAGCACCCGCTCCGGGCCGTTTGGTTTTCCCGCAGATATGTCGTCCCTCAAGAAAACCCAAAATAAACATGCGGAAAACCACGAGGATAAATTTGGCTGCTTGTGCGGAAAAGCTTGGAGTCTCCGTGATTGCGCTCTCACATACTTCTTTAAAAAGAAAAAAAGAAAAGAAGAAAGATAGCTGAGAGGCAGCGAGTCGGAGATGAGGGGAACAAACACAGGAATGGAGAAAGTTGGGAACAGATGGATGACATAAAAAGGAAAACAGGGGCTGATGGGGGAATGTGAGGACTCCTGTCAAAAGTTTGCAACACAAGTCTACACTGTAAACACATATGGGATGAGCACTGGAAGAGTACACTTACGACGGCAGTATGAAAAATATCAGAAATAAACTGTGTTTTTGAAACTACTTTGAGGCTGAAAGACATGAAACATCCTTTAAGTGTCTTGATATTGAAGGCCTGAGTATAAAAAAATTTAGACATAAGCAGGAAAAGAAAGAACTGGATGTGTCATCTTATAGGATATCACAGTAAGCCCCCTGCCAAAGCTAAAAATACATCTTTGAATAAGATGACATGTGCCAAAACACGAGAGGTTACCTCATGTCATTGGAGGATTTCCATCACTCATTTCTGGAAACCAGGAGGAAAATGTAAGTCTTCATGTTAAACTAAAAATAAGCCCTCCTGCAGCGTATTTCTGAATTCCTGTTTATATGATCTCTGATCTGCTGTATATCTGCCTTGGCAGGGAACCAGCCTTGTTTTACCACAGTGACATACATATCAGCTGGTTAGGACAAGAGGAAGCGCTGGGTTGACTTTGTGATTCAACATGTAGATTTAAAAAAAAACTAAAAAAAAAACTTTGGAAACTGAATTTAGATGGTGTGAGAGCTCACGGATGGAAGCACTCCGCTGAGGGAAAAAAAAAGGAAAATAACGACATTTGGTAAGTAAAAAAAGATGTTTACTGTATGGTATGAATCCCTCCATCTGTCAGCTCCACCCAAAACTTGAACTTCTCTACCCTGACAAGAGAGCATAATGTAGCTTCATGCCAGACAACTCAAACTGCAGTCAGATGAATGAAGTGCTACACTGAGGCAGCAGAGTACGAAAAAAGATAAAATGGATCTATAGTTAACTCTCTAATGAATACACAAGCCAAAGTTGATAAGAAGTTGACCCTCATTAGGAGTTTCTTTGCTTTTACATTTGACTCCAGAGGAGGTGGGACATACTGTAAGAATCAGCGGGATAGTCATCGTCATTTTCAGTCAGGCAATATCTCTAATCGCCGATATTTTTTGGTGAACTTCTGGGAAACTATTAAAGGCCCCTATGTGACTCTGAGTTCACGTTTAGGATAGACAGACGAAGACAAAAGCGAGATGATGATGATGACTCAACATCCATATTTTACATCATGTATCTTGCAGACACATCGGCTGTGTTGACAGGGAGGATCAGATAAACACTAACTGTGTTTACTGTGCTGTGAAAACTGCTCGGACCGTTTTCAGTACTCCCGTTTCCTTTTTTAATGACTATGACTGGAGCAGCACATCATCAGGCCGTTTGGTTTCTCAACAGACTTTAACTCCCTTTATGATTCATGGGTCTGAACTAGCAGACCTTGATGTGATGAAATGTTGGATAAAAATGACGTAATAAATCAATGATAAAATCTCTAAAGGTTATGGTAACATAATTAGGAAAAAAAAAATTAGGAAATTGACTTTTATTTTGCAAAGCTAGCTAGCTTAATGTTAGCTTTCAATAACTCAAAGTCATGCATATTCCACGTAATCAGGAGCCAGTCATTTATGTATAGTATTTGGCAAGGTTGTGATTACATGCGTCTGTGCTGACCGGAGTCAACAAGGAAGTGATCCCTGTAGGGAGACGGTTTGGAGTAATGGATGAGTCACAAAACACGTCAGTTGTGGGGCACTATTAGGAAGTAGGAAATCATACAGAGTGTTGCATGAGGATATGTTGCATAACTTTATGATCAGATAACAAGTTAACCATAAGTCCTGAATATCTTAGTTAGGTTAGACCAACACAACACAACAAAACACAAAAAAGTGCCATGTCACTTGAATAAAAATTGCTCAACAGATGCAAATCCAGAACTTTTCTAACCTCAGTGTTTGCTTCAGGGTTGAGCAGCCCACTGCACATGCATACTAGTGTGTATCCCACATTTGCAATCCATGTGTTTGCTCTTCCTTCAGACTTGGGATGATATCGCATATATTAAAAAGTCTAGGCTTTTGAAGGTACTAGGAAAGTTTAAAAAATATAAATCGTCCATGGATTAAAAATTCACAATAGGCCCGTTTCCACTGAAGAAGTTCCTGGTACTATTTGGGGGCCAGGAACTACTACAGGAACGTCCTCTCGCTCGGCCCTCTCAACCGCCGAGTCTCCACTGAGGGAGCGGAGTAGGAGGAAGGTTCCTGTAAAGTTACCGGGCTCTGGATGTGATGTAATCGTTGCGTGACCATTTTGACCGGGACGACGTAGTGGCGTAGGGACGCTGTTAGCTGTTAGCCGATAGCGGTGTCTGTAATAACTCACTAAACTCACAAAGTGGCCCGTGAAAAAAATATTTTTTCCAGCGGATGTCTTAGTTACAACATGATTGAGCNGTAACTAAGATATCCGCCGGAAATTTTTTTTTTTCACAGACCGGTTATTGAGTTTGTTTACATGGTGGTGGAAGCTATGGACGACTCCTCATCTGCTGAGTTTTAAAAATGCCGGCTATTTAGTTGCTTTCTGTTGACGTCAAATTCCGCCTTGGGTATATCCAATCAGCACCAAGTAATCCCCAAGCCCCAGCCAGGACTCTCTCGGGGCCGTTCTGAGTACCTACTCCGAGGCAGGGACTTGTTTAGCCCCTGTAAAAGTTCCGGTCCTTCAGGGGTGGTTCCTGCGGCCCCGGCCCCGTAAATTTACCCTGAAGTTCCTGCGGTGGAAACTGGCCTAATGTAACAATGGCTGTATGAGGATACCCTCATACAACCATTCGTGTTTTTGTAATAAAAAATCTTAATAGAAAAAAAAAAAAAAATACAACCATTCGTGTGATATCCTACAATTTAGTGCCCCACAAATTACATTACATTATTTACGTAAAGTTGAAGAAGTAACTAGAAACTGGCCTCCTGGAGAAAGAGAGTGAGAGACTGCTTCCTGTTTATTTTCTTTACTCCTGTCAGCCTATTGGTCACGTGATCACAGCCCTCCAATGTATATGGGCTAGCCATGAATTACTGGCTCATCATTACAAGGGATATGTACAAAATGTGGTGCATTACTTTTTGTAGGAAAACGTATGAACAGTGCAGGAGAACAGCCTGAATATAAAGACGTATAATTAACCTGGTTTGCAGTCCCAGGTGCCTTGCTGATAGTTCTACAGATGTCTCTTCCTTTTATGCAGGTGGTTCACAAGAAAGTGTTTTTAGGGCCGCAGGAAATTTGTCCTTTGCAATACCGCAAGTGACCACTGGGACATATTAGCACAATTAGGACAAATCATGTTCTGTCCATCAGTTTGGCCTGGTGGACAGCTATAAATACTACAAAACACCCCATGAGAATTGGTCACCTTTGCTATGAAGAGGAAGCCAACCGGAAAGGTGCAAATCGGAGCAGGAGAGAATTCAGACTCGGAGGCCAAGTGTCTCTATCTCCACTGTAACTTTAAGAAAGTGCATTTATGCACCTACAGTAATGGCGGTAATTTACCACTTAAATTAGTTTTGGAGCCGCAGCATAACATTATGCGACATCAGTTTTACTGTGCAGTCACCCAGGGAGAAAGTACCAGACTACCTTAAAAAATTATTGAGTTTTGCAAGGTGTTGTCCATCTATCCATCCATCCATCCATCCATTGTCATCCTCTTAGAGTAAGAGGGTCTTGTTCATGAGTGAGGGTAGAATGGAGCTTGAAATGGATCAGTGATGCAGGTGCTACGCCGGACCATTGTGGTGAAGAGGGAGCTGAGCCAGAAGGCAAAGCTCTCAATTTACTGCTCCATCTACATCCCAGCTCTCACCTATGGTCATAAGCTCTGGGTAGTGACCGAAAGAATAAGATCGCAGATACAAGCAGCTCAAGTGACCTTCCTCCGTGGGGTGGCTGGTCTCAGCCTTAGAGATAAGGTGCACAGACATCCGGAGGAAGCTCAGAGTAGAGCTGCTGCTCCTTCGCGTCGAAAGGGGTCAGTTGAGGTGGTTCAAGCATCTGACCAGGATGTCCCCTTGGTGCCCCCCATTAGAGGTGTTCCAGGCATGTCCCACTGACCTGGCCCTGGGTAAGAGTCTTACCCAGGGCCAGGTCATGGGGGTAACAAGCCAAGCAAAGCACCCAAGATGTCCTTCTCCCCAGCGACGCTTTCCAGCTCCTCCTGGTGGACCCCAGGGCAATCCCAGGCCATACGAGATATGTAATCCCTCCTGCATGTTCTGGGTCTGCCCCGGGGCCTGCCACCAGTGGGACGTGCCACCAATGGGACGGAGGGAGCAAGGGAGTCCCCTCTTGTAAATTACACAAATGTAACACATTAAGTTACTCCTTTTACTTGTATATTAATAATATGCGTTATGCAGCACTGGCTTGTATGCCATGAACAACAGTGTTACAAACACCTACAAATAGACAGGTCTGTCTATTCGTAGGTGTTTCTAACACTGTTGTTCATCTATTGTCCTGATGATTCAACTGGAAGCATTTCATGTCCATCCAAGCCATAAAAGTGTTTCAACTGTGAGTTACATAACACTGTTTATGGTGAAAATGAATCTGGAATCTGACTCCGTAACTCTATGCCGCGTGATCTGTTTGCCACCAGTAGGTCTTCTTTGTCAGTCCCAAGTAGTGCATTAAGGACAGTTGTCATGACATGGCTCTCTCCATCACTCCTGTATAACTTGTGAGTGAATTTCCATTCCCATACTAACGTCTCCACCTGCTGCTGCTGTGTGTCACTCTGTTTTCCATGGGTTTGTTTTACTTGTGTTACCCTGGTTGTTTGGACTTTTTACCCCTGCCACAGTTTGGATCTGACTTAGTTTGTTTGGCCCTTTCCTTAAGTGTCAGATTTATTTAAAACAAGCGGTGAGACTTTTTGGTTTCATTGTTACTTGAGGAGGAGGAGGAGGAGGAGGAGGAGGAGGAGGAGGAGGAGAAAAAGCAGGAGGAGGAGGAGGAGCAGAGGAGGAGTGTCTGGGGTTTGGTCGTAGTCCCTTGTGGTAATATTTAATAACAAACATTAAAAATACCACAGAAATCCTTCACCACATTCCCACGCTCCGACGGGCCAGAACACACACACACATGTTCACATAAGCGTGCAACCACACACACATACGTGCCCTGTATACATACCGATAAGACTTTCTATATGTCTCACTTGCACGAATACTGTACACACAAATACACAGATGCATGTATTCACATAACCGTGCTAAAATAAAAACACTTGTTGGGTCACGCAAGCATTCGCAGAGAGGCACACCCACGCACACACACACACACACACACACACACACACACACACACACAAAACACAGTCACATGCATTTGGATGGGTGTGCACATGCTGCTGGACAAATCAGAAAACATATACAACATAAAACAGTGTGAGCGCGTGACATTCATGGTGAAAAGCTGCACAACAGAAACGCTCAGTGAAACTGTCAAACACAGCTACACAAACAACCAAAACATAAACCATTCAACACACTGGCTAATGTCAAAATGCATGTACACATAAACACACACAACACACTCCCATTGTGGAAAGGAACAGGGACAGAGGAGTGGTGACAGAAACACTCTACTTTTTGAAATAATATCTTCGAAGAGGAAAGGTGTGTGTGCGTGTGTGTGTGTGTGTGTGTGTGTGTGTGTGTGTGTGTGTGTGAGAGAGAGAGAGAGAGAGAGAGAGAGAGAGAGAGAGAGAGAGGTTTTGGGTTCACCACTCCGCTCCCTCGCTCCTCATGGTTTTCATGATCATAACCCCATCGATGATTATCACCTATTAAACTACTATTTACTGTTATTATTATTACCCCGACTCTAGTGTGTGTATGTGTGCGTATGTGTGCGTGTGTGTGTTCGTCATGTCGCCAGTGGCTTTCTGACCTCGTCTCGAGGTTTGGTGATCCCTGCCAGAGATTCCTTTCCATCTCTCCCTCCCCTCCATGTTTCACATGTGCGTCAGCAATGTTACCGCAGCCTTCTCTCTCTCTGTAACCCCATGATCTCCTTGTTTTAAACACCCCACCCTCTTGTTTTCAGTCGACACCTCCGTCCTCTTCTTCAATCGCTCTCTTTCTCTATTTTTTCTCTCTATGATCCCCCTCTTCTTCCTTTGTTTCCTCCTTGTCCCTCTTAAAGTTCAGTTTCATACTCAAAACATTTAGATGAAGCTCTTATTCAGATTGACTTACAATGAGTTCAGAAGTGGAGCAAAACAACTGTTATGTGTGACAATATTACCCCTTTTCTACTAAAATTAGCACTTATACATATATTTTTTTTAAACAGAAGAAAACTCACTAAAAATAGGCGATAGATTCCTCTCCCATTGCCAGTAGACCAGAGCTGTGTACATGACTCTGTAGCAGATGACTATGCCTTTCTTTTTCTTTTTTTTTGGTTTTGTTTTTCACCGCTGTGTCATGGTTAACATCACAACCTCGCCAGAAAACAGGTTAGCAAACAGTAAAAACAGCATGGAGGCCAGTGAAAATGTAAGGGTGGTTACTTCTTCTTACTTCTTGAGTCTTTCTTGCAAACTTTGTACTGAATAATGTTGGAGCGCTGCTCAGATGGAGATGGACAGCGTTTTGTGGTGGCGCATCATTGCATCATGAGAGAAAAGGGGTGAAAATTAAAAGATATGCAAAGCTCGGTTCAGTCCAAACATTTGCGACAAGACAAGTTGAAACAGACAACTACTTGCGCCGTTGTGCAACATTCTAAAAACTTGCTGGTTCATACCAGTGCAACAAGATGAGACGGTGTATCATCTCTATTCAACAACTCTCTGTACTTCCGTTCTGATTTTGATCTTTTCAGGCTGATTTTGGGGCTGAATATAATTTGTAGCTTCTTAAAAAATGAATGAGGATAATGACAGTGAGATACTGGCTACAGTGGCATTTGTAGTAGTGATGAAATGTATTGTATTCATAATAACTATGCCACAATAATATCAATAACCAGCGCCAATTAATCAGTCAGTGATGGCACACCATGAGGATGGAAACAGGGGGTTCGGCGGGGACAGAGCACCTGCCGCAGGAAGTGAACATGCCGTCTGCGGTCATTTTGACTTGACCACTGGACTTCACAACAGGCTGATTGGATGTTCACACAGGCAACATGCTTTACATTCTAAAACCAGTCACTGGTGATTTGACCAACTGAGTTGCAGGCGACACCTTCAAACAGCTTGGGTGAAGCTCAGTCGACCAGTTCACACCTCCGCAACTTTTCTCTGAAACGTTCTACATTGGTTTCATCTCATCATGAATCATTAGTGTGAACTAGAGCTTAGATCGGCCCAAAAAATCAGTCCGACCCCACCGGAGCCTGTGCATGTTCTGTCCGAGACCAGCCAGGCCCATCCCCTAAACTGCAATTATGAGCCTGAGCCCGGTTTAGACCCGACATTGTTTTTAAGGATACGAACGTGGACGTTGAAGGCTGACTCTGGTCTTTCTTTCCATGGCAAGCCTTCGTCATGTGCCTCTTAAGTGTCGAGGTCCCCGTCTTTCTGCTGTCATATACCAGCATCGTGCTGCACTTGGTACACTCGACGAAGCCGACACACACTTTGTCACTTTCGACAACTCCCATGTGCGCGGCCATTTTAGTGAATAAATATGAGGCCAAACGTAGCAACAATGCATGAAGACGTGAGTCACCTGATAAGTGACGAGATGCAACCCTTAGCCCAACCCTAACCTTAACCAACTCTCTTTTAACCTAACACCTCATAGATAGCTGAATGCTAAAAACTTTTGCTTCCAGACTGAAATATAAAGGGGGCTGATCATGGACTGATGTGTAGGTGTGTTGGGTGAGTCATGTAGCTGATTGGCGGTTCAAATAGCTGCTCCAGATACGGCTATACCTACTTGAAAAGTAATGCGTCCATCCGGATGTCGTATTTCTATCACTGCCAATTGGAACTGATTGGAGTTGAAGCCAACAAATACCCATGGCTGCTGTGGAGTCATTTGTCTTGGGAATGAATGCTGATTGTAACCTTTCCCATTAAATACAAAAGCCACCTGTTAGTGGGTGTCAGTGGTTAGCTGGTCCAATGGGAAAGGGGCTACAGATGCTCTGTTGGTACAGGTTCACCTACCACACTAAACCTCTACTTGTTAGTTGCTGCTATAGGCCACCTAGTGTGGATATGAGATACTAAGACTTAATTTGTGAAATGCTGGATTTAAATTTAGAGATGAGAACAGAGAAGCATATTCTGTAGGTGATTTAAACATTGATTGATCAGCTGTGTGTCAGCTTAAGAAGCCTCTGGCAATAGCTACTGCAACCTCACAAAAACTATTACACTACCAACAAGAACCAGCACAAACACAAATGGACTAACGTCATCAAAATGCATCACCTTTTTACCAATATTACTGAGCACTGCTTTAAAGTATCAGTAGCTCTGGGTTTCAGTGATCATAACTTGCCAGTCGGATTACATTCAAAAGGTTATACAAGCATTCTGAGTCAGTAGTTTTTTTTATGAAGGATGTGGATGACGCCAACTGGTCAGCTGTTTGTCATGAGATGGATCCGAATTTGGCACTGAGTATATTTAAGAGGTTATTTATTATGCATTTTACTGGCAAATATGCATGTTTGGAAATGAAAAAAAGAGAGTCAGAGATTTAAAAACACTCACAGTGCAACAAAGTGAGGCAAAAAAAGTGGCCCAACTTTTGGCTGACACTGAAAGGAAGTACAAACAATGTACTATGTTGTGAATCCTTTTTTTGTGGACCCTTGGAAGATTCTTTGGTCACAAAAACATCAGCTAATGGGGATAAATAAACTGTTCACACCCAAAGAACTTCAGTTATTTCCTTCTGAAAGTACCAAATCTGTCACGTTGAATGGGGGAATGCCCAACACCTATTGTCAAAACATCTAGAATGTTTCACTTTGATTTACTACTGCAGTCATAATAACATTGTGTTATGTAGCTGGAATCAGAGACCATACAGAACATAATGTCATACAGTGTGGAAACATTTTTTTCCCTTATCCTTTTAACCAGTTAAAGCTGCACTATTAAATATTTTTATGTCAACAATGGGTCACCTACAGACCATTACCACCTGACACATCGAGTCCCCTCAGCTGCACAGAGCATTTTAGCATCTTTTAACTTATCATTTCTCTCAACAGCCACATTTTGGATACAGCAGGCAACTTTCTTTTTTTTTACCAGGAAAAAAACTGTACTCGACGTGCCTAGCTCCAAACAACACACAGAAAAATTCGGCAACTAGCTGGTGGACATAATAGAGCACTTAACAGCTACAGAGCCAAATATTCTTCTGAAGAGTTGGTGGAGACCAAAACAGAGCTAAAAGACAGTGAACACTGGACTCAAATTTGCCAGATGGACACAAACACAACTCCACATTAATAACACTGTTGCTCTGTGACTGCAGGATGTATAAACAGGCAACTGTTTGCTAACACCACAAGGCATTTTATAAGGTGATAATGTGTCAATACTTGAAATCAAAAGAGTCTATTTGAAATGGAAGTTCAGGAAATTTGGAATCACAAGAGACTCGTTACACCACATTTAAACTGCTGTGGATAAAGTTTATACTATGAAAATCAAAACCCAGCAGCATCTGCAGCAGATAACAACCAGCATCTGCTCAGCTGGTTGGTGTGGTAATAATTTTACAGAGACAGAAAGGGTTATCTTCTATTTGCCAACATCTAAAGAGGCTTTGATCAGTATTAAGACTTACAGTGCTCTGGCTCTGTTTCACAGCTTTAGTGAAGAATTAGAGCAGGCATGCAAGAGAAGTGTGTGTGTGTGTGTGTGTGTGTGTGTGTGTGTGTGTGTGTGTGTGTGTGTGTGTGTGTGTGTGTGTGTGCGCGTGCGTGTGTGTGTGTGCAGTTGATATTTGTTACTACATTTCATTTATTGTATAAAAATGGCAGGCTATTTGAGTTTGAGCCTGATTAACTGTGAGAAACAGGAGGCATAAATTTAAATGTAATATTGAAGACTCAACTCCTTCTCCATTTGTCTGCCGCAACAGCTGTGGATGTCGGACGCTTGGCTGGAGGAACAAGAAGCGTATTCACTGAAACACTCCTCCTCCACTGGGAAAAGCTGCACAGCACTGGTAAATGGTGATGTGAAGATGAGACAGAAACACTGGAGGTGACTCCCTTCTGGGGTTGAACGATTCTACATACACCATGCTGGGCCAGAAATACTTGTCCATCCGATGAGTATTAATCCGCTGCTGTAAATAGTCCCCAACAAATGCACTATTTACTCCTCATAAAGTGACATTGGCTTAAAACGACATTGACCTGCTCTTTAAGAAAATCGTACAGGCTATTTTTAAAAAAAGATTGGCGCTAAGTGCCACAGACAGGGTAGGAAGTATTGAGAGATGGACTGACACATTGATGGGGCCCTTCCCATTTCTCAGTTTGTGCCTTCTCGTGTCTGCTCTCCTCCAGCTCGTGACCTGGAAATCAGCCTCAGTTCTCCATCTTAAAGGATGTCCCAGATCCTGAAGTGCGTCTCGAGGAGCAAGAAGGCTTGCCAGAGGACCTATAACAGAGGATACATTGGCGTAGCCTTTGTGGAAGTCTTTTCAGCACCTGACATATAAAAACTGGCATCTCCGGTGACTGGGGCGAAGACTCGAGGAGAGGGGGCAAGGGAAGGAATCGATGATATATAAACTGGGAAATAGGAAAGGCCTATGGTTGTGATCTCTCCATTGGGTTTATGGCAGCAACAAAAATATAGAATAACTCCAGCCTTATCCTTTGACTAATAACTTAAAATTTTCTTCAGTACACATTTTAAAGTATGATTAATTTTTTGTTTGACATCGTTTTCCTACATAAGAGCAAAAAAATTACTTTGTTTTTCTGAAATTATACACTAGAGGTCTAATTAAAGTTTGCAGAAATATATATTTTGTCTGGCTGAGTTTTTATATATTACATGTACGTAATATAAGAATATAAATATAGAGGAGGCTTCAGGTTTCTTTGATGGCATTGTAACAAAGTCTGTTTATCTGTTTACCAGTGTTTCCTGTACCAAACAGGGATTGGCGTTTGTATAAAGTGGTGCAGCAATAAGTCCTAAAACCTGGAAATGATTATAGACTGTAAAAATAATGGACGTAGCTACTGTGACATCATCCACTGGTTTGTGGACTCACATTTTAAATTCTCAAGTTTGGCTTTTTGGCTGTCACCATCTTGGTTTTTGGAGCCATAAGCGACTATATTTGAGCGAGAGGCTGGCGCCATGGAGGAGCAAGGAGTGGATCTATCTGAGACAGAGGACATTATCGGTAGGCAATCTGTCACTCATAGTGGCCCGCCCTTAATTATGCATAACTTTAAGCCTTAATAAAATGTAAATGGGTGAGTTGTAAAAAAATTCACCCCCTGTACAGTTGTCATGCAGGGGGAGTTAGCTTTAGAGACCAAAACCATTTTTGTACCAGGCTGTTAACATGTTTATTTCTGCTGTAATGTTTGGCATTGTAACATGGGGGTCTATGGGGATTGACTGGCCTCTGGGGCCAGCCTCAAGTGGCCATTCAAGGAACTGCAGTTTATGGCACTTCATGTTGGCTTCATTTTTCAGCCCCAGAGGTCACTGCTTGGGGAATGAGTTAGTATTGTAGTGTTTTTCCTGGTTCCATCATCTCGAAGTCAAAGGGTTTTTTGATTGGGTTTTTATTTCGATACCTACATTAAGGTCTGAGGTTAACACAAATCTGAGCGTTTTTTTTTTTTTTTTTTTTTATTTACATCATAAAATACATCAGTAAACACCCAACTCATAAATTTTGAAGCTTTTTTGTGTCTTAAAAAAGCGATTGCTAAAGTGGCTGAATGAGATTATGGAGTGACATCTCGCCAAACTGCGCTTAGAACAGCTTTACAGCCTAGTTGCGGTGCAGACATTGAAGCTATGCAAACGTTGTGTAATTTGTTATAGCCTAATGATGGCTTTTTTGGTCTGGCAACTGCATTTATGTTTCACAAATCATAAAGGTAGTGCTTATTTGTAAAGATTATCTTGCTGAACATAATGTATCATAAGCTTTTGTTTGCCAAGGAGCTTATTTTCTGCAATAATTCAAAATTCAATGTAAAAATCCCATAGGCTTTTTGTTGAGGATATCAGGGCATCACTAACTTTGGGTTGGCCTTCAAATTAACATCTTCCCAAACACATTTTTTAAGTAGAGGGGATCCATAAGTAATATTTTGGATTTCAGTGGATAGTTTTAGTGTGTTACGGGTTACAGAGACAAAAACAGAGACTCTGAAGGAAATACAGTGGTTTGGTATAAAATTGTTCAAATTTAAGGGCCCTAAATCTCGGAATAATTTATCACTGGCACTCAAAAACCAACATGTGTGACCCCTTCTACAATAACTGGCTGAAATAAAAACAGCACTTATGTTTCTCATTCGTCTTTTAAAATTATTTCGGGGCGTATGGGCAGTTTACCAGAGTGATCATCAAGTCCTGATTTGTTGCAGTGTTACGACATACTGCAACATCACAGTCAGAGCTGTTTCCCGACACTGCTGCGTGCAGTAATTATACAGGAATGTGACTGTAGCAACACTTCAGACGCCTGGCTCCTCTGTCTCTTCCATAACTGTGACTGTCTTTATATGAGCCGTGAAAGCCAGTAAGATAATAGTCAATCAACACACTGCAGCGTGAGCCATTAGCATCTGGTTGGCGGTCGGTGGAGGACTTAATATGGGAGAAGCAGTTATTATGAAAACCGCAATGAGTGCAATATAGTGGAAGTGTTGATGGCTGCTTCGCTGTAGTTTATTTCAAGCCTGAGAACACAGTCATCCAACCATGAGGAGCTGTGTCATTAACATAAACAAAGGAAAATACGCACTAAACTGATAGCAGTCAAAACCATCTTGTCATTTTGGTCATGTGAAAGGTCAAATTATAACTACTCAGTCAGTAATCACAACAATATCAGCTCTCAAGAACTCCATGAGTCAATCAGGATCATTAAAACACTGTTGGCCATTTCTCCTCCTCTCTATCTCTCATTCTTCTTCTCTCCATCCTCTGCTCTCGTACTATCACGCCTTGTTTGTCTCTCTTTCCAGGGAGTCCACAGGTCTGCATGCGAGGCGTCTCCTACAGGGTCACATGGAGGAAATCGTCCTAATGATGTTTGGATGACTCTCATCACAGACAAGGCCAAGCACTCTGTCATCCTCCTGTTCACCAGACCTGGGTCATGTAGGGGTTCATGCGAATAACTCTTGAGCGTTTGTTTCATCCTGCTCGGAGGGGCCGCCCGGGTGGGGTTTGTCATAACACAGGGAAATTACAAAAGTGTCAGATTTGTCTGCAATCAAAGAGAGGGCTGAAATGATTCTCACACTTTCAGACATCTAAGCTTTACAGTGCTTAGTATTTTACGTTTATCCATCTTGTACTGTACATCATGTCAAGCACACTGTCTTCGTTTTCCTTTCATCGTGATGTAGCTGCTGTCTTCTCATGAGTAGCGCAGGAAGAAATCAAATATCAAGAGGAAAGTGAATGTGACAGCCTTCAGTACAAAAAAGCACTGCTGTTTTATCTGTTGCTGAAAGTGTAAAAACAGCGGTTTGCTCAGTACTATTGACACTGCAAAAAGCTCTAGAAGGCACTTTTGAGTTTTGCTGAAAATGAAATTGCACAATAGATATACACCTAAATAATGCATCTGGCAGGACATAATGGAATGTTCACGTAAAAATTAACAAATCAAATTTTAGCTGTTCGATCTCAAATACTTTTCAGTGACAGTGGAAAAAGAGCTACATCCGCGCAGTGGTACGTAAGATAGATATTCTGTTGAACAAATCATATTCCTCTGATTCCTTGTAGTGCTTCTGATGGCATCTGCAAGAATCCGCTGCGTTTGAATGAAAACAACCAATCAGAGCTGAGATGTCTCTGACACAGCTGTCAATCATGTCAATCACTGCCCGTGAACTGCAGTCAAATTGTCAAAAGTAAAACAGCGCTGATCAAATATGAATCAAGATTCTGTTACTGCATTGCATCACTGTATTGTATTCTGTTTTCAGTAACATATTTTAGTGTACTGTTTAGTTGTTAAGTTTGTTTGGTTTTTCGTTCCCGTGCAGTGGATTTTTGCAAATGCCATTCGAAGCACTATGAGGAGGAGGAGTTTGATTTTATTCCACAGATTACTTGTCTCATTCACTGCTGTGTGGATGTGACAGTTTCTGCAAATATGACAAATAGTTAATTTTATAAAAGTTACCAACTGTGGCTTTAAGTGCCTGTATTTGTGCACATTTATTATATTAAATAGGCACACTGCAATCCTGAGTATTTGAAAGTTAACAGCTTCAACTAATTTTTGTATATTCCAGCATAAAACATATTGATTACACATTCTAAATCATACATTACTTAACAATTTTGTTCCCATCAAATATGACAAACTTGTGTCTGTGTCTAGAACTATATACTTTCATAAAGAATCCAGTTTTTCTTTTAACGTTGTGACTGTAAAAAAAAAAAAAAACATACATACATACAAAACATAAAATAGGAAAACTGGGGTCGTGTATCTTTTTATTGTATTTAAATACGTACTCACACACAGTGACCTGAAACCTGTCAATCAGCTGCTAGTGACTACAACAGCATCTTAGCGCCCTCTGCTGACCCAAGACATGTATGTGCACATGTTAAAACAAAACCACTGTGAGTATAAATGTATATTCAATATAACTAGCTGTGTGATTAATACGAATAGAAAGCCTGAGGGTCTGATGGATACTCTAGCAATAAAGTAAACTGAATATCTAAAATTCATCTACCCCCTACAAGGACCCCTCTGTGGGTCAGGATAGAAGAGCAACTAGTGTATCCTTATTCTGTGGAGGCCTTCCTTTCACAAACAGACAGGCCGGTTCCCTTCCAAGACCCGGTACTGGCTTTTTCCAGAGAGTCTTGGAGAATAGCACATCAAATAACGAAAGTCGATCCATATTTATCAAGCAGATCCTCCATATGGTATAACAAGAAACTGTTAATAGATAAGAAGAGTTTCTTTTGGGATAAATGGATTAGGTCTGGTATTCACATTCTTGAGGATGTGATGGGAGATGTTGGATTCAGATCCTTTGACGAAATTAAAAATAAATATAATTTGTGTAATTCAGATTTTTGGAGATTTCTACAAATCAGACATTGCATTCTCTCAAATAAAGAACATATTCAGCATGGTACAACTGGAATTCAGGAAATTTCACATAAGATAGGAGATAAAAACCGAGGAGCATCAAAATTCTATGAATTTATTAGAAGTACACAAGTGCCAAAACTGGATGGTCTGAAAGTATGTTGGGATAGGGACTTAGATAGGGAGATTCCAGAAAATGATTGGAAGAAACTCTGTGCATCATGGTACTGTTACTCACGTGAAACACAGTCACAACTCATTTGTTATAAGATATTAAATAGATCCTACTGGACTCCTTCCAAATTAGCAAGACTGAAACTCAGAAACAGTGACACATGTTGGAAATGTAGTAGAAAGGTGGGAACTCTGGTGCATATGTTATACGATTGTGACAAAACTAATGACATGTGGAATGAAATAATTTCGTTCTTGAATAAGATGTTTGGTATACTGTTGATCAAAAACCCCACATTGTGTCTTTTGGGATTACTACCAGATAATGTTCAAATGTCAAAACGACTAAAATCATGGTGTCGTTTAGCTATGATAACAGGGTGTAGGATAATTTTACACCACTGGAAATTTCCCACCTTGTCCACTTTTAAGGAATGGATAGAGGTACTAAGCTCAATGGCAAGCTATGAGCGGGTCACCTATAGGGTGGCTGGGAGGGAAGATCTATTTAATGAAGTATGGGGCCCATTCCTAGCTCAGTTGCTGGATATGAAAGGATGACACTACCTACCTCAGCATAATTTTTATTATTTGGTTCAGGTACAGGATGTGTATACTGTATGTAAGTGTATGTATGTAGACTTCCTAGGGTGTTGTGTTTTAGTTTTGTTTTTTGTTTTGTGGATTTATGGTCTGTGTTGGCTGTCTGGCTTGATTTGTATGTTGTTGTTGGACTGCAGACTCCTTTTTATTTTTGTTTGTTTGTAAAGAAAAAAAAAAGACTGGGCAGATACTGAACAAGGACACATTGTATGGTATTATTATTCATGTAACTATAATAATGTAAGTTATTTCTTTGTAATTGTCTGACCAAAACATTAATAAAAAAAAAAAAGTAAACTGAATATACTTTTATACATTGTGTACATGCTTTGTGTCATTTCCCACCTTGTCCACTTTTAAGGACAAGGTGCCTTTAAAAAAAAAAAAAAAAAATCCCCATATTGAATTTTTGGCTTTTTAAACTTTCTAAGGTTAGAAATTTCACTTGTGGTGATCACACCATAGAAAAATTGCATTTAAATGTATGTTTAAAGGAACGAGGACTTTTTATTGCTGTATCAAAAATTCCTGTTTGAAATTTATTTTTTCAATGTTCTTTTTTTCAATCTAAAACCAGGTTTTGAGATATACAAAAAATGCCGGGTTGCAAACCAGGATTTACAAATTTCCAAACATTTTTAAACATAACATGACATCCTGTAGAATAATCACATCACTGGTTATCAAGTCATCATCTGCATCACCTGCACTGCCACCTGTGTCTGCTTCACATATTACAGCAACTTGTTGTAATTAAATTGAAAAATAAATAAATAAAAAAAAATCCAGCCAAATGAACAAACCAAAAATAAAATTGGAATATAATTTAGAACTAGTGGAGCAATTTGGATTCTGTCCTGGCAGTGGAACAGTGGACCAGCTCTTTACCCTTGCAAGGCAGCTGGAGGGGTCATGGGAGTTCACCCATCCAGTCTACATGTGTTTTGTGGACTTGGAGAAGGCTTATGATCGCGTCCCTGGGGGGGTCTTGTAGGGGGTACAGCTGTATTATGAGGTACCAGGCTTGCTGCGACGAGCCATCTGGTCCCTGTATGTCCAAAGTAAGAGCTGTGTACACATACTTGGCGTAAAGTAAAACATGTTCTTGGTGCGAGTTGGCCTCTGCCAGGGTTGTCCCTTGTCACCGATACCGTTTGTGATTTTCATGGACAGGATATTGAGGTGCAGCCAGGGGGAGGAAGGGGTCCGGTTAAGGGAACTTAGAACTGCATCTCTGCTTTTTGCAGACGATGTGGTTCTGTTGGCTTCATCCCACCATGACCTCCAGCATACACTGGGGTGGTTTGCAGCACAGTGTGAAGCAGTAGGGATGAGGGTCAGCACCAGGCCATGGTGCTCTGCGGGAAACTGGTGGATTGCCCCCTCTGGATTGGGGGAGAGGTACTGCTTCAAGCAAGAAAGTTCTCTCACTCTTGTTCACGAGTAAGGGTAGCATGGAGTCTGAGATGGATCGGCGGTTTGGCACGGCATCTGCAGTGATGTGGGCGCTGCGCCGGACCATCATGGTGAAGAGGAAGCTGGGCCAAAGGGCAAAACTTTCGATTTACTGGTTCATCTACGTCCTAGCCCTATGGTCATGAGATCTGGGTAGTGACTAAACAAATAAGATTGCAGATACAAGCGGCCAAACTGAGTTTCCTCCGTGGGGGGTCTGGGCTCAGCCTTAGAGATAGGGTGAGGAGCTCTGACATCCGGAGGGAGCTCGGAGTAGAGCCGCTGCTCCTTCGCGTTGAAAGGGGTCAGTTTAAGTGGTTCGGGCATCTGATCAGGATGCCTCCTAGGCACCAGGCACGTCCCAACATATCACATCTGGCCTGGGAATGCCTTGGGGTCCCCCAGGAGGAGCTGGAAAGCATTGCCGGCCCAGGATAAGCAACAGAAAATGGATGGATGTGATGCATTTATTGGGTTCAAACTTTGGGTTAATTGGGCATTTTGTCACTTGCTCTGTACAATTATTGTAAAGTATTATATACAATATTAAACATACATGTAGATGTCACTGTGTCAGTGTTCTTCATACTTGATGATAGAAAAAGCTCCCTTAAGGGAAAAGGTTGGGGACCACTGCCTTAGAGGGACTTTTAGCAAACCAAACACTGAACAAGATTATTTTTGGGGGCGACCAAAATTAACTTTAATGAATTTAAAACACACTGAAATAGCAACAGCTACAGCTATGTCTAACAGTGCGATTCTGAGGTTACGTCATGGGTACAACTAACAATGTCTCCATGGTGGTGACTTGTCCACACACGACCCCCACGTCACTTAAAGCGGCCACACCCTTAATTATGCATAACATTTGGCCTTAATAACATCTGAATGAGTGAGTTATATAAAAATGTACCCCTGTACAGTTCTCACAACCACTGCAATTAGCTATAGAGACCAAAACTGTTTTTTGTACTGGGGTGTAAACATGTTCATTTCTGCTGTAAAGTTGGACATTTTAACATGAGGGTTTATGGGGACTGACTCGCTCTTGGAGCCATCAGAGGAACTGCAGTTTTTTGGCACTCTGCGTTGGCTCCATTTTTCAGCCCCGGAGTTTGTTGGTTGATCTGAACTAAACCTTTATCTTAATTATCTGAAATTCATGTGTCTCCTTTCCAGAAACACAACAGACCTTGAAAGAAAACAGACACTGGAACACGAGGGTTGTTTTGCATCATTATGTACAGCTGTTTTATTTGTGATTTCCCCAAAACATTATCAGTATTTTACTACATACAATGCATGTAATCAAAGTACAATGGATCAACTTCAAAGACAAGAAGAGCAAAAAGAAAAGAGTAACACAAAAAAAACAGGCGGTGATTTTGACCACAAAGAGAGACATTGGTTAAGGTACTGTATGTATAACACTATTTCTTTTATATATAGGGCTATTGATGGTGCCATCAACAGCAACGCCATGGCAACGGCATATGTTGAAAAGACAAGTTCCTGCTAGAAGCACTGAGGTCTGGTGAGTTTTACTGCATGGCGGTGTGCATGTGTGAAGGTAAAGGTACTTATCTTGGGACTCGGCTGAGAACAACTACATTTTTAGACTTTTCCTTTGTTCTCCTAATGATGAGAATAGTTCATGCTATGGGAGGTCACAGTCTGCTGGACTTTCTTTGAAAAAAAAGAAAAAGAAAAAGAAAAAAAAAAGAAGCTTCAATTAAGTCAAATTAAATAAAATCAAGGAGCTTTTGCATCAGGTTTTTACTTGACATCTAAATCATTTTCAACAGCCGGGCAGGTTTCATAAGAACCGACTGTCGCTGAAAAATCAGCCAAGGGGAATAAATTATAAAGTACTGAATGAAACAACCAGCAGAAAAACACTGACGCAGGACACCCGAGTCAGGACGTGCACCTCCCACGAGCAAGCTTCTGTTGACTCATAAAACTGATACAACAATCGAAGAAACTAACAAATGTGTGGATATGAAGAGAGGGAAAAATCAGCTACTGAAACTAAACAAAACTGTCAGCGATACAAGGACAGGTCGTCCTGTATTCTGGTTTGAAACCCCTGATATTGTCCCAAAATAAGGCTGTGGGTTCTAGGCACACCAAGGTACAACTGAGCTGAGCAATATGTGCATTTATGTTTTTTAAAAAGACATGAAACTCTCTGTATGTACTGGATGAATTAATGCTCGATTTATTTCTAACAACCCGGCTAGCCCAGGACTTACTATAGAGATTAGAGTTTTTTTTTAAAAAATGAAGAAGAAGAAGAAGAAGAAGAAGAAGAAAGATGATGACAACAAATCATTTTTAGACATCACACATTTTGCAGAGCATTTAAAAAAACACAAGTGCATCATTGGCAAAAACTGCTGGTGAGGGAGAAAGAAGTACACACAAGTGTGCGTCGTGTATGTGTGTGTGTGTGTCTATTTGAGTGTGTGTACTGTGTTCAGTGTGTTTTTCAGTCAGTATGAGTGTGTGTTAGCCTGTGAGTGCAGTTGTTTAAGTGCATGTGTGTATGAGCAAGCGCATCTTTAAAGAGGTAGCGGAGAAATGCAATCAGAGCAACAGATGACAATCAGTCTTGAATGACAACCATCCGTCTGTTATGACAGTAGAAAAGCCGATTTTCTATCTAACCTGCTCTCCTCAGGTTCAAACAGGCGACGATATTTCAGTACGAGCAGCAGACCTTTACTGAGGCCGCTCCAAACTGAGATCTACTTGAGAAACGGTTCAATATTCAGTCTTTTGAGTTGCATTTATTGTTCCGGGGTCCAGTTAGTTTAAGTGTAAACACTGAATCAACACATAAGCCTCCTAATATCTGTTTCAAAGGGCAGTTTGCTACTTTTTCTAAGTGAAACTCAAAATCCATTATAACCTTATCCTTTTCCCAAAAGTTCGGGAAACAGATAACACGTTGATGCAATAAAAGAATCCCATGACTAAATATCATACACTTCCACGAACTGAATCAACTCAAGTTCCGTTTCTGCCCCAAGTTTTCAATCAACAGCCCCGGATGGTAAGAAATGAAACTTAGAAGAGCACTAACTTCCACATGCCGTGAGTTGAAACGTGATTCATCAGTCGATATAGTACAAAGAGTGATCGCTAAAGGCGTGGTGTGACGTTCACAGCATATATCTTGAAGGCCTGGTTTCCTGAAAGCTGAGTGAATGCAGCAAATAAACGCAGGACTCAGAACCAGAGTTGGAGGGAGTTAGAAGAAGGCAGAGTGTTGGGCTGCAGTGAGTGTGTGAGACTTGGCTGGTTGCTGAGTAGGAAAAAAAAGAAGGAAAAGAAACAGCTGTTTGTATCTGGAATATCTAATATGGGATCCCAATGTTACAAACCCTTATCAAACGTTTAAGGAAAGCTACAGTAGAGACAGACACACAGGAAACCTGCAATACCAAAGCAAAACAGACTGAAGAGACACCACTGCGTTGGGTGTCGAGTCCCGGCCACAGCCACTAAGTTTTACATTTTAGATGTTAGGACAGAACGGTTATCAAAGACCAACCACCACTCCCCTAAAATGAGTCGTATCAATCAACTCTGAGACCTCCATCACTTGTCTCTGAACCGTTGCATAAAGCTGAAAGTGTTTTGCACAAGCGTGACGGTCAGTCCGACACTTTTAACCCTATAAAAAGTACAACTGGCAGCTCTGTGGAGTCCCATTAGACAAACGAGTCCTCTGGCCAAATTAGGTGGCATCTAACAACACCTGTTAGTTTGGTAGTATTAAAGTGTTTTGAGAGCACTGCTAAAATCAAGGAGGCTCGGCCTCTAGCAGGACTAGCCGCCTAAGTCCAAATACTCCCTGTGCACTGTTTGCCTCTAAGTGTCTGCTGATGAGCAGAAGCACATCAGCACATCGCCTCTGGGGTTTTATGCTGCATTCACATAGAAGTCACAATTCCAATTTGCTGTATCATATCTAAAATTTGTGGATCATGGTTTATCTAATTTAGCCTACTTGATAAACTCAAGCTAGGTGAGTAACTTTTGATTAAACTGCTTCTATTTTCCAATAATAAAAACATAATTTTCTTTTCAAGGTTTGCTATGATTCAGATTAGTTTGACAGTTATGGATATATGCTATTTGTTTTCCTGCCCAGTTAGCTGAGAAAAGCAATACCACGCTACAGCCAGGATGCAGTTAGCTTAGCTTAGCCTAAAGATCAGGGAAAAACAGCTAGCCTGGCTCTGCGCGAGCCTACCAGTGCCTCTAAAGCTGACTAATAAACACGTAATATCTTGTATATTTAATCCGTACAAAAACAGTGATAGATGTTTTTTTTTGCTGCCCAAAATAATTAGAAAACATCAGATCTGTGTCACTTGTAAAAGAAGAAAAAAAAAAAACTCGGGCACTTGCAGCCGCTATGTGAACGTAGCCTTACTTCCATACAAAGACTTGAACATGCATTTACACACTTCAGTGGCGAAGTGATGCTAAAGAGGCCTTCCATTTACTGACTTTAAAAGTTCAGTATGCAATTAAGGAGAAAGATGATTATTGACTCTCAGGGTGCTCTTTGGTATGACTGATTTGTACCGTGCCAGAGTATGATTTCCCCTTTTCTCCACTCCCCCACTGCTAAGCTTCCCCATTAGTAATGTTGTCCCGTACACAAGGACACTTGCATCATCATGTACTTGACATTTTTGTTGTTCCAGAGACGGACACTGCTGCCGGAGCCGAAGCTCCGACTGTAGGTTGAAGGCGGCAGCAAAGCTGGATCTGAGTGTGTCATTGGCAGGCTGCGCTGCTGTCTGATATATAGGCATCAGTGTTGTGTTGAGACCATTTTATAACCAGTTAAAAACTTGTAGTTGCATTGAATAGCAGTCCACCTCTGTGTTTTGGTGCAGTTGGTGTTCATACCTGATGAGTACCATACTGGAATGCTCAAAACCATCTTTTCAAGCGGATTCCGGCCTGGATCAGTGTACCAATCCTGGGCACAGTACACAGTACTCACACCAATCAACCGAACTGGACTTTGGGGCCAAGTATACCAGGATCCAGGCCTGGGTCCCCAGTGTGAAAGCCCCCAATTTCTAGGTCATCAAATACCAACAACCTTGGTTAGTGGTTAGACATAACCGACAAACCAAAGTATCTGTATTTGACGACCTGAGAATGAGACTCAACTGTCAACTATCTTTCTCCAGAGTTACGTACTGCACCTTTAATTTTTGTAGGCTTACATTGAGATCTGAGGTAAAAATCATCCAGCATTTGAAAAGAGATAAAAAGGGATTTCCTGTACATATACACACAAATAAAATAACTTCTAAATTAGTGTTAAAAATAAAAACGGATGCTTTATCATAAACACAATCATGCTGCGCCAAATATATATATACATATATATATATATATATATATATATGAGTTTATATGTATAAATATATATATATATATATATATATATTTGTGTGCGCAAGGGAGAGGTAGTATGTTTGGTTAAACGCAGCGCCAAAGCTTAGCGGCACGCCATCTGTTTGTAGAGACAGAGACAACAGGAAACACAGAATGAGGCAGAGATGAGGATCGAGTGAGTAAAGCAGAAAAAAAGTGACAGTTAACATTTAGAAACATTGGGATCCACTCATATACTGACTGGTCTACTGGCAAGGGGGACTCTACTGGACAACCTTCTTTGTACAACTGGCAACTAGTTTAACTATACGTTTGACGTAAAAACACTGCAAAGGTTGCTGAGGAGAGAGTTGTGGCGTGATTGTGTGTTTCTTTGTGTGTGTGTGTGTGTGTGTGTGTGTGTGAGAGAGTGTGTGTGTGTGTGTGTGTGTAGTATGAGTTTATGTTTGGTTCCCTTAAAGGCTATTGTGAAAAGTCATCCTGTAAAACATTGAGGTATCTGTTACATGTTTCCAGCTGAGTGAGGTTTCTGTAAGTAAGGCTACTGAGGTGGAGCTGCTGACCTGGGTTTGAGGGGAGGGGGGTCGAGAGGGGAGAGTGTGGCCTCGTTTGGGTTCATTTGAGCACTAATGGCCTCTCCCATCAGCTACAATACTCAGCCATTAGCGAAAAAAATGTAGGCCAGATCTGTCTTGCAGGCTTAACTTAATTCCATTATCCAAAATCACGTCGAAATAACTGATGCTTCACTCTCTGAACCCTAGAAACTGAACACACCCTCCCCCCGTCACCCCGCCCTGCATTCCTTTTGAGACAGATGATGTAGATGATGTTGATGTTGAATGTAAAAAAAGTCCACTTTTTTATGTATTTCAACAATTACTTTAACAAACAATGATTTTTTTAAAAATCTAAAATTCCAAGAGCTGCGATGTGAGACATAGTGAGAAAGGTAATGTCACACTTTGGGTTTAGGAGGCGACATCTCATCAGTCACTGCACACCCTTCCTGTAGAGCACGTCACTACACCTTGCCTGTGGCAACTCTTATTTTAAAAATACTTTTATCTCCTAAAATCTTCTATACAGATTCTACACAGTCTTCTGGAGGTCCAATCCAAAGGTTTCTTTCCTGGGTCAGACAGGACGAAGGAGCCAATTCCTGCATTGTCTTTTTCACAGTAAAGTGACACGTCCGATTCCACAGCAGCCGTCCCGCTAAATCTCAGACTCCCATCAGCCCTTGGTGCACCACAGTTTTCTGAAAGCAGAGCCTGACTGGCTGCTGAGTTAAAGCTATGAAGAGTAATCCTGCTGTAATTGGCTATTGCAGAAGAAGAGGCGGTTAGATGGTTGGGTGGTGGATGAAGAGGCACGCCCATGCTGCTGCTGCAACAGTTTGCTGTTGGCTAAATCCTGTGTAAGTCAGTTGAGTTGAGGCAGTGTTAGTTTATGATCACTTGATTGTGTTTGACATCCTGCTTCTGGAAAAGCAGATGTATCTTTTTTTTCCTTTACAGAGCTTGGTACTGCCTTTTCATTGACACTGAAATACTTTTGCTCCACTGTGTACAGCTCCAGGTGTAACACGGCTGCACTGACAAGTCTTTTCTTATTCCATTAGAAAAAAGGAATTAGAACGAGTGCCAGTGTCCCAATCCTGTCCAAACAAGAAAGTGAAGCCACATCTTTAGTTATAAAGGGCTAATCCATGAACACTCAGCTGAAATCAAGGGAACAAGACATGTGGAGCTCGTTCATTTGCACTTGAAAGTCTCCAGGAGTCCACCGGGCTCATCTCTGCTTCATTAAAACGACGTCCCAGCGCAGCAAGCCAAGCGCTAGCGAGACAGCAAACTCTGACACATATTAAAATTGACAATCTTGAAAAGAACAAAAGAAAATAGAGAAAAAAATAAAAACAGATTTTCACCAAAATGAAAATATCATGGATATACTGTATAATTGTCAAAAGCTTATCGATAGATTTTAGAAAGAGAGAGAAAGAGAAAAGATGTACATCCATAAGCTTGGAATGGACAGAGAGGACAATTCCTGGTGGCAACATACTGAGGTGTCGGGTGCATTTAAAGGGCTGCCGGAGAGGATGCTCACACTGATGTTTGTATCATGCATGAGACTCAGCCAGTTGGAATGATCAACACAACCACCACTGGGAATGTTCAGTCACATGAAGCCTTTGCAGGTCAGATTTCCGAGTCATTGCACTAGTAAGAGCATCACCCGAAACATGGGTTGGACTAAGGTAGCCATTGATTAGAGACTATATTGTCCAGGTTTCCTGATGTTCCATCAGATGTGTTGATCTGTGAAACCTGCTCTTGTATGCCAAACACCTAAAATCAGTATTTTGTTGTTGTGAGATTGAATTTGAACTCACGAAATGATGGCTGCCAAAAGTTTCAAAAAGCCCAACCCAACCTGACAGATTTCTTCAGCGCACCCTGAAACAACTCAGCAGCTTGACCAGGATTGCCACCTCTGCCGATTCTAATTGAATACAACATAAGAGTCCATCTCCTAATTGCATATAGTGCTGTATCTCCAGAGCATCTTGCCATCGACAATTGAATTCTCTTAGTATTTTGCCTACATTAATCTCTAACTATGTACAGACTTAGCAAGTGGTATTTACAAAGTTTGTCCACAAGGGGGTGATCCAGGCCTGCATGAGGGGTGAGCATGCACCGTGTCGACTGAAACGTGATATGATATGTAGTGATGTTGAAAAGTAACATCCTAAACCTCGCTTATGTGGCTGGTGTTGAAATGATATAAATGTGAAAAAAGAGGTATGAGGCTTGATTTTATAGTTAATATAAAAAAAGTTCTTTCTCATGTTTTATAACTCTGCCCAGCTGTTTCAAAGCATCTGACGGATCTCATTCCAATAACACTACAGGCTATACATCATTTAACTACTGTACATTGCTACCTTCTGTAGAATATTCACTTTGCCCTGAAAAAAATAAACTTAAGGCTGACATTAATCACTCAATATTTTAACGCAGACGACTCTGTCCTTTATAATGTAGCTATTTAATGAGAAGGTTGGCTTTAACAATGATCTCTAATGGATTGTATGATCATGCAGACCATTTAAGAGATTTTTTTTTTAGGAATGACAATCTTGTAGTCATTATTATTTTAAAAAGTTTCGCTTTTAGCTTACTTATGCTGTTATTTAGTATGTTTAGAAATCACAGTGATGCCTAGAGCTTCAAAAACAATCTCTGTCTTATGATTGTAAGCTTACGCCACACACACCAGAAACACCAAGTACACAATATCATCAGACAAACTTTTTCCCTGAGGCAACAGCCGGTAGTTGGTTTCTGTCCAACTATCTAGCTCTAAACTGTCTTAGCAGCAATCTAACCAGCCGAACAAATATTTATTTTTTTTGGATAATCACTATCCACGAAACATGACGTTGTGTTTGCGTATGTCAGTCTACAAACTTCACAGGTCCAAAAAACGACAAAATCCAACAGAGAAGTGCTTCCCTGCACTGAACCCTCGGTCAGAGCCTGTACACACACCCCCTTGTGGTCCATCAATATTCTCATGTACTGTACACACATCACAAAAATAGAAGGACTCCTCACGCACTCCTCGACGCTTTCTCGAGTGTGTGTACATGTGTCTTTTGAAAGACAACACACACACACACACACAAACACACACACACAACTGAGGAGGGGCCTTCAGATCCTCTACATTATACAACTCTTTGCTTCCATGGAAACAACCATGTTTCGCTCTCTTAAATATACATATATATATATATATATAGATATATATATATATATATTCATATATATCAGCTTATATGTATCATTTATATTTATATAGCATTATACATACATTCTTGTTTTGTGAAGTTCCCTTTTGTCTTGTGAACAGGGAATTCCAACCGTAGCAAATCCCTCCATCTATCCAACCTCCTTTGCTCATTCCTCCTAATCTCACCTTTCTTCTCACCATTCCCATACTGACACATTCCTACTTTAACTTCCTGTCTGACCATCTGTACCTCTCTTTGCACATACACAGATACACAGGGCCGAGCAGCCCGTCTCAACCAAGTTTTTTAAACCAGTAAAACAAGTTTTTACATTATATTATTGTAAGCTTGCTGGCCATGTTGCTGTTTAATATATTTGGATGTCTTTGCTGTTAATTAACTGTAAACAGCGATAGCTTGTAGCTAACACGAGTGTAGTAACATTGCTAGCAGTTTATCTGTACCTAACACGTGCCAGCATGGTTAATAGATCTGTGTATCCACTCCTGTCTGCCCCTGCGATGGTGTGAACATGGAACAATGGTATGAGGATGATGGTAAAGGGGATGTGACAGTCACATCCAGCGAGATGTCTCTGCTGTAAAAAAAAATGGCAGGAATCTGGCAGTGATGTCCAGGGAAAGGTGATGATGAGAAAAAGGCAATGTTTTTTTCTGGGGTTTTTTTTGTCTTTTTTGGGGGGAGTTTATGGATTTGGAGAGGATCAGCATGTCCGTCTGTTCCAGATGTCAGTGAGTCAGGATTTCTGCCTGGTATAATGACATTTAATGCGGCACTGTGTTTGCAAAAGCAGAGGTTAAAGTAAAATCTGGTTATCCACGTGCTGTGGAAATCCACAGCATATTCAGGTGTCTTAAATCCAAAAGGTCCAGAGGTCCAGGCAGCTTGAGGTCAGTAGGAGGAGGAGGAGGAGGAGGATGGGCAGATGATAAAGAGGTGAAGGTTACTGTCTACCTTTCTGATTATCCATCTTTTCCCTTCATGTCCAGGCATATACTGTAAGAGCTGGGGTTCTCTTGGGGAAAAGGCGGTAAGGGTTGGTTAATCATCCTCTGGTGTGTGATAAGTGTGTATGTGTATGCGAGCGTGCCTCCTCATCTGCTATGTAGCGTTACTTTTTTATGTAGTCTTAGTCTTAGTCCTGTGTCAAATGTCCTTGTCAGTTTGTATCATATTCAGTCAACCTCATCCAACAGTCTGGGCGTTTTAGTCTTATCATAGAAAACGGTAACTACTTAAGTAAAGCTTTAAATCAGTGGAAACTGTTGACATTTTAGTCTTTTTTAGTCAGATTAAATTGAACATTTCAAAAACCAATATTTTTTCTTTTGTTGTAAAACTTATTTCCCATAAGATTTTATCTTATTAACTGATGATAACACAGGTTGGTGATTAAGAATGTAGCTTTGCAGAATGTGTCTGGTTTAGTTGTCTGATGGTATCATCCAAACATGGAACGTGTTCTGAGCCTGAATGTGTCTCGTCATGTTTGTGGTATTCTTACCAGCTATTTTATGGCCACATTGCTTCCTTCTGATAAAGCAATGGATTCGTATTTCTCAGCCTCACTGTTACAAAAATAGACCCAATTTTCACTTTGTTTCTTTCTCCCAAGTCCTGTTGTTTCCACTGTTAGCTTTAACTTAAGTAAGTAAGTTATTCCAGGTCCTCCTGACAGTGCTCACTGTGTGCTGCTGGTGTAATCCTGATATGGCATGTGCAGCACAAGGAACGGGACTGCTGCATTGAAAACAAAACAAAACACTATAATATTTCATCTTCTATTTTTTGTCAACAAAAATAAAAAGAGGTTTTAGTAAAGTTTTTAAAACTACATTTTAGTCTTGTCTTTTTCGTCAACAATGTTGCATGTTGATATAGTCAGAGTTAGTGTTTAATTACGTGGGTGCCGTCTCGTCATCGTCTCGTCTTAGTCATGGAAAAAAAGGTCGCTGACGAACACATGTAGTCATAGTTTTCGTTAAGAAAACTAACACCACTGCTATGACACCTCGCTGCCAAACACTTCCAGCACCAGCGGGGTGAGCTGCAGGCTGTGCTCGGGCTGGAAGGAGAGTGAGCGGTACTGCTTGGAGTGCTCCTCGTTCAGGCTGCGCAGGTCGGCAAGCTTCTGGATCATCTTGGCGTAGAGGAGGCGTCCGCCTGGGTGGTTGACCCGGATGTAGGCCTGCAGCGCATCCGACAGGTGGTCCTGCAGCTGCTCAATGCGCCCGTGGTCTTGGACACCGGGGCGATCTGCCGTTGGGGAACGGAGAGGGTGCAGTATAGGGAGTATGAGTATGCCCATAATGAGGGGAGGTCACAAACAGAGGAGGTAGGAAAGAGGTGAGCAGAGAGAAGGAGGGGCACAGGGGATAGAGGAGAGTAAGGTTCAGGTGGGGAGATGGATGGACAGGAAGAGAACATCAGTCAGAACAGTTTGTGCAGTGGAATGTTCATCATGGTCTATATTGTTACACTTATTACCAAATGTACATACAAAGAGTATAAATGATAAGTTATCTTAAAGCTAATGTAGATTACTCATAAATGTCATCAGTAGATATACGTGAGTGGTACATGCTCAAGAACAGTTTCTAGAACAGACAAAAGTGTCATCTTATGAATGGAAGGGGCAGAGTGCCACCGAGAGGCCCGCCATTAGGGTGGCATCAAAGGGTACATATGACCCTAACTCAAGGGTCAATCATTGTTATTGTTAAAATACAATTCAACTTATCATCTGATACCTCAGGGTCAGAAGTGCAGAACGGACATGTGCTGCTCATGTAAAGATGTAAACGCATACTGCAGCCTGACTAGCAACGTCAAAGTGCCTCACCAAAAATCAGGGCTCATAAAAGAAAAGTCATGGTACACAGTGAACAAGTAAATGAAAGGAGCAGAGTGGCGATGACCAAATCTCAGGCCAAAATAAAATGTGAAGATGCACCAGGTATGACAGGCCACTAGCTGTGCTGATGCTGCTAGGTGCTTATAGAGCTAACAGTGATGACATAGTTAATGGTGTTAAAGGGGTTTCCGCAGCAACACCACCATGGTTCGGGACAATGTTATTGACACTAATCGTACAATGAGCAGCAATGCTAGCTAGCTCCCACCTGACCCTGGTGGTATGCATAACAGCGTGACTGTTGCTAGCTTTTCAGTGTAGTATTAGATCTGTTGTGGTACAGCATAGTGCTAGTTCAACTACTAACTCAACAGTAGCAAAATAAACCTACATGCTGAACCGCTCAAAAATATTTTCGGTGGTTTACCGACTAACTCATCGACATCTCTTGTATTGACTATGTCAGGCCATCTTGGGGCTAACCAACACTTCAAAGTTAAGCTAAATCATGGCAAGGGTGAAAGCTGCATTGCCATTTTTCAAATTGTGGTATCTGAATATTTATGCATGCTGCGGTCTCTAGCAGTCCTGGAATTGTATAAATTGGGTATAACTAATAAAACATGTGGATTCAGTGACCCAACTGTATTCATGTGCGATGAAGCTGGTCACTTAAGTAGTTAACATTTTTCATGTTGGTATTAGAGCAAAGGGAAGATGGGCAGTAGAGGTGGCGGTGCTGAAGGGGGTGTGGGTGTGGATGAGGGTCCTAATAGCTGGCCTGTCAAGGGATATAAAAAACAAACAAAAACAAAACAAACTTTTTTTTAATGGGATGTTCTGAGTCTTACTATAAAAAAATTGAGTTACAATCTAATTTTTTATGAGCAAATCCACATATTTATAAATGTTTTGAGTGTCATTGTTTTTCTTTCTCTTGTGTTATGAATATATCTTAAGATTACTCACCTATATTTCTTTGATTTTGAAAGGTCATGAACAGAAATTTGGATATGGCATTTATTAAAGGTCTTTGGTAAACAGTGGAGACAGAGAGCCTTGGAAATGTTTTAGATGGTGAACGAGAATGCGTCATCTATTCTTGAAGTGGCCTTGCTGCTTGATGACCTCATCCAGTGATTATGTTCATTAACTGTTCTCAACTCCTCAATAAAAGCTCACAAACATTCATTTCTGACTGTGTGGTAACCTCATACTTAATGATTTTTCATATGTTACTGTCAGCATCAAAAACACACTAAGACTCAATCCCTATACACCCCTTGCCTGCACCACTTGTTCTTACCCCTCTGTTTTGCATGTTCTTGTCAGGGGGTAGGGTGCCCTGATTCTTGCTGGGATAGAGGGGTAGGGTAAAGTGTTGGGATAGAGGGAAAGGGTAAAGTTTTAGAGCTACACAGTCCTCAGAAAGGAGGTTTTTCAGAGGTACACTTCGAACCAAGTGTTGAGAAATCACTGACAAGATGCCTGTATGAGCAACTAAAGAAACCCACAAATGTATTTCCTTTAGAAAATGAAGATTTAAATCATGATAACCATTGTATTATCTTTAGTCTAATGTCATTTTAATGTATTATAGATGATAGACAACATCGCCACAGAGTTGCATGTGCAACTTGGGGGCAGAAAGCGGCACTCTTTATGGCGCATCTAGCAGAGCCAAGCTCCAAAGCAGAGATGGCAGAGAGTTGTTGTGTAGTAAACTGCACCAACAGCAGAAAAGATGGATGGAAAATGTTTAATATTCCAAGGGGATCACATCCCTTTGTGGAGAACAGAAGGAGAATATGGATCCAGGTTATTAAAAAGGCAGACTGGGGTTCCCATGCTCCTAATAACAGTAAGTACCTTGGCTTCCAGTGTTACTGGTGCCAGCCATTTCCACACTATCCCAGACCTTCTTAGCTAGTTGTCACAACTGTCTCACATCTTGTACAGTTTACAATTCTGTCAAATGTGGCAGGTCATAAAGTCATTAACATTTTTACTTTGACTTAGTAAGCTTAGTGACACTAACGTTACAAATATGCTCCTGATATTTAGTATGTTTACATGCACAAAATTTTCTGGTATTTGCCCGTTCTTCCAAACAATACATTATTCCTACTAAGTAGTTTACATGGCTGATGAAAATGAAAATAGCACTCCTGTTTACAAGCAGCATGCCCTCACATGACATTTATTACGTCAACATATGAGACTGTGGAACAGTTGGAGCCGCTTGTCAAATTGCTTCTTTGCATCAAAAAAGTTTTTTTCAAAGTTCTTCACCGGTGGCAGACTTGTTGGACTGCGTGAAAACAAACTCCCTCTTTGGCATGCATGAGTGTATTTCATAGGACATATCAGCCGTACAAGTTTTTGTGTTTCAGCAAGCTACTTTTAGCTGAACATTTATTTGAACAACCTACCCAACTTTAATCAGAGACCCGATACCTATGGGCTACTAACTGTCAACTATTGTTCGCTAACAATTTCTATAATGATGTATTAATATGCAAATTAAAGACAACAAACCTAACTCTGATAAGACACTCAATTCAGCCAACAAGAATTTACAAACAATGCTAAAAGTACTGATTACAATGGTTGACTACAATCTCTACAAGCGGTTTTGCCCCTTGGAAGTGTGTGAACCCAATAATGTTTGTATACAAGACACCAGTCTATGGGCCTTTTCCTTTATAACAAGCAGAACAAAAAAATTGATAGTAGTATTCCGATGTCTACTAGCTAGCTAGCTAGCTAATTGCTGATTTGTGCACCCCCCACCGTTTGATGGCATATGACGCCTGAAATTTAACCAAAGTCCAGTCCACTTGTATCCACTCCTCTATTATCAGTGCAGACTGACAGGGTAGGAGCAAGGGTTGCTAACATTAGCTTACAGAGCACTGCTAGTGTCCTGGTAATGAAGCAGTGTCCTTCTTACTAAATGACTTGTTTGATTGATTGACTGATAGTGTGAAACTTCAGTTGTGAACGTATCGCGAGTGCCCATGCTTTTGTATCTCCATCAGATAAATGGCAAATGTAATTGTGATAAAACCATTATTGCCATTGTCACGTCTGCTCAGTAAAAGCCATCTACAACTACTGGTGACACACCATGGTCCTGAGGGGTTGTCCCATTTCATATGGGAAGATTTCAAACACTACTCCTTGTAACTTCCTGTTCCAAGGGACAAGGGCACTCAAAAACGAGAGGTAAAACTAAGAAACAGGATTGGATCTAACTCTTGAGTACATTTTGTTCAGCAAGCTACACTGTTTTCTACTTTTCTTTGCTTGACTTCGTTAGTTACTAACACTCTTGGTGAGTCAATCTACCAACGCTCTCACTCTTAAAAAAAATGCCTCAGCTGGATATACACCTACGCCGTGAACACACAAATTAACACACAAACACAAGCAGTACCTGGGGAGAGTAGACAGATGGCCATGAGCAGCACGTGTTCCTCCTCGTGCAGGTTGAGTTTCTTCAGACCAACCTGGAACTTCACCAGCGGCTCCAGCAGCTCCAGAGTGTGACCCGCTATGGAGGACAACACAAACACACTGTTAGCACTGCAGAGTCAGTTACATCTTATGATGCTTCTCTATTGATTTATGAATGAAAATGCACTTTATACAGCAGCGGGCTGCAAAGGAGAATCATTAACTCTGTGTGTGTATTTGTACATTGCGGACAGAGAGCATCACTTCCTGCCCTGCGTGTGTGAGTGAATAAGAACTAAGTGTGTGTTTGTGGCCGCTTTATTGCTTCCATGAAAATACCTGAAGTCAAAACCTCATAGTAATGTGCAAGTGTGCGTAGAAAAGCAGTGTGTGGGTGATCCTTGTAAGGATCTGTTATATAAGGTGAAAAAAAAAAAAAAAAAAAAAAGAAAGAAAGAAATCACAGCTGTGTCATCAGCTCCGACAATGAACACTTTTCTCTCCTTTAGAGTGTGTGTTTGTGCGCACAGGCACATTTTAAATGCCTTACGTTGCAGCCTTAACGGAAACTTCCGGAGCATTGGGTACACGAGGAAGACGAGGAGTGTGTGCATTGCGAGGATGTGTAATCAATAAGCAAGGTCTCTGTGTGTGCAGTCTAAACATGCTCCTTATGTGTTTATGTTGTGATTCTGCAGTCAAAAAACACGAAACAGAGCCTCTAATCCGGTTTCATTAGCTTCACTGTGGCGCCATGACAGCGAGATGCAACCAACCCTTTGTAACGTCATTAATGCAGTATTTGAAGTCAGGTCCCCCGCAGCTCCAGGACATGTCCTCCAGACTGAACGACTGGTTTGAACGCAGCATGATGATCTCAATGGCACTCGACTTCAACAGAGCGATCTGGTCCTCTGCTGTCAGCTCTCTGGAACACACAGTCACAGATGTTACTGCATAAATGTAGAAATTAGAGCGTCTTTGCACATCTGATTGAACCAGCTGGGGCAGAGTGGGTGTCTTTGGTGCTGTCTTTACTTCAGCTCCAAATTTATTTTACTTTATTCTTTACTCTCAATTTCAGGGACAAAAGAAACCCTCTCATCTTCATTTTACTCTAGTCATAAAGGAACAACGAACTACATAGTCATTTCCAGTTTTTGTGCTGTGCTTATTGCACATGACTGTATTGAGCACTAATGGACAATACATTGCAGGACAGAAAAAATACACCTAACAAAAATTTGGATGCAACACTATCGTTTTTGCTCCTATTGTCACAAGCCAAAGTTGCACAAAGAAGAATTATTTCTCTCAAATTTGTGGACACAAATTTGTTAAAGTCTGTGTCTCCTTTTCCGAGATAATCCATCCACTTCACGGGTGTATAAAGTGCCTATCTTAGCACCACTATCATTGAAAAAAAAGCCTTCTAATGTGCAGAAAATGAGCTCAAATCTTCTTTCAGGCTCTTATCCCCTCATTACTTTGCAGTGAATTGGATGTCCTGTCTTCTTTTCTTGTTTCTTCTCAACAAATTGCAAAAGTTGCACCAGAGTTATTGTAATTATTTCAAGGAAAAGAACAACCAGCCTTTTTTTTTGTGGAACTCAAAATGTTAACTCAATCAGTATTAGTTTATGTACATCAGATAATTAGTAAGACTATCTGTAAAATAAGAAACCACAATATATAAATATACAATTTCTTTACTCTCATATTGACATAGTAATTAATTTATTAGCCTATAAAGTTTAACAGCATTACTGAATTCTTGAAATTCAGTTATGGGTTTTAGTTTCAGTGGCCCCAACGAAGAATTTCTTGTTGAGCAACTACCTTTAGTCAATGCTTAGAGCTGCATAGAGCTCCAGGTTTTCATATTTCTGCAGTATCTTCGAGGTAAACAGAGAAATCCCTGACTTTTATATTCCCAAAGGAAATCCCCCCTAACTACACACAGCTGAGACTCAGCTCCACAACAAGGCAAGCAGTAGGAACAATGTATGTAAATATAAAGCTGGCTGAATATCAACAATTATTGTTCTATATCTGTTTCATAACATGCAAGCAAACACACACACACACACACACACATATATGTATTATGCATGCCCATGTGGGTCTTCTCTATTCTTTTATTACGTGGTCTCTTCATGTGCATACATTTATAAACTTATCTCTCAGCTCAGCATGCATTCATAAAGCTACAGCCTGTTCCAGCGTATTCCTGGAAGAGCTTGTTTGTTTGGAAGTGATAATAACATCTTCACTTCACCCAATAATGTTCCGCATACATGTGGGCAGCAAATCAATGTGCTCTGCGTGTGGGTAGGGAGCTTGTTCAGGCTGCTAGTCTTCGTGTCTGTACGTGCTACTGGTTGGATTCAGCAGAATTTTACATGTCAAAGGATCATTATCTGAACTCAGTTTAGCAGCAGAGAGCTGCAGGGGTAATTAAGTTTAATTTTCAACATGGCCAGAATATGATTTATGGCACCAGAGCCCTTCTGGGAGAATCAGAGATACAGGTCAGCTTAACTAGCAGGTTTTATTTATTTTTTATTAGTTAATCTGACAGTTATTTCCTTAATCAATCGATTAATCCTTTCATAATAAAATAGTGAAAAATAGCCACAATCTCTATATTATTATTATCATTATTAAGACAAACAAAAGCAGTAAATCCTCATATTTTTGAAGCTGGAACCATCAAATGTTTGGTGTTTTTGGTTGATTAATGACTGAAATGATGAATCTATTATCACATTAGTTGCAAATTTAAAAAGAATACAAATCAAATTAGATCAAATGAGTCATTTTAGATGCAGTGAGAATCATGCAAATACCACCAAAGCTGACTTGACATTGTGTGACGAGTGATTCATTGCTGTTGTCAAATCAAAATTCTGAATCAAGGTCTATAAAAAGTAGTGTTCAGAAACCAGTTTTATACACAATGTTATTAAAGCCCCCGTGACAAACTATGAAAATGCTGACCTTGTCCACTCCTAGGATAATGATAAAAATAGAATTACTGCCTTGCAGACCTGTCAAGTTGCAGTTACAGTTTACATCCATGTCTGTGAAAATATTAATGCTTAACACACATCTTCCCCCCGGCAACACAGAAGATCTATACAATCAATTTCAAGGTGGACACCTGAGATTAGTGTCATCAACTTATATGTGACACAATGGCCTCTAGTTTCCTGGTGCGATGGGTGAGATGGGTGTGACGGCGCAGCAGGGGGAGGTGTCGACAGATCCAGCTTGGCGCAGTGACAGTTTCGTGCCAAAAGGCTTCGCTGAAGGTGCGCTAAAAGCTTGCCAGCTGAAACCAGGTCTACTGTCAGCGCAGGCGGAGCGCAGCTGGTGAAGCGGAAGTTTGGCTGACCGGCGGACAGTGCGCACACGTCACCAAAACCTCACAGGCAGGTTTCCAGAATATCAGGCACATTAACGATGCAATAAATACCCAAAAAACCACTATTCAATGCAACTATCTGCAATCAGCACATAAATGTATCTCTATATCGACTGTCCCGTCACATCTGATGTCAGATCAAAGGGGATTGGCACCGTTTGGCACGTTTGGCACGCGTAATGGAAACCCAACCTGATTTGATTAACACAGCTGCAAACTAATGAGTTCACATCCCTCTCAGCCAACCACAAACAGCCACAGCATCAGATAGGGAGTATATATTCAGCATCTGTCATCTTAGAAAAGTCAAAAGAAAAGAAACAGAGTGAGACTGCGAGAGAGAAAGAGAGAGCGCGCGCACACGAGAGAAACGCAACATTGATTTACAATTGTGGTGACCTCCTCCCTGGCTACCTTTGCATCATCAGCCCGTGGAGGTCTGCTCACATTTCCGTATATTTGGACACTGCGAGCTTGGACCTCCCGGACCAAAACATTAGTTTCCTCCTGGGAGAAGTTTGGCCGTCTGACGCTGCTGCTCTCTTGAGTAAACTCTCATTACGCCTTCGCGCAGCGCATTTAAGGGCGAGGAGGGGGGCACATTTGATTGGTGTGATGTGAATCGGCTGTGTAAAACCCACTCCACGCCTTCTCTCCTCCCTCTTTCCGACTCACGCAGGTAGGAGGGATGGAGGTGGGAAAGAGGAGTAGCTGCACCAGCACGCACGGTGTGCCAAACTTGCAAAATCCGCCTGACCACACCCAGCTGGCGAAGCACAGGTGCGCTGCGCCTCTGCCTCACCCGGTCTGCGAAACTAGAGGCCAGTGTCTCCCCTTCTGTTCCTGAGATATGGTGTTGAGTAACGGCCAGAAAAGTGATTATGCAGAACATTTTTATGTCACAGTGAAGCTGACTTCTGACCTTTTGGATATGTGTATGTGGACATGTATGGTCAAAAGCATGTTTTGTGAGGTCAGGGTGACCTTTGACCACCCAATTCTAATCAATCATTCTTGAATCCAACTGGACATTTGTGCCAAATTTGACAAAATTCCCTCAAGGCCTTTTTGAATTATCCCATTCATGAGAAGGAGATGGATGCAAGGTCACATTGACCTTGACCTTTGACCACCGTATTCTAACCAGTTCATCCTTAAGGCCAGGCAGACGTTTGTGCCGACTGAGATATCGCGTTTGCGAGAATGTGCCAGACAAGGTCACAGTTACCTTGACCTTTGACCACCAAAATTTAATCAGCTCATCGTTGAATCAGAGTGGACGTTTATATCAAATTTGAAAACATTCCCTCGAGGCATTCCTGACATATCGCATTCACAAGAATGAGACAGATGAGGTCAAAATGACCTTGAACTATGACGACAAAATAAGATAAGAGATAAGATAAGATAAGATAAGATAAGATAAGATAAGATAAGATAAGATATGATAAGATACACCTTTATTGATCCCACAATTGAGAAATTCCAGTGTTACAGCAGTCAAGGGGAAAGAGTCGGATTAAAGATTTCAAAATTTAAAAACGTAAAACAAACTAGGCATGCAAAAAGAGTACAAAAATACAAGAAACAGCAATAAATAATAATAATAATGAGCAGTGAATAAATAAATATCATCTTTGAGTCCATGTGGACATTTATGCAAAACTTGAAGAAATTCCCTCAAAGCCTTCTTGAGATATTGCGTTCACAAGAATAGGACAGACAGATAGACAGACAACCGAAAAACATAATGCCACAGCCATGGCTATCACCTGTGCAGAGCCATAAAAAAAAAAAAAAAGAGACACTGTGCTGGACAGTAATCTATAATGCTACCTTGTAATGACACCTCAAAATCTATCAGCCGTCACTGCAATGCACTGAGTTTGTACCTGAAGCCTGGGATCATCTTGGCAAAGCCTATGACCTTCTGAATGCTGTAGGAGACCAGGTCAGCCAGGTGGGGCAGCATGGAGAGCTTTGTGTCCTCCTCACTGGAGTCTGGACTGCTCGCGCCGTCCTGGTACATCATTAACAGGTTGCTGAAGTTCATCTTGGTGTCCACAGACTCTGTTTAAGGCAGAGATTAGGAGACAAGATGAGTACAGAGGACAAAAACAAGGAGAGGGGAGGGGCTGAGTAAGGAAGCGATTAAAGTGAAGCTTTTTGAACACAGAAATAGCAAAGAGCCGGTGACAGGTTAAATAAGGTGAGACAACAGGTGTGCTCACAGTGGCGTTAAATTAAACATCTCAGGGGAGAAATTACAGTCTCGAGCACTGAATACTGACCATTTATATTTATTTTACTGATTAAACACTAAATTAAAAAACAAACAAACAAAAAGCTGACAAAAAAGTCTTTCAAACTTAACATAACTATTTTATTTCTACTATTCTGCTATTCCGCTGCTGACCTTTTCAGACTTTTAAAGACCTGTGAATATGCTGTTAAATCGACCTTGATCGACTCAAAATAAAAACAAAAACATTTTTTTGATTTCAAAATCGCACCTTCACTCTCCATCCTGGCATTTTGGTGCAAACTAACACAAAAAGATGGATCTCTGAATGCAAACTACTGAATAGTACCTATGAGCAGGAACAAGGACACACAGAGGACAAACTATCGATAGACAAATACACAACAGTCTTCAGAATGAATAAAACATTAAACACAATGGATTTTATGCCATGAGTGTAACAAATACAGATACATGTGCTTGTTTCTCCAGTGAGGAGCCTGGCTGGGTAAATCAGAAATGATTGTACAAGTGTAGATGTTGAATGAGGGCTGAGAATCTCTAGGCATCTCATGATTCGATTCTGATTCAGACAGACAAGGACACACTTTTTTGAAAAATCAGTTCAGTGCACCTAGAATATAATGACTATTAGCTGCAATAGCTAGACAAAACATATACTTTGCAGGATGGCTAAGCTATAACTTACAGTTTTCAGGTGCTAAGCTCGTAGATTTGTGATATGCCAGTTTCCCTGGAATAACTGGCACTAGACTTTTTGTGGATGATCCTCACAAATTTTGAAACTATTCTTTACATTTGACTTTATCAACATCTTGCTGGCGTACTGTATCTGTAAGTCTGTTGCATGTGGTCAAACTAGGGCTGGGCAATGTGGACAAAAAGTCATATGTCGGTGTTTTCTACAAAGAGGGCTACGTGTTCAGTTGCAAGCTGATCCACAGCTAAAGTCCCCTGTTATTTTTGCTGCATGTGTTTTTCCACAGCAGGGCAGGTAAAAGAAGTTTACCTGTTGGAGGTGAGCTGTTTGCAGAGGTGCAGTAAGAGCCTGTTGTCTGCAGCTCTTCATGAACATCTCACTGAGGCTGTTTCTGCTTGTACTCTACCGCCCTGTAATATTACTACACTTGTCTTAATTGAAGAAAAGCCGCTAATAAAGTACTGCTAACTCTAATATTTGAATTCCTATAGAGTAGTAGGCGTCCAAACTGATAACGGAAACACAAATTGGCGCAGCATGGCTTGACTGAACAGGGCTAAAAGTTACAGAGGAAAAGGCCCACGGTATTGTACGTGTGCTACTGCGGTAACTTCATTCATCTCACAGACTGATTTATCGTAGCTTGTGCAACATATAGACAGATGTCACAATGTAGACTAATTAACAGACAGATTACACAGAGGAGCAGCTCTGTGCCTCTCTCCACGTTGATGGAGAAACTGTGAGTGAGTGAGAGGGGCGGAGATGTGTGGAGAGTGTTGGAGAGGAGAGATGAACACTGGTATGCATTATGTGGCGCAACTTGACCCTATATTGATATTAACGGTATTGTCTAAATTCATATCTTGCTTGAAAATATATTGATATATTGTACAAAATGGATATACCATCCCTTGGTTAAATTGGCCCATTTCAGTGAGGCTGGACTGCTAGTGACTGATGTTAGATGACAGCGAGTCAGAGACACAAAACTATCACAGAGTTCACGCGCCTTTGTCTGAGAATAAGTAATAATAATTAATGTTGTAATGATTCATGATGAATAGTCCTGCATTACTATTTCTTTACTTACATATATAAAAACAGCATTCATATATTGATTTGGACGTCAATTACCCTGTCAACAGTTAAAGCTTCAAAGCTCTGAAGCATTCTGGTCAGACCTAAACACGACACACGTCTACATCTGTTATGTTTCACCTTTCACCGTTCAATTGGTTTGTCCAAAGGCAATAATGATGTTCAAAACTGGATTTTTAATTTCAGATTATTTACTTTTCTGCATCAAGAATAGGGGTTGTAGTTGTCATTTTCACAGCCAGCATCCATATTGGGTAAGAAATTGCACCACTGAACAACAAAAACCTCATCTTGAGTCAGAATGGCTCAGTATTTTCCTGCTATTTAGCAGCTGCACCTGGCTTTTAAAGGGCAGGGGAGATAACACTCTGATTGGTTGAATTCATGTTACACACAAAACACAACTATGATTAATTAAGGGACTAAATACGACTTTGCCCCTCGCGCCTTACTTTGTGCCTTTTGACCAGCAAAAGTGGAGTTGGTGCACCATGCACTTTAGATCATGGTCTGATAATCGATTCAGTAGGGCCCCTTATATTTCAAAAGAAAATCATGACGCATCTAATCAATAATTTCCCACACTCCTATGTTGAATGGGCTTTCATTAATACACTGAAACTCAGGATAAAAGCAGAGAAAGATGGTTTATGCTTCTACGTGTTTTCTAAACTGCAGAGGCCCTCACGACTTTGTCCTTGGTGAAGTTAACCTTGAAGCATGAAAGAGAACAAGGCCTTGAGAAGGAGGACTCAGTGCATCTCACCAGGTGAGTGGTTGAATGAGTCAGAGGAGGCATCAGACAAAGAGTGAAGGGAGGCGGCTCTGCTGGCACTGCGTGTTACTGGGCCTTCACGCACTGGAGGCTGCGAACACACAGAGAAACACAAATAGTAATATCACAAAGAATATATCACCGTAAAACATTCGAAATGTAACGTTTTAAAAGTTACATTTACACAGAGATTGAAGTTTAAAGTTTGTTGCTATCGTCATGTTCTTATAAGATGCGCATCTCCTTTTTTATCTTAAAGAAAAACAACTGTGCATATCCAAAGTAAGTAGTAAGTAGTAAAGTATCCTTATAAGGTTTACACTCGCGAGTTCAAAGTGACACCCACAACTCAACATGTGGGTGCTTGTGGTCGTCTGCACAGTGTGTCCTAGAATCACACTTGACAATAATAAATCACAGACAAAGGGAAAATGTGTTTCGAGACATTCTCAGACGTTCCATCCAATCTGCATCCTCAATCTCATTTACTCCGACGACCCACTTGTTGTGGTCCGCAGAGAGAACGTCATCTGAAAGTATCAAGTTCATGACGTGGGGGAAGAAAATACGACGCCGCTGTCGGGCGGATCACGCCTTCGGTGACTCATGTTACGGGTGTCGAGTAAATTGAAAACACACACAGGCGACGGTGGCTGACATGCTGGTCTTAAGTAAATATGACTGTGGTTACCGATATTATTTAAAGCTATCTGGAGATCCAAGGAGCGGTGTTGAATCCCACACACAGTTAAGCTATTTAACACCACACATTAATAAATCTGGCTGTCACTAACTGTGTGTCTCGTGTGATCTTAACTGATGTGAAGATCAGAGAAGATAAATTATAAAGAGAACAGCGAAGTACACAAAAATGCAACACAAGTTTTTTTATACAATGGTCTCGACCAAAGAAACCAAAATTTAGACATGACTGCACTCTTAAGTATATATTACATACTTATTATCATAATATGCCCATAGCCACTTACCAACAAAATGACATAATAATCAAATCAGTTGTTAATTCACTCACATAATTTATTTTGATCTTTCTGTTTGAAACATAAAATACAGTTCCTGAACCTCAGAATATTTGTGTTGCTAGGCAACCTCTAGCTAAACAGGAAGGGGTTCAAAAGGCCGAACCAGCAGTTTTAAAATCCTGACAAACAAAGAGTGCTACTGTCTGCACAGGCTGCAAAAATGTGAATTTTTATGCCTCAAGTCTATCTCCTTTTCACTTCAGACTATCAACTTCACTGTTGCTAATGAAGGGACAAAAACATGTGTTAATCGACCTCCCAAACCGACCCAACCCACCAACTCCCAACTTCAAGCATAACAATAGCACAATTATCAGGACTAGAGACTCAGACAGAGGTCAGAGATAGTTAGGACTGAGCGATGCAGTGCTCTCCAAGGTGTGTGTGTTTGAGAGAGAGAGAGACAGAGAGAGGGGAAGAGAAGGTGTAAGATGGGCGACTGCGTGCAATGTTTCTGTAGGCCTAAGTATTCATAACTTACTGGGAACGCTGCTTTGTCACTCACTGACCCATTGGCCAGAACCTGTGATATTTATATAACATTATCACCATTCATTCACTTATTTATTCATCATCTGTAACCACTTATCTTGTTATGGGTCGCAGGGAGGCTGGAGCCGATCCCAGCTGACACTGGGCGAGAAGCGGGGTACAGGGCTGACATGTAGAGAACGACAACTATTCACACTCACAGGCGATTTAGAGTCACCAATTAAACTAACCTGCATGTCTTTGGACTGTGGGAGGAAGCTGAAATCCAACCCGGAACCCTCTTGCTGTGAGGCAACAGTGCTAACCACTGCACCACCATGCAGCCATAATGTTAGTACTGAATTTTAAAGCAAAATAAAATATAAAGCCCAGCATAGCATGCCTGGGAAAGCGCCTGCATTTGAACTTGTGTATTCCATAGCAAAGTTCAAAAGCACACCTTATCCTTAACCTTATCCATGCATGTTTATGAGGAATTGTTAAATGCATGTGTTTAGAAAGTACTGAGTGTACGACTGGATATGAGACTTGGATTACACTGCAAGGGTTGTTGAGAGTTTGTAAACAGATGTTTTGATATGGATTTTCTTCGTTTTTGGATTCTTTTTTCAATGTGGAGGCATGCCAGTAAAACCTCATGGATGCAACATGGGGTGAGTGATTGATACACTGTGTAAATGATCATTTTGTAGGTGGAGTATCCCTTTAATTCTCTTCCTATAGTCTGTTGGTTTGGATGCCCAGATTCATAGAAACACCAAACACACAAATGAGGCTAGCTTCAAGATCTTTTAGCTTCTCTGGTGCTGTCTTTGCCCTCCAATATAATACTGGTGCATTCATTCAAAACTACAAACATCAAAGGTGTCCCATTATACTGGGTAATGACTAATGTAAATCCAGCCAAACAACATTAAGAATTCTCATTGGCCCTGGTATAAAGTAGTTAAGTACAGTTACATATTCTCCCCCCTGCTGAGAATCCAACAGGAAGAAGTGGCAGCCTTTCCTGCTGTTTTGGGTATAATTGTAGCCTACTTTAGCCAATTACAGCCATGGGTACAAACTAAAGGAGGGAATGCCAAGGTCTGTAGTGTTGTGGTGAACCAGAGCAGATGGTATCCATATTCTATTATTACATTTTGTTTGTTTGATCAGTTCTTTAGCATTTAACTTCTAAGGAATTTAGTTTCTGTTGTGGCCGGCCACTAACTTGAAAATGCATATAATGCAAGTACACTGTGCTGTATCTAACTTGTCTTGCTTCTGTATCAATTTGTTTTTTACTGGAAAATGTCCTATTACAGCCTGTTGCCGCGTGTTAGGAAACCCTCCCATCTTTTGCATGACATCATGACCTGCTCCACCCGTATTTATGGTGAACAACAAAGTGATTTTGGCTACACAGATGATAACTTGAACGTGGTTTTGGTAAGAGGAGAAACTGCGTACTGAACTAACCCTGAAGCGGGAGAAGTCGGAATAGGAGGCATCATAGGTCTTGTGGTGAGCTTCCACCAGACTGGAGATGATCCGGGCCTGCTCCTCATTCAGACGTGGCCTCATCGCCTCCCGGGCTGCCTCCTCCTCTTTCCTCTTTAATATCATATCCTTCTTCCTCTGGACCTCCTCGTCTGTCAGGATGACTGCAACAGAGGATGGAATAAAAGAGATATCAAAATCTCTCATAATGAACAACTGACTAGCACACACATACGCATAAATTCCTTACATTAATAGATTGTACTCATGCCAATGCAAATGCAAAATGAATTTGAATACATTTAAAAAGAACAAAAACAGACAGCTGCAAACAAGTCTCAGATTTTTCATCAACAGGCAACTCCATTAAAACTCCAAGTATAATCAGGTTGTAACTGATCTCACCTCCTCAGTGTGTGTTATCTAGTGAGAGTAAACACATGCGTGGGTCGACACACTCGGTGTCACACAGCACACTCTCTTAACACTATGCACACAGGAAAGAACTGAAGGTATTAATTGTTTCTGGAGGAGCTTTAAAGGGGAACACCACCTAGATGAATAATTATAATATGTTATATTTATGGCCAAGGAAAGTTCAATCAGTATTGGTGAACATGAGCTCCAGACTTCATACAGGATGACATCACAATTTTGTCTTAGACCACAGAAATAACCCTTAAAGTGTGTTATCGTTCAGGTCACAATGAATCTGAGAACGTGTCCAGATTTTTGTATGACATTGGATAATAACAATGCTCCCCAAAGATCAAAATATGACAATAACATTTTTGCATGAAATCCCCTTGTAATGTCTCAGACTGTTATTTTGTCACATGTTTTGTTTCTGACTGTTATGGCTGTACAGATGTATGGATGTACGGGGGAACAGACAACCCAGAGAAGACAATGCCTCTGGCCTCAGCTATCGCCGATCTGGAGGCATAACAAGGGAAATTGGGAAAATGAAGTTATGATCCACACTTGTAGGAAAGCAGTTCTTGTAACTTTGAATAAACTTAGTTTGAGGATGGCTCGTGGCTTTAAGAGAAAAAAGTGCTACTTGTCAGCAGTGAAACAAAGTTAGCTTTCAAAACTAGGTGAAGTAGCTGTAATGTAAGCTCCAAATATTTCCATCCCAGGTTACATGAACCATACATCTCCTGAGCTCCGCACGCAGAAAAGGCCTGTCATGTCTGCTGTCTCTTTATATGGCTGATGCGGCGGGTGTTGGATGTTTAAGTGCCTTCTGCCTTATTCATGCTGCAGGAGCAGAGACTGCAGGCAGAGTGGAACAGTGGTGCAGAAAGGATTAGACATACTGTTTATAGTGACTCTTTTAGGTTTGACTAGATGAGAGGATCCTGCGGGAACTCCTGGGTTTGCATGCCACTTCCACATGTCTGAGAGAATCACATTACTTTGTAATCTTATATTCACAACACTCATTATTTATTACAGATCGCAACAGATTTACATCTATCTCTACTGGATTTAAAATAAATTGCAATCCCAGACATAAAGGAGTATTGTGAATTAAAGTGATTTCATCTTTTTCAATAATTTAAAGCTAGACTGAGGAACTTTTACTTATATACTGTATAAACATCTGTTACATTCAAGCCCTTGCCAAACGAGTTCACACTTTGCTGATTAAACCTGTCGCCACTAAGGAAAGCTCTCTGTATATCACAGTAAACCAGAGCTGTAGTTTCTGGTCTCTGTGGCCACTTTCCAACAGTAAAGCACAGGAAGTGTTGCATTTTAGGTCAAGGGGACAGAGCTAAATGGGGTAGGAAGGGGGGAGAGATGGAGCAACAGCTAAGAGTATGGCAGAAGCCACAGTAGAAAATCCTAAGAAGCGTACAAGAAAAGTTTCTGGAGTGGACGCTCCAGATAAGAAGAAACTCACGGCCTATTTCCACTGGATGCGTGTTGGTTGCGTCTCTGCTCCGGCACGGCAGCGGAGCCAATAGGATCCAATTCTAGTCAATGTGTGTGTTTCCACCGGCTGCGGCTGTGCTGCGTTCCGGCTCCGTCACAGCTCCGGCACTCCGGAGCCCTCCGCAACAGATACGCAGGACTTCTATTTTTGCCGGACGCCGGAGCACAACGCAGTAATTCAGCACAGAGCAGGTCGTGCACAGAAACACGATAAAACAGCCGGTTAAT
>NC_065521.1:13042870-13094459 GCF_006386435.1 Epinephelus moara | reverse complement strand
GGTATTGATGGACGGCGGAGCACACAGCGGATAACCAGCGCTGCCGTTCCGCAACGGACACGCATCCAGTGGAAATCCGGCGTCAGCGTTTGGAGAAAGTGTCATCAGTGTGACATCACAGACACTGCCTTTAATTCTGTGTCCCTGTGTTAATCGAATATTTGTCTCTTGTTATATACCAAATATATGTTAAAAAAAAAATCAGTATTAGATTATTTTTTACATCAAAATCCCTGTAAAACCAGTTAAAATGTTGATACTCATCCTGCACTCAGGGGCATTTACAAAAGTTCATCAAATCAAATTAGACTTTGAGCAACTAGCTTGTCACACCAGCTACATAAAACCACACGTTACTGGTCAGCGATAGGAGGAGATGGTTGTTTGGATATCATATCAGCATGCAAAACTTTAGTTTTCATTTCCAAAACAATGTGGCACAGGTCTAATTCATTCATCCCTCCTTCATCTTTCTCCTGATCTAACACTGAGGCAGGTGTGTGTGTGGAGCCAACAGTCTGCTTAGCAGTGGACTATGCTGTAGCTCCATATCGCGCTTAACTCTTAAGCCTGCCCACTTTTTAGTCTCCTACATCCCACATTACAGTACATCGCTCAAATATTCCGTTTCACTATGAAATATGTCACAGTACAGAAGCTAAAAACAATTCACAGGATCTTAAAATGCTGCTATTGGGAAGAATGATGGATGTGCTGAATTCGTGTAAAGTAATCCTGTAGCTTTACATAGACATCAGCTTACTGCAGCAAATCACAGAACAGTGCAGCTGTTAACATACTGTGGCCACATAACTGCTGCGCAGCAGTGATAAATAAGGCAATATTATGCACCAAGTACTGACAGTTCACCTGTGGTGGGCCATGAGTGGATGAATATAGAGGAAAGACCAAGTTAGTCTTATAAACAGCAGCACCTCAGTCTATTGGCTTTCTAAAATTTCAATTATAAATCACAGTGAGGAGCGAGTCTCCTATGGCTGGTATCTCAAAGCCCTCTGAGATCTACCCGAACTAAGCAGCTGCTGTTAGTTTGGTTGCTCCAGTTTAAATTGTTGTTGTGAAAAGGCTTCTTTCAACACACAAAGGAGAATGCCCTAAGCCTAACACAACACACTGTTCCCGCAGTACAATATTTTTTCTTTTAAAGACGCCTCTCAGACAGCAACAGAGTGAATGACCAACATCTGGATGTGTGCTGCACATCGGCCGCTCGTGGTGTGAAACAGGAAACCTTGGAATACAAGCGGTGCCTGAAGAGATTTTATAAAGATGAAAAACAGGCGGCTCAAATGTTCCGTGTGTGAATGTGAAATCTGTAATGAGGTGGTCTGAAAAAAATCCTCCTGTGCAACATTTCTAGTTAGACTACTTTCTTAAAAAAGAGCTACTTTATTACTTAAATTAAAACACATTGTAACACTATATCACTGTCATTGTTTTAATTGACTTATATGATTATAAATGTCATAAAATACAAACCATGCAAAATATGTGCCTTTCATTATAGAGGAGCAAACTGAACGAACACACACATGAAAACTTTATATACACACATAACTACATGGATACAGTACTAAACCTACCAGGCACAGGCCCAGGGGCCCAGAATGTCAGGGGGCCCCTGGGCCTTCACCTGCAAATGTGACTCAAGTCAACACCTACCGACCAGGAAGTGACACAAAATGACCACAAAGAGGCACAAAAAGACATGAAAGAGATGAAAAGGAACTGCAAAGAGACACAAAAGAACTACAAAAACAAGCAAAACAATGACAAATCAACTACAAATAGACACAAAACAACCACAGGAATACACAAAATGATCACGAAGAAATGCAAGGAATGCCAAGAGACACAAAATAACTACAAATGTGCTCCAAACAACCACAAAATGACAACAAAGAGACCACCAGGATACACAAATGACATCAAAAGACACCAAATAACTACAAACAGACATAAAACAACCACAGGGATACACAAAGAGACCACAAGGAGACGCGAAGGACCTGCAAAGAGACACATAATTACCAAAAACACACAAAAAGTACCCCAAACAGACATGAAATGACTACAAAGAGAGAAAAAACAAGAATACACAAAAAAACACAAAGAGATGCAAAGAAACTGCAAAGACACACAACATAACAACAAAAACAGGCAAAACAATCACAAAATGACTACAAAGAGACACAAAACAACCATGAAAATACACAAAAAGACCAGAAAGAGATGCAAAGAAACAGCAAAGAGACACAAAAACTATAAAAATGGCCGAAACAATCACAAAACAACTACAATAAGACACAAATTTACCAAAATACACACAAAATGACCTCAGAAAAGACACACAAATGTACCACAATAAGGTACAAAAGGAATGACAAAATGACTACAAAGAGACACAAAATTACCAAAAAGCACACAAAATAACTGAAAGAGACAGAAAAAAACCAAAGACACAAAAAACAACAGCGTGAATACACAAAAAGACTAGAGAGAGATGCAAAGGAACCACTGAGACACCAAAAAAAAAAAACCCTACAAAAATGGACAAAACAACCACCAAATGTCTACAGAGAGATACAAAACAACCACAAAGAAACACACAATGACCTAAAAGAGAAACAAAATGACATTTATACAAACGGACAAAAAAAAATTTACAAAGAGAAACAAAATTGGCTCAAAGGGGAATAAAACCATAAAAACATTCCTAACAACTACAAAGAGAAGCAAACCCACAAAAAAGTCTGCGTGTCTTGCTACTATGTGGAAGAGGATGTGGGGCCTTTTGCACATCTGTGCCCAGGGGCCAATCGTCTCATAATCTGTCCATGTATAAACTATATATTAAACATACTCCATTCAGGTATGTGTTTGTCTACTACTTGTTTCGGAACATGATGTTTCCATTGAGCCCAGAGACAGAAGCATGAAGAGTGTTACGTCACCAGTATCTGATCTTATGAACGCATTGCAAGCTTCCAAACACACACAGGATGCTCTACAGAGAAGACAGAGCTAATACAACAAAAGGAGAATTGTGCAGTTATATATACAGAGCTAACATTTACCTCTGAACCCAATAAAAGGATAAAAAATATTGGCTAAACCACATTTCATATCTTGATTACAATATCTAGCAAGTTATTTGCACAAAGATTTTCTTCTTCAGTATATAGTGGCACCCTAAAAATAGCACACAGGGTACAAAGAAACGCAGAATATAGAAATACTGCTCAAAAGCATGACAGAAAATGTACTGCTATGGCTGGTATTTTACAGTTTCTTGTCACCCAGGGCTGAAGCCTGGCTCTGTGGGTCACTGCAGTCACTGCTGGAGTAATGCACTGACCCCTGAATGCCTCGGCCCATATTATGCCTTTGACTCACTGCCACGGTGACCGATTGCCCATGAAGCGCTCAACTGTGCAGACAGACGGACAGACAGCATGACTGCCTGAAAAACCACGACTGCCAAAGAGAGACAGGCCTCGAGCCATGAGGTCACGATACGCGCACATACAATCTGACGGTCTGGCAGCAACAGAGACGCTGTCTCACTATTCATACTTAGCTGACTTTAAATTTAGCTCCATCAAATGATGCTATTTGTTTAGGTTTAAAGGCACGCCATGTGCTGTTTTTAAGAGATAGAGACCTTGTTCATGTGGGCTGAATGCAGGATAAAAGCTCCATACACTATTTTATTGGTCTGCTGCAGAAACCTCCTCTAAATCTGCTTTTAGTTAAACTGTTTGAATGTTTTGGTCTATTAATACAGCAATTTCTAAATCTGTTACCAAACATTTCAACTTTAAACCTTGACAATGGTAAGCACATATTTAGATCAAAGGAATAAATACACCAAATAAATACACACTGTACAGTAACTGCTAATTTAAGAGACCAATGAGATGGCACGGATGACTCTAAATTAAATAGTGCTCAGATCATGCACCTCATACTAAACACTGGTTGTTTTCCTGGAAGCTGTAAACAACTATATTTGAAGTGGATTTTCAGTGATTGCACCCTGAATTGCAACCACAGAAGCGGCATTACATAACCGCATAATGTGGCAACGCAGACAACAACAACAGTTTGGCTACAGGGGCTTAAAAAGGCAACTGAATGAATCTGACTGCTTAGCTAACCAAGGGATTTACTTGGCTTTCATCTCTTTTAACCCACCGCCATTAATTAGGCTTTGGCTGTGCTCCAATGTCCATCCAGTCCCAAGCCAGGAGCGGACTGCCGAGAACCACTCCTTGTGGTGAGGACATCCAAGTATGCAGCACGAAGCCCAATCATGAATAGGCACAGTTTGGTCAAAGTTTGGCACAGGCCGTCAAAGCAGCTATTCTGAGGCCGGGAACATGATTGAACCAGTCAGCCTCCAGCCAAGTTTGAGCCCTGGATGGCATCATTAAGGCAGGAGTCCACAAAAAACAACAGACCATCAAAGGAACATCTTGACCACCCCACAGTGCTTGGCAGATGCACTGCAGTTTACCAAGAGAAAGTTTGCTGTTTGGAAAGTGACTGATTGGATGTGGTGATGTGGTGCCCTGCATGGCAGAGACAGGCAAAGAAAGAAAGACAAAAAAAAAAGGCAAACAGAGATGGGGGGGGGGTTTGGACAACACCAGTAATGCCAGAGACACTGACAAGTAGGGAGAGGCAGAGTCTCCTTGTTGCGGAGGCCAGAGGTTCACAGCGGGCTTACTCATTAACCAGCCGACCGACCAGTTAAACACAAAGGAGGCTGCTAACGCTCAGATTTGGTGTGATATATGTCACGCTGGATTTGGTGTGTGGCCAATATTTTTCCACTGTTGCCCTGGGAGTGTGATGTTCCCAGAGGTAAATTCAGGTCAGCCAGGCGTCAGGACACCCACACACGCTGAGTGTCTTACCAGCAGCTCGAAATGGAAGAGTGCATGATGGCAGGGAGACGTGGGTATAAACACATTAGGCGATACTTGATTGTGTCTACTTAGCAATTTTAATGACGTGTTTATGCGGGCTTTAGTCTCGCAGCTCATGTACTTCTCTCCTTCATTTGCAATTCATTTGCTGGTTGAATTACTGCTACAACAAATGTGATATGTTACACGGGTGCAATGGGTCCAAATCACATCAACAGAAAGAGAGCTTAATTTCAACTGTGACCTTCTGGTTTCCTACAAATATTAAAATTAAAGGAAGATTAGTAGTTGTATGTGTGGCTCAACGCGGAGCCTCTGCAATAACACCGCCAGGACGCTAGTTGTCGGTGGGGTTTCTATGTCACTGTGTTGACTGATTAAAGTAGCACACCTATAACACACATAAAACATGGTTCAACTGCAAAAGCATTTAACAAAAGTACAGAATTTGGCTCCATTATAACTCATAAGGTACACAACAAACTTTTTTTTTTTTGCTAGACACATTTTCCTCAGACCTGCATCATGCTAACAGTATTAGCATAAGCCTATGATATTTTGCATAGCATAATGTAGCCTAGCCAATAGCTGACTTTTCCTCTAATCATATGAAGCCAGAAACAAAAGCTACATTTAACAAAATGTAATATCACAAACACTGGTTCCATTATAATTCACAAGGTTCACCGACAAAACAATTGTCTTACCCTGGACACACCTTTTCCCACAAATGCATCATGCTAACATTATCAGCATAAGCCTATGAAATCTAAAGTTGCGTAAATTAGCCTAGCAGCTAACAGACTTTTCCACTACTCATATCGTGCCAGAAAGCAAAAGTGACAAAGGTAACACTACAAAGTTCGGATCTATTTAACTCACAAGGTTCAGCGGCAAAACAACTGTCTTATTCTAGACACATTTACCCCACTTGCATGCTAACATAATTAGCATAAGCCCATGACATTTCCCTTTGCATGAATTAGCCTAGCAGCTAGCAACAGACTTTTCCTCTACTCATATGAAGCTGGAAAAAATCCCACTCAAGACTTAAAATATGATTTTGTGCGGGCTTTATTGTCTTCAGAAGCCTACACCACAGGTAGGGTGTCGATTCAATGCAGACGTATAAATCCCATTTTAGAGGCACACAACATTTGATTCTCAAAGTCACACAACTCTATATGGATAGAAATGCTTTGAAAGATGAGCTTTATATTCTGGGAGACAAAGCCTATGTTTTAAAGATGCACATACACCTCCATTTGACATGTCTATCCAACTATAAATTAAGCATCTGGCACTTATGGTAATGCAGGTGTTAAGGTTGTCAGAGAGGCAAAATACAAAAGACCCTGAGAGAGGATGAAGAATATAAATTAGGGAGGCAAATGGGGGGCAGCACCGCAGGAGAAGCTTTGCCACTGAAAGACACGGAGGGCGGGAATTCAATCATCTAAAGGCTGAAACATTTCAGAAACTCTCCTGTGATTCTAATCCTGTTAGGAATACACGCCTCTGCAAACAGACAAACACAGCGAAGCATGTGAATACGTACGCTTACACACACAAGCGGGGAGGTCCTTTCCTGGCATCTCTCTAACCTCTGTCAAACAAGGACAGCACAGGGGTGTTTACTACCAACTCAGCTGGCAAGGCTCTCAGAGGGCACACAAACACACAACCAACACACAGTTCAAACTGAACAGTGGGGAAGCTTAGATAAAGCTGCCAATATAAAGACGGGAGAGCATGAAGGCAGACAAACCCACAAAAACAGAGGGTAAATTAGTTGTTATTATTCTTTAAAAATGCATCAGTAAATACATCCCTGAAAGCTAACCTGATGGAAATGGACGTTCTTTTAATTCGATTTGTCAACTTAACAGTCAGAGTCAAAATGTCTTTCAAGGAGCCACAAGAATATTATTCAAAAAAGTTACTCAGCTAGCTTATATATCTTGATTTTTTGTCATTATATCCACATAATCAAAGATACAGACAAAAAAGGGATGCACACAGACAGAGTAGACACGACTCAAAACGAGGCAAAGACGGTACATCGACTGTGACCTGCTGAACCTGGATTTATTTGTCTTAATTAGGGAAATAAATGAAACTAGTATTTGACTGCTGGAAAGACGGTCTTTTCATAAAGCTGGGCTGTCTATGCAGTAGACTGATGCAAATACTTGTGAAATTGGTGCTACATGACTATAGAAACCACAGGAAAATAGCTGTGGTGTTTGCATTTTCTCAAGAGGTAGAAACGCTCAGCTAAACAGTATGCTAAAAAATGTTTCTGAAAACATTTTAGGTAAAAAGTAGGAAATGCAGTAACATGTTTGGTCAGCAATGCTCAGATCACAAAAGCCTTCAAAGAGCGTCATCTGGCTGATCTGTGCACTGGTAAGATGGAGGGAAGTTTACCATAGTTCATTTACACATACTACCCCTTTGTTATGATACAGAGCAGGTTGAAAAATCCCTTTAAGCATGGGTGAGGTTATGAGCAGATGCACAAGGCACTCTGTAAACAGGAGAGCACTCTATATGTTTGTAACTGGAGGCGCATGCTGCCGTCCATACTGTCTTGTTATGCACAGTACAACAGTCCATTTCTGTATTTCACAGTGAATTAACATTGCCTATTTTTAAGCTAGGAATGCAGATGTAATAAGGCACTGTGTGACTGCTGTTGCTTTACATTCTCAGTTTTCCAAATACATATCCCTGGACAGAGGGGGATCTGTGAATTTATCATGGAGGAAAGTAGATTGATTTTACATCCGGGCAAAGCCATTAAATGAATGACTGTGCCGACTTCACCACAGTGACACTGGCACATTGCTGAAATAGACAGATTCATTTTCTTTTTAACTAAAATGAATATGCACTGCATGGAGTGGTGCAACACAAGGATATAAATGATTAGTTACGTGTGCACCAGAGTGCAAATGTATGTGTGGTTATTTCAAAGCTGCCTGGTATTTGTCCCACAACAGTTAATGTATGTCACCTTTGGATCTGTAATGCAACATAATATTTTGACAGTGCAGGTCACTACATTCACAGACTGCAGGTAAGCTGTTACTGTCCCTGCGGCCTATATTAATAAAGTTAATAATGTGAATAAAGCTTTAAAAGTACTAACTGCTAGCCTATTATCCTGTTTTCTTTTCAGCACAACCCTGGGGTGACTCTGCCTTTGCAGCTGGCATTAATGCAACACTCTCGAAAAAGGTTTATAACAGCAGAGGGTCAGGTTGTGTACAGGCGACCCTGAATATGCAAAGCTGCTGCCTTTCAGTTCTCTACTGGCCACGCAGTGTCCACAGACACTGTGGAGACAAGCAGAGCAGCTGTCATATTCAACAGTGAGTACAGTGGACTTCCTTCACACAACGAACCTGAACACAAGCTGTGAGAAACACAGAGCCCACTTTATACTGATGTGTCTCGCTCGTCCCGCTCGCTCTCCTCTCATCTATTGTCAATGAAATACAGACACTCCAGTGTCATGTGGCTATTAGTGGTCAACACAGTGGTTATCAGCAGTCTGAACCCTGCCCTGCATCATCTCTGTTTCACACAAACACACACACACGCACACACACAGAGTCTGTTTGTGAATGGAAATTTGGGCCAGACCATTGTGTGTCTCTTTGAAGAAAGACAGCCATTGTTGAACTGGACTTTAACCCCCTTGGCTTCCTTCCTTCCTTCCCTCCCTCTCTCATTCTCCCCTTGTCATCGACTACTTGTCAAGACTATGCTGATGCACTGCTGTCGGTGATTCTTCCTATTGGTTTGTTGAAATTCAAGTGCACCTGACTTGCAACCCTGATATGGAATAAAGCGACGTTCCCTCGCTCTTTTACATTCAAATGAATGAGACTCAGGGCTGATGAAGTAATATCTTCCACATAATGTGATCATTTGTCAACATGCAGAATAAAGAGTCAGTAATTATGAATCAGTTGTGACAAACTGTCATTTTGTGTTAACATGGGGTGAGGTGATGTCTCAGTCTCCCTTCACACTGCCTTCGACTCATATAACATCCTGGTGCTGTATGCATAACAAACATGGCTTAGAGCTGAACAGTGTCAAACCTCCTTTCAAACATGTCAGACAATGTAATTTCCAGGCAGTAAAGATAAATTACTACACTTTGATTAATACCATCTAAACTGCACTGATGATGGAAAACCCATCTCGTAGGATAGAGGCAGGTTTAAATACACTAACTACTATTTGCAGCTTCTATTCAAACTACGTCTGAGTTTGCCGTATGGTACAGCCTGCTTTATGTATATCCACTATGGCCTGTTTGCTTGTTTCAAATCAGATCAATTTACACCCCACCATTGACTCTATTGGCTTCTGTTTTTCCCCAGTGTCTTTAAATATTAGATTAAATGTTATGCAAGCGGGAAACCAGTTTACCGCTCTCACCAGCCAACCTGACACTAATCTCTCCGGGGAGTTTATATATATAAAAATCACTGAGCTTGCATTTATTGAGCTTTTATGTTCCCACATAGGACATTAAAAGGAAATAAAGGTAATACGATAGATTAATATTAGATATAATTGTAACAATGATGACAATAACATAATATAAAGCATCAATAAAACAACAACAGTAAAAAATAATGACTAAAATTAAATAATGTAGTTGCAAATTATGAGATTTAATTTTTGATTGATTTTGAATTTTGCATTTATTTAAACAGTGGACTGTTGTGGGAGAATTGTATCACTTTCCTGTCCTAATTGGAGGCTGACATGTCAAAAAATGGAGAAAAAAAGCCAGACACAACAACTCATTAAACAGGAGTGTAGGCCATCCGCCACTAACTGGCTTTATGTTTAATAAGACGGGGAACAGGTTGAAATTACTGTTGCCATGATACCAATATATTAAACTTAAATATAGTGCTGGTATAAGAACAACAAAACTCCACACCTCTTTCATTACCATGTGGAAAAAAGTCCTTGGAACACAAAATAGGATTTTATTTTCTATTTTTTTTAATTGAAAAAAGTATTTCACGTCTGGAGAGATGGTCTTTTCATCAAACTGGGCTGTCTATTGAGTAGAAAGATGCAAATACTTTTGAAATTGGTGCTTCATGACCACAGAATACTGAGAAAAAGAGCTGTGGCATTTACTTTTGATCAAGACGACTACCAGAATGCACTGTTGCACCAGACCAATAAAGGCTCCTACTGGTGGGTGACATAATGCGAGCTGGCCATCCAAAACCAATATGGTGGCTGGCTGGAGACAAACAATCTGGTATTACAGTTAAACAGTGAGCTAAAATATGTTTTTGAAAACATCTGAGGCGAGAAATAGGCAACGCAGTAACAGAATCATGGTTTATATTTGATCAGTTTGACAGAGAGGGGGACGGCTTTCTCTCTTAATCTGCTTCTGCACTCTTTGTGTCCGTGATGGTGGAAGACATGCAAAAATAAGGAAGTACAATCTGTAGTTTGAGCCACAGCCCAAGAGCCAGGGAAAGTATTTCCGCTGGCAAATAAGCAGTGAGATTTGGGCGTTGGCAAGATGGAGGGAAGTTTAATATAGTTCATTTACACATACTACCCACACTGTTATGATATTAAGCTGGTTGAAAACAGTATCTCTTTAACAACCTGCACACAGTGCTGGTACAGGAAAGTCACTGAACACACACCTCCAGCCACATGGTGGGTTCGAAGCTGGAGAGAACGCCGTAACAGCAACAGGTTGAGGATCGGTTAATTTTCTTCCCTGTTGTTTTATCTCTGCAACCTTGGGCTGAAAATCTGTATCTACAGTAGGGCTGATTTAATTTAATAGCTTTCTTACTTTCAATTCTATCAAATGTATAATCAGCAAAACACCTGATATCAGGAAAGTATCAATACTTTTGACAATCTGAGCTGAAATACAGCACTGGCTAAAACAACATCCAGTCAAGTGCAAAAATATGAAAGCATAAAGTTAAGTATATTTCATGCAGCATGCAGCTAAGCACTGATCCTGAAGCAGCATGAGAAGCAGCTTCAGATGCCTGAATGAATATTACATCAAAGGAATGTCAAGAGGAGCAAAGATGTTACATGTTACTGCCTCATTATGACCTCAGGATCAACTGTTAGAAATCCAACCTACTGTAAGTGGCAACTGCATAACATTAGTATGTCCCATCTAGTCATTCCATGTTCATCTGTCTGTAAGGTAAGATGGGAATTTAAAGAATTTCTTTTAGATTAGATCATTTTCTCAAATCATGTGATGGGACCTAGACAGTACCAGATCTGTCTCAACCACTGTCATTTGCCTCATGAAAACTGTTAAAGTGAAACTGCACTAGAAATAAGTAGGATTGTCATTAAAAGATCGCAGCAGTGAATCACAGACGACCATGACCATGATTTAAACTAAAGCATCTGCAGCTTAACTTCACACCTCCACCTCGAGCTGTAGGAACAGCAGCGCTGCTGGAATATCAGCGGTCAGAAACAGTCAACTCACACTCTTTCATCATGCCGATGTCGATGCAGCGTTTGAGACGACAGGCCTGGCAGTGACGCCGGTTGTCCTTGGTGATGGTGCAGCTCCCGTTGAATGGACAAGTGAAAGAGGCTTTACGCTTCATACTGCGCCTGTGGGAGAGCAAATCGATTACTCATTTAGCTTTGTTTAGTCTCCATGGTGGTTCAAATACTGTTGCATACTGATGATAATGCAATCTTCATTCATCCAAGGGATTTTTTCAATACATGTTTTAACCCTTCTAGATGTAACATACTGTATATATAACCATTTCAAAGGCAACAATTAGCTGCAAACTACACTAAAAAACGAGTCAAATCAAAATGAATGCTCCTTTTTCAACTGTTTTAAATACAGTGACATACGATTTAGGAACAGGGATCACAGCCTAAGCAACGCACTGCCTAATTTATATTTCCATAAATGCTTTTTAATGATTGCAAATGAAATTCTCCCTGAACCAGCTCATTCCATTCATAATAAAAATCAAGGATTGTTTGAAGGGATGGCGTCTCCACTCTTCAGCTGCTGGGATTCAAATGAATTACAATACTTCATTAGTGAATCCTTCTTAAGAGTCCTTGATTTATGAAAATAAAAGCATGTGTGTTGCGTGTGTCAGTTTGTGTGTGTGAGTGACTGTAAGAGAGCAAATGAACTCCACTGTATAATGTACCTTATATATAATGTATAGCATGCAGCCAGACATAAAAACACATACTGTAACATCACAAGCACTGTATACTGACAGACAAATTCAGTGCTGCTTAAAAGTAAAAATAAGCCTCACTTATGAACATTAATGTAGGATATTAAGAATAAAACCTGATCATTTGTAACTGAACGTAACTAACGACAGTCTTGACTTTTGAAATGTACAAATTCAGTTGAAGGTTGGAGGAATCATCGCTGTTAAAGAACATAATGCCCAATATAAAGCAAACAGGATGCATACAGAGGACAACTCCTCCACACTGACAAGCAGATAATAACACCTCACAACAGTGACACACAGCCTTTCTATAACCCCATCATCTGACACTGAAACTCACAGAAAGCAAAAATGTACGACATAAACATGATTCACAACACAAGGACAGCACCCACCTGAAGAATCCCTTGCAGCCTTCACATGTCATGGCGTTAAAGTGGAAGCCGGTGGCCTTGTCACCGCACACGCCGCAGATCCGCGGGGCGTTGCGGTCAAACTCTTCTGGTCCGACCACCGACGTCGTCACCGTCATGGGCTCCATCACTGCCGAGAAAGAAACAAAAAGAGGGGTGATTAGAGCCCCTTTTGACACTGCTCCTTGTTTACAAGTGAAACGCTTATATACAAAAAGATATAAGAGGTGAGGAATATGTGTATGTGTGTTGTCTACTCTGTACCTCGCCCCAAAGCTCAGAAATCAGTTTGTTTCCTCTGCTCCTGTGTTGCGTGGGAGTGTTTGAGTGTGTTTTTGATGGGGAGGTGTGTGTTTTCCTCTTCTTATACAAACAGGTGTCAGGCTATTAGCATATTTAGCAAAAGGCATTGACAGCCACACTGACTCTCACAGCTATTGGCTGAATGACTCAGCAGACACAGGCGCGCTCACTCACACACACACACACACACACACATACACACACACACGCCTGCAAATGCATACACAAAACACTAAGAATCGTGAAATTACAATGTTAATGGGAAAGAGAATTAATGACAGAAAGAAGGCTATTTGCCGAAGGCTAGGAAATGACTGATACATTTAATACTGCCAAGATGAAAGCGCTCATTTTTCCACGCTCACACCATCTGGCCGTCCCCGATGGAATAAACAACAGTAGAGTAACACACACCGACAGGCCAACTGTGAGCAGACTAATCCATATCAGTCAGTACAGAAAGATCCTCTGACTGAAGTCTGATTGAAGTGACGAGGACACTTAAAGGACGTCAAAAAGGAGAGGAGAGACATAATGCAGGATGAGAGGAACACTATATGTTATAGGTGTGATCAGTGGGTTTAAGAGTTGGCCTTTACACAATGTGTTTGATATGGTCACACAGAACTGACAAACGCACTCCGACTGCTTCTTCGATTTCATCTTACTGGTTATGCTGATGTGACCTCATGAATATGTTTAAGCTGAACTGACCTGACCGCACAGACCATTTCCAAGAAAAGAACTAAGATAGAGACGCTCAAAGATATGTTACTAAAGTCATTTTAGTGGCCAATCAACTAATTTATTTACTCAGGCGTTATCTTTTCCCTACTTAAGATTATCAGACAGCTGATAGTACAGACAGCAAACAAGGGTTTTTTTTTAACTGCATGAAGCTAATAAGGAAACATAAGTCAAAGGTGACAAAGAGCCTCATTACAGAAAAATATCCTCACTAGTTGTCCAAGCTTACTTTAAGTTTTAAAAATAGCAAAAATCCTATCTTCCTATTAATGAAGCAATTCCTAAACGCATGGTTGTATCCTTGTATCTCAGACCTCAGATCTTATCTTAACTTAAGAAATCCTAACTATAACTGTAGCTTTAACTCTTCAAATCAGCATTTGTCCTGTCATGCCAGTATCTATGTTTAGAAAGTACACAGACTGCCTGTACCTTTGATAAAAATGTACCAGCAGGCCACTCGAGAGGGACAACCAATCGTATCAACGCCCCCCACTTGTCACTGGCTGACTAACCAGCTATCGGATAAAAAAGGACAGGCACTCAGTTTTAGCTACGAGGAGTCATAGGGACTAATTGTGTTGGTGGAAGAGAGGAGGATTTATTATTTAAAATAATTCTAATTCCTTAATTGAAATTTAAAGTGTCATTATAGGATTCGAGTAGCCTTACAATTGTTACATTTCGGCGTTCATGTTGTTCACCATCTTTAGTGCCAATGCCATACAGATTTAACAACAGCACTGCTGCCATCTTTGTCAGTTATTTTGAATTCAGGACAGGGTGTATGCCATCCTAACTTAGGATTGCTAACTTGGGAAATCACTAAGTTAAGACGGTTCTGTAATAACTAAATTCCTATTCTAAGATAAGATGAGATTTTCTTTCTAAATGCAGTAAAGACACATGTTTCTATAATAATAAAAAGCCTAAATGTCGTCCTAAAATGAAACAATTATAGGATTTTGGGTTTAGGAAGTTTCTATAACGAGGCTCCAGGTACTAACTGTACTGCTCAAGGTTCATTCATCGCCCTTCTACAATGCAGAACTGAGCAACACAATGCAAGGTGTAATCTTTTTGTGCTACACAAAAAACAAACCAAAACTAATTTTCGTGGTTGAGTAGTGGGGATGAGTCAAGGAGTCTTACAACCTGAGGAAAGTAGCAGCTCTGTAGTCTGGCAGTACGACAGCAGATACTTCTGTATCACTCGCCAGACGGCAGCAGGATGAACAGGCTGCTGCCGGGGTGGGTTATGTCTTTTAATATCCTTTGGGCTCCGTGCAGGGATCTCGGTGCCGTGCTCAGTAGATGGGTACTAACGATGAAACCATCTTCTGTAGCTGTTTAAAAACACTGTTCTGTATTTAACAACCTTTAATATGTATTTCAAGGAACAACAAAGCAGCTTCTTTACTTCCCTAACAGGATGTAATTTTTATTGAAACAAATTTATTACAGAAAGAAAAAACATGGGAGTGAGAGTAACACTGGTTGTTTTGATAGGAGGAGCAGAAGGATTACTTCAAAATGACAGATGGCTTTACTGGTCTGATTCTACGCTCACATCTACTACTACACGATGGGGTTGCAAATAAAGCTTCAATTTTTTTCCAAAAGGTGACAATTTTCCAAAAAGTTATATTCCTTTCATTACGTCGTTAAGGACTTAAATTAAGACGTCAGTTCAAATTTACAGATATGATATAGCAAAACATGCTGACACTAGATTACTTTGTTTAAATTCAAGGAAAAGGGTGATGGAAAGAGGGATATATAACACAAAAACTGTAGGGACAAGGAAAAGACTCAAAATGTAACAAAGATTGAAAGAGAGAGAGATGTGGGCCTGCAGACAAACAGTATGGAGAAATCCTATGTGTGAGAGAGGGAGAGGTCATTTGAGGGGAAGACAAAAAAATGAGGACAAAAATGGGAGGGGGTGCATGTAATGCACATAGGCCCAGCGTGGAAGAACAGTCACGTGGCTGCAGAATATAGCCTGCGGGGAGTTGACGTGCATAGAAGTAGGACTCAGATGGTGTCAAACGAGGACGCCGAGATAGGAGGAATTGGCGCGGCGGAGCGACGGATGGCCAGAGAGAAATAATGAAAGAGCTGAGAGGGGAGGCAGGTGAGAGCGCGAGTGAAGGATGGAGACAAACATAGTCAGACTCCATTAGCTCTCATTACATCTTGGCCGGTTGAAGCTTCAGTACCCGCTCCCAGGAAAACACACATGCGCACGAGCCACGGGCTGCTGGATGTGAAGCATAAGTCCCATTACCCAGAAAGCACCACACCGGGAAAGCATAGCACGCACTAACGCACACACTTCGATGCAGGTGGAGAATCACTTTAACGCATGTTGACCATCTTTGCTGGGTTTGTGTGTTCCTGTGTGTGTATGTGGTCTCACGCAAGCAAACTCATCCACATGCATCATGAGTGATTTCAGGTGACGTGTGTTGGGGCGTTGACAGATACAAAAACAAGACACACACCATTAGTCATCCTGTCACAAAAACAGCTTTTTTCTCAGATGCAGCAACAGGTGAATAATGAAAAAGATGGAGAGGGCCAAACGGAGCGACGGCGTGTCAAACATTAAAACAGATCTGCAACAACAACAGCAAAACAAGCTGCAGTTTCATTAGTGGTGCTGATTAACAACAGTGTGAGTGAGCTCTGGCTCTGTAATTAACAACTCTAGTGTTTTTTCTTCTTTAATCACTCCTCTGTCACTCTTTTTTTTACCCCTTATGTGCTTTCTCTCACTTGTTTCTCATTTGTAACACTGCGTTGATAATTAGCAATTTTATTTATTTATAGTCAGCATGATTAGTTGGTAGAGAAAAAGAGGCAGACTTCTTAGCTGCCGGGCTGACAGGTAATTCCATCTCTTCAATTTAACACTCCTTGGTCTTTTTTTTTCCTCACACACACACACACACACACACACACACACACACACACACACACACATACACACTTGTTTCTATATATCTACTGATCTACCCATACCTACATCTTCATCATCACCATCACAGGCTGGGCAATATATCAATATTATATCAATATTATGACAGTCAACCCGAAACATGGTATATCAAGGAGATTGGTTTATCCAAGCACTAAAACCAAAGCCAAAGAAACTGCAGTTCCTCTAATGGCCACTTGGGGCTGGCTTCAAGTCAATCCCCATAGACCCCATATTATAAAGTCCAGAAGAAATAAACATATACAATTTGGTACAAAAAACTGTCTGGTCTCTATGGCTAATTTCAACATTCCTGACAACCGTACAGGGGGTTTGAATTTAACAAAATTAAATGTTATTTTGACTCAAAGTTATGCATAAATAAGGGCTTGGCTGCATTCTGTATAAACAAAAGTAGGCAGGCGGCATTTTGCTGCACTCCCTGATTTTGTTTTTATACTGCCAATGCTGAAAGAGGACTGATTGGGCTTTCCTGCAAATTTGCACAATTCCTATTTAAAAAGGGCTTATAATTCAGATCCACCCCTAACTCCACAGCTCCACCCTCATGTCCAAATTTGGTCACTTTTGGCTCCAAAAATCCAAGATCCAAAATACTGAACATCACAAACCCATGGATGACATCATGATGACTACGGTCCATGTTTAAAACTAGCAATGTCAAAGCCAATCCTAGAGATCGGTCTTGGAGTTGATCTCATAACACCCAGGTTGTGCTGATTATTTCTATTATTCATTTGTAATGTTTATTTGGATGCTCATGTACCAGTTACTATGACATCCATGCCGACAAAATAAATTGAACTGAATTGGAAGACTCAAGAGAGGAATGTTGCTGGACAAAACAGACCTGAGCCGTGTATAATGGATTCTTCATGGATCCATGTTCATTAACAATTGAATGTGCGACACCGGAGAACTGATTTATTACACGTGTTAGACAGCTTCGCTCAGATCTTGTGTATGAGGAAGACAACAAGATATACTGTAAGCACGCACACAGATACAGAGACGGTTATGATTGTAGTATGACTACAAGAGTTCATCTCAAAAGATCTGTAAGTAATAAATACCTGTGTTGTGCAATAGGGCTACACACACCCATATAGAACACAGAAGTGGGACTGTGTTGTTGTTGTGAAGCTGGCCTGCCGCTGTTCACCTCGTATCCCCTGTTACAGCCTTGTGACTCCTATCACTCGCTGCACCTACAGTCCTTGCTGGTATTGACACAATAACAAAATTCAATGCTACGTCAATAGTGTTGCGCAAGACTGAACACTGAAAACAGACTTCTGTAAACTTTCAGAGTTTTGCCCACTTTGACTGATGAAATCCATGAGATTAATTCCCACTTCAAAGTCGTGTCCTGAGGGTGTGTAAATGCAGACTGCCACAAGTAAGTGAAACAGAACAGGCATAAATACACAAAGTCTGGATCTTAGATGTGTACTACAAAAATTGGAATCAAGTAACTAAAAGCATGACAAAGAAAAAAGCATGCAACACTTAATTTTTAACAGAACACCAGTCCAGGGACTTCATGTCAAATCTGTGTGGTCATGGCAACAACAGGCACTGCATCCTTGCCTGTCATCCCATCTGAAATATATGTTTCATCTTTCTTTCTTACTTCCTTCCCTTTATGTTTAATTGTGCTGTTTATCATTCCCTCACTTTTCACTAATCTCACTCTCCATCCTCTGTAAACACATTTTGTCCATGTTGCTTCTGAGAGCTATGCAGAGTCGGCCACAAGTGCCATCTAATGTCAACAGATGAAACATTTAGTGAGATGGATAATCAGGCCGGATTACGGCAGAGCCGCTCTGACTGTTTCTGCTGATGCTGATGTTATTTTCCTCTGCGAAGCGGTGAGCGCTGCAGCAGCTGAGTGCCATCTCGCCGTGTTAAAATTCATAAACCCCCTCATAGCATGTAAACACTTCCAATGTCCCATGAGGCGAACCATTAAGACCCCATCACCACGCAGTGTGCGAAAGAAACATTCACTGAAAGATATTTGGCATTACTCACTGACGCAGAATAGTTTGTTTTGCTGTTCCCACACAGATGACACAAGTATTTAATTCTGAAAATGCATCAAAATACAGCTGAGCCTGTTTAAAACCAGTGAATCCACTCAAGCTCTCAAAAGTAATTACAGCTATTATAGGAACAGCCTGTAATGGCCAATACAATACTGTGGTACACCTGTAAAGGCTGGTGGAGGGCTGCTTGTTGCCTGTGGTAAAAACAGCCTTTTAGCATTTTTGGGTTCTTTAGTGAAATGTGCAACACCTTACTTGAAAACTGGCATAAAAACATGATCTACACTTTCCAAATTCACATGAACAAAAGTAACAAAGGACAATTTAACTTTGCTTGTGCTGCCTGTAATTATGCAAATATTGGTCGACAAACAAGAACGCCAGTAGACTCAAGTTACAGGGGAAAAAATACCAGATCTCAAACAATAGTTCATGACAATGTTCGTTTTTAAAGAGCTGTGTTCTACAAAGCAAAAATATCTATCAGTATTTGTACCCATAATTGCCATATGGAAAATAAACACCCCCTAGTCCATCAAAACATACTCTACCAACAGAGACAAAGCCCACACAGGCCAGTTTACGACAGTGCAGAAACTGTTGTATCTCCTTTGAAAGCTTCATGTAGCTCTCCTGTGACTTTGTGTCTGCTTTTCTTTTCTCTTTCACTCCAGCCCCTTCTGTGCCCCTCGGAGGCCTGCAGTCAAACTACTGTGCTGCGTTTGTTTGGCTCCCCTCCTATCATAAATCTGATGTTCCAGTTTGCAGAACCCAGACAGCCCATGAGCTGCTAAAGCAAAGAGACCACCTGACTGAGGAGGAGGAAAGAGGAACATGTCCCATATACAGCAGAGCAATACACTGATATTATATTGATATTGTGATATGAGACTAGGGCTGGGCGATATGGCCTTAATAATATCAGAATATTTTTAAACTACATTGTGTTACACAATAAACATCTTGATATTTTGAAATCTCCTCTATACAAGAGAGTAAAAATAGACTACTAACTGTTAAACTAAAGTCAAATAAAGTACTGTTACAACAAAGTTAACTCTTTGAAACTTGAGCAAAATGGCTTGAATTCTTTGAAAACATTGGAAGAACACAAGAAGAAATTACCCAAAAATTAATTAAAAAGTAAAAACAAGAAAATTGGTGGGGAAAAAATAAATAAATAAATAAATAAATAAAATGTAATAAATAAAATAATAAAATAAAATACATTTTTAAACTTACAGGAAACTACCTGGAAAGAGTGCTTACAAATTCTAAAAATTCCTTAACATAATTTTAAAATGTAATAATAATCATAAATATAGCTTCTTTTCTTTTTTCCCTTTTTACAATTTGTGGGACATTTCTTACCAAGTTGCTAATTGCCTTCTTCCCCATGTTTTCGAAAGTAATCGAACCAATTAGCTCAGGGTTCAAAGGGTTAAATACCTGTGCAAGGTGTCTGACAGCAGCACAAGGAAAGTGATGTCGCTCCAGGTTTCAAAGGGTTAAATAAAGTATTATCATAATAAGGTTAAAAAACACATTGTTGTAAAAAAAAATTCTAAAAATTACTCTTGTAACAAAGTTTAAAAAAGTTCTTTCATAATAAAAGTCTCATGTCTCACGTTGGGGCTTTAAAAAAAAAGGTGTGACAATTTATACTCAATATTCACAATTAGGTCATTTTTTACATTTGACATGGGACATATAATGTACACATGATCTTGATTATTTATCAAAAATCTCATTGTGTAAATATTTTCTAAAAGCATCTACAGTCAACCCTGCAATATCGATAGATATCTTGTCACAAATATTGTGACATTCGATTTACTCTAAATCACCCAGCCCTAGTGTCATGCTATGTAATAAGAATTAATTTGTACTATGAACACTATGCAATTAACTTCAGGTAGGCTGGGACTACCAGCTTGTGTGTGTGTGTGTGTGTTTGTTACTGTGTGAGGCCTTCGGGTTAAATGAAGCATGAGGTAGACTTATCAATGTATTGATTAACCTGCACCAGTACCATCAAATATCATCACCATGATTGAGCATTTTGTCACTACAACACTGCAACCGCGACTCATAATTAATGAGCATCTGGTGGCTTCTACCAGAATGTGCTATTTAGACAACCTGAGAAATGCTCTCAGAAGCCACAGGCCTACAAAACTGATTATTGTGGATTTTGCTGGGAAGAAAAACGTTGAAGTCGCTAAACAACAAATTGGATACATCAGCATGGCGCAGGCTACGTTTCAGTGGATGAAATGGTTTTGACCATTTCCACTTTGTCTCAATAACGGCTCTAATAGGAGAAAGATTGGCCATGGACGTAGCAGGGAGGTTTGTGAGCACATTGAGTGCCACATCTCCTTTTTATAATAAAATCTACCACATGTGGGAAAATATCTGCTGTTGATCTCGAACTGAACTATATTCTCACTGTCAGAATATATAAAGACACTAGAAAAACGTGTATGTTTGCTGCTGATGCCCTGGTAATGACCTATATCACTCACCTTTTCTCCAAAAGTGACCTATGTCACTCACCTTTAAACTCTTGTATTATAAATGCACAATGAGAAGGTTTAGCATTCCTGTTTGCCTGGCGTCTTTCCCACCTTCCATATCACATGTTTACACGTGGTGCTTAAGTGGTTTGAACTTGACGAAAGAGAAGCATAAAGGTTAAAGAGATTGTCCCTAAACGAAGGACCTGAGTTCACACCACCATACCAGCAAGCATCAACACTGCTTAAGTGTCCCTGAACTGCTGCAGCCAGACCCCGAGCAGCTGCAGGCTGCTGCTCCGCGGCTGAACCTGACCTCTGACCTCCCAGTGGTGGCGAGAGAAAAGACAATTTCCCCACAGGGATCAATAAAGTATGACACCATTGTCTGAAAGAGGACCCTCTTTGTTGAAATCCCCACCTGCTTACAGAAAAGACTCGACTTTTCATCTCTGCTGACGATGGACATTTAGCGTTGGGGAATTTTGCTGAGAAAACGCATGGCAAGTAGGTGGAGATGGTTAGTCCAGCAAAAAGAGAAAAGAAAAACAATTAATGGTTAACCACTGACATCCCTAATTTACATGCAACCACTGTGGCGGCAGTATGAATCAGATCTCAGCAATAGATGGATCAAAGCCAGACCTGCTGTGAGGCAACATGTTGATGAATCAGAAAAACTTAAAGACCACCCACTGCGACTGTGGAGAGGTATCCTGATCTGAGTGTCTTGTAGTAATCAAGTCTAATCTTACTCCTGTTTATTCATTAATATGTTCCTACATAATACAGCTGCTCACCGTAAGCCTTTGTTAAAATTAGCAAGCAATCTAGATTTTTTTTAACTGAAAACATAAATGTAATGATTCAATTCTACTGTTGGCATTCAGATGCAGCAAGGACAAGGAGAAAGGCAAGCCTCCTCTTCCTCTCTGCTCCCTCAGGTGGGCTGTACTTCTTAAGAATTTCAGGTCGAGTGGTTCAGCGCAGTATTTTCCGCCAACATTTCCCACAGTTGTGATACCCTCACTCTCTCCCTCCGCATAGTTTCTCTTCAAACTCAGCAGTAACCCAGTACAGCCCAGTCCTGTATACGGCTCAGTATAAGAGGGTACCATAGGAAATGGAATCTGTTGCTTATGGAGGGGTTCACTCTATAGGAGGCACAACAGGGCGCATGGCCTACTTTTACCATCAGCTGCCTCACACTGGGCCTCACTAGCAGCTATCCGCCATTAACTCCAGTCCAGTACAAAGCGGCAGCCGGGCCGGAGTTTAACACACACATTCAAAATCCCACCGCTTGAAAAAACCAAAGGGCCGCTCCTTATGTTTCCTCACGATGATGTTACACAGAGACTTCTGGCTCTGACATCTTTGAGTCCGACATGTTTACTGATCTGGATAGTGAAATGAGTTAAACACTGTTAGACCAGGGTGGGTTTGCTTTGTAAAAAGGGTCAGTCCCCAGGTATTTGGTTCCTGTTTGGCTCCATAAATCCTCATCAAAGGTAAGTTAAGAAATCACAGAGGAGTAGTGAGGAACACATGAGCCTAAACAACTCACTTTGGGTCTAAACCTCAATGAGACACACAGAGATCAAAGACAAGAACAGGTCCACAAGCATGCTCCTAAAGCCAGCCCCAGCACTTATAATTTCAACATAACACTCTAATTTGGATTTAGTTTAATATTCTCCTATTTTCTATTATTTTGTCAACCCCATTTATGTATGAAGGAAAGCTAAAAGAAACCCTCTCTGTACAATGCAGTAGGTTCAGTGGCACCACAAACCACATCCTCCAACACCTCTTGAAAACAACAACAAAAACTGAAAATTATAACCCTCATGAAAGTATTATTTATTGCAGGACTTTTGTGTTAGACTGCATTAATTTCAGCTAGGTGTACCTAATAAACTGGCAGCTGAGTGTATGTGCTAAAGTTGGAGTGTTTAAGCAACAAAAAAAGTCTGGGAGATTTTGTAACGTAAGGCAAACAACATGTAAGGACTGGAACATGAAGTAGAAATATAAGGAATGTATGGAATTAAGCAAATATTTACACAGAAGAATTTAATGAGAATCATTCAATAAGCAAAATTTAATACAGTAATAGAGCTGGGAGGTGCATAAAAAATAAATTTGAATCTGTACCACAGACACATAGTGAATGCATAATGTAATCTGATTGTTATCCAGGAGGCAATCAAAGCAGGACATGGATGTCAGTATCAATAGGCTACACTGTGCTTCAGTACGGTCCCATATGAGACAGCAGGGTCACAAGACGTGTAACATGGAGGGGCGAGGAGGGAGAGCTCTGATTTTATCCAAACAGATGCCTGCACATCCAACAAATGAGCCCGAGGCCATTAAAAGGAAGGGAGGGGGCCTCTGAGCGTGTATGTGCATTTGTGTGTGTGTGAGTCTGTTTGAAAGATACTGATGGAGAGTCCCAATTGGCTGCAGAGGTATGCTACACAGAGGGACTGACGCCATTGGTCAGTATGTGGCGCACCCCCTGACATACACAAATTCTCGAGTACAAAGACACAATTAAGTAGCACTTGCTTCACCCAAACACACTCGCACTACTAACCACATGTAATCCTATCATTGCAGACCTTTTTCACAAAATGTTTTAAACAGAAGAGATGCTTTAAGAGATGCTTTACAAACAAAAGAGACTCACAAACATAATACATAACACACACTCACAAGCCCATCAGACCACTTTCTCCTGAGCAACACTGCGTGAGGAGGCTGGTTGTGTATTTGTGTACCTACAGAGCTCCACACTGCGAATATTTAGTCACATGTTGCAACCATGCAAGCACAATTGTGCCTTGCAAATATTATGAACATATGAACTGGAGAGCTGTTAATTTGTTTAACAGCTTACAGTGGATAAATCATCATGTTTAAAGGCCCCAGCGGAAATATTTATTATATTATTTAATATTTAACGGTTGACCGAAGCTTCAAGTTCACAGCAAAAACATCATCACTTATAGACTGAGAGGAGCCAGGGTACTTCAAAATAAATGCACCAGTGGTTCCGCTTTAATTTAATTAATTATAATTATACATTGTTAAACTTTATTATAAGTGATTTGTTTAACTTTGTTATTACAGCCAGTGCTTTATTTAGATTTATCACAACAGTGCTTCATCTAACTTTAATACAACAGTACTTTATTTAACTTTATTACAACAGTATTGTATTTAACTTTATTACACCAGTATTTTATTTAACTTTATTACAACAGTACTGTATTTAACTTTATTACAACAGTATTTTATTTAACTTTATTACACCAGTACTTTATTTAACTTTATTACAACAGTATTGTATTTAACTTTATTACACCAGTATTTTATTTAACTTTATTACAATAGTATTGTATTTAACTTTATTACACCAGTATTTTATTTAACTTTATTACACCAGTATTTTATTTAACTTTATTACAACAGTATTGTATTTATTTTTATTATAATGGCACTTTATTTCATTTCATAACAGCAGTATTTTATTTAACTTTATTATGGAACGTAACATAAAGTATCGAGATATACATCATGTATCGCAGTACAGCATAAAAAAATCGAAACATTATTTTCATGCCATATTGCCCAACTCTTAATGCCATTATAATATAATGACTTATTTTATTTAAAAAATGCTCCAATAATGCCAGCCTTTGAGGACGCATCCAAACGTTAAGATACACTGCATATTTTATCATGAATTAAAATTAAAAAGACACATGGATAAAAGTGATGTCCTTGTGATATATCATTTTGTGGGAACTTTTGTGCATTGTCAGTGACAGTATTATACTTGTAATCTATCTAATTCCCAACTTTGAGTAATCATTTAATAATTAACATCTCCACAGTGCTCTAATGCACATGTGGCCTTAAAGTGCATTTCCTTTACACACAAGCTCCGCTCTAAGGTGCTGATCGTTCATTTTTCTCCAACATACAACACTCACCACACACACACAGCAAAACCAAAACAGGTTTTTATCTCCTTCACACACACCTCCTCACCAGCAGGAAAAGTGCTGAAGATGCTGCTAATTGTCTGTACGGTGTGCCAATGTATCTACCAGTAAGTGAGGTTTATACAGGCACTGTAATAACAGAAGCTGAAGAAAGCTGAGCTGGGATAAATACAGGTGTCCAGCCTGGCTCACTCTCCCCCTCTCTCTGTGTTAATGGTGCAGGTGGAGGCATACACACACACACAAACACACACCTCTGTCTCAAACACACACACACACAGATTCCAACAAGGGAACAGCCCCAAACAACCCAGCTGTGCAAACGAATAATATATTAATGAAATTAAATCACACACATGCAGTACTTGAGTACTGGGGGTGTACAGTAAACACCGGCAGGATGTGGGAATATAAAAATGCAACACAATCGCCAGAGTAAATGATGCGACTGTACGTTTCTGCAAACCACGGATATGTCACATTTGTACATTTCATATGTAGTAAACATGTTGAAAAGTTTATTTAAGTTTAAATTTTCAAACCTATGTTGTGACAACCTTAATGTGTGGTTAGGTTTAGGCACAAAAACCTCTTGGTAAGAGTTATGAAAACATCATGTTTTGGCTTTAAATACCCAGTGTGGTCGCCACAAATACAGCTGGAAATACCCCCAACTGTTACTAATAAAAAAAAAACGTGATCTGCTGCTGCGTGCTGCTTGGCAGTTGTCCCGCCTAGTTGTCATGGCTCATATACATGTAAACTGAACTACGTCATACTAATGAAACACACAAAAGTAATACATTTGTGGTTTGCAGAAATGTACAATGCCAACATTTTCTTCTGGTGACTGGGAAATGACGAGCCCCTCAAAAAATGTCTCTCACTAATCAGATTAAAAGCACCAAGAAAAACAGCACACACACACATACACACACACAGACAAGAACTCTAAAATTTATGACTTCTCACCAGTGTCCCCTTTTGGGGCTTTAGGCCAAAACAACATGTCAGAGCACACTTGATTTGTGCTCCCTACCCCCTTGAACATCACCTTCACTTGCTCCTCTCCTGGCTTTCCCCTAGCCTAATGGGTGTAGCATTGAATCAACTTCTGGATGCATTACAATCACAGGAAACTGTGTCCAACGTATGCATACACACTCACGTACACATATAGACATCAAAGAAGACATTTTAATTGCCTCATCTCACAAGTCTCCACTTTGAGGGCTGATAATTAGACCAACACACTGTTGGAGAATATACCTGGCCAATAATCTGTGTAAATCCTCTGTGTCTTATAACGGTCTGAAAGCTGTTTGCGGTGCATTGCTACAAACAAAACCCACATGTGCAGTATTTATTATCTTTTGTGTCCTGAAACTGCTGAAACTATGAGTCATCAATACCCATGTTATTCATCTAATTCGAATGTGCTACGTGTTATGAAACTGAAATTTGATGTCTGATTAGATTAAAATTCCATCCATTTAAGACGATATTCAAATCTGTTTTGACCCAGGCCTGGCCTCCTTCTGTGTTCCTCTCCTGCCGCCAATCCACAACAGCAGCTTTGAACTTTAGACCTTGTTTTCTAGGCAGAGGATGAAAACGAACAGGCCGTCAGGCTGTTGGCAGCCCGACAGGGAGACGGGAGAGGGCGGAGCGAGGGGAAGAGAGGGAGAGACAGAGAGGAGCTTGTAAAGAAAGGAATGAAGTAATGAAAAAAAATAAGGCGGGAACTGAGGAATGAAAGGAGAGAGCTAAAGAGAAAGGAATTGAAGGGGTAAAGGGGAAAAGAAAAAGAGGCAGAAAGGGAAAGAAAAGGCTGGAGTATAGAGAGAAACAGCACATGGTTGAAAAAATGCAGGTATAAAGAAAATAAAGAGGAAGGTGAGAGTAAAGAGAAGAAAAAAATGAAGCTGAACCCTTCCCATTACACACCACATGACTTTCCTTCTAGTGCCACTCTCGTGCCAAACTTGTATTTTTTCAAATGCAATAGCCAGGAAATCATCTTCTTTGTTTACAGCTGTGTGGATGTGTATGGCAGAAAGCCTTTCTGGGCCCGAGGGTGAGACATGATCTGTGCAGCGCTGTTCCTGACAGCTTAATTGTGATGGCTTAAGAACTGATGCTGTAGTAGAAAGAATACACACTGAGGAACAGATAAGGTATTCCTAGCACAGAGCCCATTCATCCTCTGAGGGCGCTTCATTTTGTTTTGTTTCGTCAGTGTTAATAGAACGTAGAAGCGTGTGAGGTGTACCCTGAAGTGTTCTGGGAAGAAGTCCAACAGCAGGAGAGTTTACGTAATATAATACAGTAGGATAGAGAGCTGACAGTCCTACCTGCATAAATTATCTATGTTTACATCATCTTTAATGATGCTGAATGTATAATTCCCAAACCAAATCAATAGCTTGACAGGACTGAGAGACAAATCGCTTTCTCTCTCTCTACATGCATGCGCAGATGAGCTGAGGCTTACTCATGGGTGATCGATACATTCTTGTCGATCGCTGACCTACAATATGTGAATAAGGGCAAAAGGACAACAGCTGATTGACTGGACATCGTGTCACGCAGAGTCAAAATGTGGAAGTCCAGCCACAGCACGTACACCTGAGCCTAACACAAACAGGCTGATAGGGCAAGCAAGGAGTCCAACACAAGTCAAAATACTTCTGCTGCAATAGGCCCAAAGGTAAGACTGTCACAATAACCATAATATTACAACAGCATGCTATTGACAAGCCAGCTAGAGGGAGGGCCAAGCAACAGCAATCACTGCCATATTCATGTTTATGCTGGTTTGAAAGATATTCAACTTTGGGTAAAACCCTGCAGCCGCTTATCAATGTCACTTTTACCTTGCTGTCCAATCACAGTAGAGGAGGGGTGGGACAAAGACCTAAAAGACCATCTGTCACATTGTTGAACAGCAGCAACAATGGAGGATGTACTGGACTCACACGGATAAATGGGTCCATTCTCTCTACCTACATTGTTTCACCTTCCTTCATCAAGAGCAGGTAATGGCATTTTTACTAGGAACATTCTGTATCATAGCAACTAGACGCAACCAAAGTGTCTCAGCTGAAGAAAATGATGTGCCTCTTATTGCGCCTCCTTGCCCTTCAGTGTTCTGCATTTAACAGCACACAAGTATTAAATCTGTTGTCATTTAAAAAGCAGCAATATACCTAATAACAGTCGAACAAAAAAGCTTATTTACAAAGCATTACACCACGATAAATAAGGTAATGTGCAAAAATAACAAAAACATGGCAGTGATACCACGTCGTGCTGTTGAGCCACCATTAATAATCACAAGAAAAATTCCTTCCCCGCATTAACCCTACTTAAAAGGAACATTTCACCACTGTCATCACAAATGTCATTAACGCTACCTGAAATTAAAAATGTGACATTTCTTTTGTGATTACAGCAGAAGTCCAACTGTTTTATAACTGCTCCTATTATACCTTGTGTTCACTGTCAAAGCTCCATTCATTCAGATTTGACCCTTTACGTCACAACACCACACCACTAGATGCCACACTTTAAGCAGGGTGATACACTGTTTCCTCTAATCCAATGCTATATCAATGTCAAAATGTAATTTCCTTTAACTGTAGGGTTAATATATAGCATTGTTGGTTTCTTAGTTCACAAAGCTTAGATTTTTACTCAGAGGTAGGTCAAGTAAAATATTCAGCACCTTAGTTGGTGTGTTAAATTCAGGTGAGATCACTAATGAGTGCACGCTGATAATTCTGACGTCAGATTTGTATAAGTCCACATAGGTGAAAATGTTTCTGAGCTATTCCAAATAAATTACACAAGTATTAGTACTCCACATTTAATTAATAAATTACAATTATATACACTATGACTATACGGCCATATAGTATATACACGACAAAAACAATATTTGGTCTGACCTTGTCCTTCCTAAGAAGGCCACCCACTACCAAAGGGAAACATTTCCATTGCATAAAATATGGTCTAAGCACACACTAGATTCCAAGCTAAATACGTTCTGATGACATTAAGATAAATCATTAGTTGTCTTCTTCAAAGATTTCCCTGTTTCCTGCTCCGACTCATCTATATCCAAAAGGAAAGGCGACAGTCGTGGCAGCCTCATTCAGGCAAGAGAAAAAGCTGTCCGAGCAGTCATCCAGTGAAACCGTCAGGACAGAGAGTTTCTGTGTGGTCTGTGTGTGTGAGTGTGTGTGAGCATGAGCACGCGCGTTACAACAGCAGCCTACGATGAGCAGCTCGGCAAAAGCAACTCTGGGAGTGTGTTTTCATCTTTTCCTGAGGGACAACCAAAAAACCAACCACACAAAGTAACTACACTCCATTAGTCTATTTACATTTAAGGATAATCGCGAGGAAAAGAGAAAAGGCTTGTTTTCCACAATCTCAGCACAAGTCTCAGGATAAACACACTTAACTGCACAGAAAAAGCTGTATATTACCATTTGATGTGGGCCTGATGAGAAAAAAATGGGTTGCAGCTCATCTCTTTGTTTTATAGATGTTTTTGTTTTCAAGTGTTTGCTTGAATGTAATGGCACCTTCTGAGGAAGAATTTCAACAGTGATCACCGGCAACAGCTACCACTGGAAAATTTTATGATTTATTGTTTACATTTGCATTGCTGTTTACAGAAAAGACAAAGTCCACACAGGTAGAGATTTGGGAGAAGGTCAGTCTACCACAGACCAGACCTGTGGACTAAAAGAGGCTTCATAGAGACTGAAGGTAATCCAGTGCAGTAATCCCTACCAGGACAGCAAATGTGCATAAGGCCATGGATCTCATTGGCTGGATCTAGGCTCTGGTTAAGGCCACTATAAGGGGTATAGATACTGTTTACAAAGACAATTTTACACTGTTTCTGAAGGCATTTATGGAAAGGGGCCAACAAGTACTTTCTCACATTGATGATTCATTGATGACTCCACAAAAACCCTCAAAAGTAACAAATACTGAACTATCACACAGACAACTAAAGGCAAATGTTCGTCGGATCAGTGGAAAGGAGTCCACTAAACTGCAAACTTAGTTTTACCGAAAGTCCAAAGGAAGCTATTATTCAAAAAGGAGAAAAGACTACACAACAGCGTGGGCCAGACTCATACTTCCAACATGAAGTCTAAACCAATTAAATGAATAGTTTTCTGTCTGTTTGCTAGTCTCTACCCACCTCTATTTTCTTTGCTTTAATTGTCTGGTCTCTCGTCTGGTTTGGTTTTGGTGAATTATGTTTTGTTTCTCCAAAATGCATGCTGATTTCATTGCAAAACCAAGCAATCATAACAGAACATGGTCATTAAAGAACACATAATTCATTTGCTGGCATATCCTCTCGTGAGTCATACATTACTCATGAAGCACAGGTTTACAACTCTATTATTAAAAACAAAACAAGAATAAGTGAGAAAAAAAATCTCTTCACATATTATTACCACTTTAATTTGGAATAATCTGTATATTCATATCTTGCAGGTGACATCCCAATTACTTTCACAGAATGAAAATTAGGTTGGATATATGCATGCAAATATTTGGAACATTACTGTAACACTGGCCAAATGCAATAAAATACTGATACAGATCATGATCAAACTTTCAGCTGCCTTTTGGTGGAAACTGTGACTCACCAGAGATCAATAACAAATAATGTCAGATATAAAAGAAACAACATGACACCCAGCAGCACTGGCAGCTACCGCTGACCTTTTACTACTATGAAAGAGCTTCCTCCATCTTCCTCCCAGCAGCCAAACACAGTAGCATACAGTCAACACTCCTCCAGACAAAATCTCTTGGGTCCAAAACTATAACTCCCACGTCTCTTCTTCTTCTTCTCTTCTTTTGCCTTCCTTCGTCTGACTCAACTCTCCAGCTGCTTCAATGATTTGGATTTTCATTGATACTCCCTATGCTCCCACGCCTTGCCTCTTCCGCTACACCTTGACTATTTCCTCCCACTACTCCCCCCTACACCAATAGCTTTCCTGTATTTCTCTTTCTCTCTTTTCCTGCCAGCAGCTTGCAAATTTCATGCAGCATGAACTACTGCAGCCTGTAGCTGTGTCAGTGTTGACGAGGAGTCAGGGGGCAAAGGGCCAACAAGGTGAAACCTAAAAGTTAATGGTTAACCTGGTAATTGGGGTCAGCACGGCAGCAGGGCAAACTCCACAAATACAGCACAAGCCGTCACTGACGTGAGGAAGGAATTCAAGGATGGGAGTGAGAGGAAGGAGGGAGAGATGGGGAGGCAAAGGGACTTATAATGTAGAAGGTTAAGAGCTTGAAAAAGGAAAAGTTGAAGATGCAAATCTAATAAAAAAAAGAAAAAAGAGGGAAGATCTGACAGGCAGGGATGTACTAATATAAAAAATATCAAAGCAATGCCATTTTAAAAAAAGGGCAAAACAGAGTGCAGGCAGAAAGGAAAGAAGGAAGTAAAATAAGCAAGATAAAACAAAAACAAAAGAAAGAAGGTTTCCCTGAACTCCGAGGGAACCTGACAAAACAAATGACCTCTGAGCAAACAGTCCCACACTTCAACTTGCACAACAATCTCACTAAATGTACCACTACACTGTATGATGCAATTAAATCAAGGGAGTGTAATAAAAGGTTATTGAAGTTAAAGGAGACTGTTGGCAACTCTGTTTTACAACCTATAATTAGGTTAATTTTCCAAGAATGTAAAATTACAAAAATGTGTGAGACATCAACACAATGGTTTGATTCAGATGCTTTGATGCAGATGGAGGGCTTTGATGTAGCATTTACTGCAGCCATTTTGATTTTTTCGAGATAAATAAGCTAACAACTGCTGCATCTTGGCAATACCACACCCCATTTATTGAAGCCAGAAGTAAATGCCAGTTTATAATTATTGGTAATAAAGCAGCGGACTCATCGTTTGTTTTGATCTATGGTTTAAAACCCTTACAAAGCTTGGTCCGATGTGAGGTATTAAACGATGTAACAAGTCCAAATTAAAGTTCAAGAGTGTATTTTTGTTAACAAGGTCCCATCTGTTTAATCAAAGCAATTTTCACAAGTCTCTGGGTAAATAAAACTCTTCCGTGGGTGCATAAAACTGACAAGAGGATTCCATATTAGTAGACTATAACAGTTCATGTATTTGTGCCGAACACGCTACGGTGATTTCGGTCCAGTGCAGGCAGCTGCACACACAATACAGTGTATGTAGACTGATGCATGCAATGCAGAACCAAAGTTCGCAAGAGTGAGTTCCACCTGGAAACCTTTAGCCGCACAGCGTTAGCAACATGTGCCGAAGTTAGCGCAACAAGCTGATGGGCATGTTAGTCAGTCAAACTATGCCGAGCACAAATGAAATCAAGGTCAGCTACAACACAAATGGAGAAAGAGTTGTGTACAAGACAAGGATGGTATGTAGACATACAAACACACATTCGACATTATCACCCAGATGTGCTGATCACTGGAACAATAAATAAATGTTTGGGTGCCCTGAGTGATAGTTATATATACTATATATAGTGAAGTTAACTGAAACCTTCCTCCTAATGCACAAGATTTATTTTTTTATTATTCTATGTATATTGGTATTTACAATATCAATAGCATAAGCGATGTTTTTTTTGTTGCCTATTGTGACCTGATGCCTTTTGGTAAAGTGTTTGTTCAGTGTTTGTACAATAGAATACAGAAATGTTTTAAATGTTCCTTTTTTTTCTAATCGTGAAAATGGTTTATCAAAGTTACTAGTGGGCAAAATGCTCCCTCAGTCCCAAGCAAAAGGACTTGGTCTGTCTTTGTACTACTGTCTGTCCCAAAATTATCAAAAGAAAGATACCCTTAACATTTGGGTCTTTTTTTAACTGAACTGTGACTTCTAAATTTGGGTACCAACCAAAATAAATTTTATGTACTGATACAAACACATAATGTTACAAATATACTGATTTTTACAGCTTTAAAGCATGTTTTAGACTTTTTCATACAGAAAATGTGACTATTGCCTTCCTTCTTGATGGTAAAACCAGTGTAGTTCAGCCATACTTAAACCAATCCAAGCTTTGCTGTTGTGGAACACCATTGCCACGCTAACCCTAAATCAATCTGACACTCAAACAAAAACCTGCAACCAGCAGTAATATCAATACCATGCCAACATAAGATGGAAACTGAGATGACCTCTGACAAGCTGGAGTTTCCAAAGTCACCTTTTGAGCCATATGACCTAAATAATAAGGTGGATGACTTGTCTGCTGACTCCTTTAGGTCAGTGAAATTGACCTCAACTAAGGGTGTAAGCCACATGACACTGGAATGCTATAAGGCAATGAGGTGAACTTCTTAAGCCTCAAATGGCCTGAGGAAGTCTATGCCAAGACGAGTCATCGTAAATTAAGACATACTATAGATAAAACGGCATAATTACGTAAAACTAATGTCAATGGACAAATTCCACCAGAACGGTCTGGTGCATCCAACCCTACTTAAGTAATAGGATTTGAATAATTCAACAAATCCCTAATTTAATCTGGTTTGAATTCAAACATTTCAGTAATGTGTGGTCTTCAAAGTCCAACCATCCCATTTGACAGGGGCTTAAGCAGCATATTAGCAGCGTTTCCCATATAATGCTAATATTTGGACAGCTCGCCCAGGACCTGCCACGGTGAATTACGGGATGAATTCATGCTGGATGCAGTGATGGCACTAAGCTAATGGGCAGTAGTTTATTTCTTGTAGATTTACAAGAACAGATTCTGTAAAAATATATTTATAATAATACTGCATCAGTTAACTCACAAGCGTATATTAAATTAGTATACCAAGCAGAGTTTTTACAAAGCTTGTGATTCAAGTTAATGGAAGGGTTAATAAGTATTAAAAGCTTGACATGATGACAACTGACATGACAGGAAAGGTCCGTAGATACTTAAGTGCGTTGCTTTTTTAGGAAATCTGATGTACTATACATTATACATTACAGTGGGTTTTGACAGAGAGAGTGAGACAGCATGTGAGATTTAAAGTTTTTTTTAAAGAAAAGCTGACACCTAAAAATCTCTATGTACAGAAAATGGCTGCTCATTTATTGGCTTTTTTTAAACACATTTACTTTCAGGGTGCTCCTGTTTAAGAGGATGAAATCATCTGTATATTTAAAGTATCGAGGCATGAACTTAAAGTAACCATTTTTCCTAAATGGATATACCATTATGTTGTTGTAAAATCAAATTCCATTTGCTGACCAAACTTGCAGCAAAGTCCACAAAGGAGAGTCCCTGTGATTTCGTCACCTCGTTGCAGTCTAAAAAAAAAAAAGTAAAAAAGAAAAAACAAGGAAAGTGAGGCCTTCTATGCCTTCTGCCAAAATCACCATGTCACAGGGGGAAAAAAAAGGCAACGGGCCAAATCTAACATATTAGCTCATTGAAATGTAAGGTGCTTAATGTGGCCAGACAGCACTCAAAGGGAACTTTCTCTCCTTTTACCAGCAGAGCACCCTACACAAATTCATCAGAAAAAAAGTTTCCTTTCAGTAATGTCAAATGATGATTGCTCCTTAGCTGAGGTCTGGTGGCATACCTAAGATATCTGAAATTGTAGTCCCTTGCTTTGCCAAGACGAAGGCCTACACTGCATATTAACACTCTTTTTAGTCATCACTACCATTAAAATGCTTCAGAGTAGGCAAACTGCACCTATCATTGGGCCAAAGGTGCATATAAATGCTGTAAAACAGTCAGAGTTTCAGTTTCACTATTGTTATGTGTAGGCATCACAATTATGTGGTTAGGTTTTAAAACAAGATCACGGTTTGGGTTAAAATAACAACAGTTGTTGCATAACACAAGTCAAGCACATTACGTCAATGTTGACTTTTGGTTTCACATGGGACACGAATAGCAGTCTCCTTGGTGAAAGTCCTGTGTTTGTTTGACCCATCGCCCAACCCCAGACCACCTCAATACACAGACTTTGTCTCTCTTTATACTACATCAACTGACTTTCTCCTTTGCTCCCGTCATAATGACCACAGCCACTGGATTTTGCTGCCCAGGAGGTAGAGTAGGGTTATATTTAAGGGTGTAACGGTACACAAAATCTCGGTTTGGTACGTACCTCGGTACACAAGTCACGGTTCGTTTTTTTCGGTACAGTAATGAAAAGAATAGACAACTATTAAATATCTTTTACTTATTGGTAACCTTATTAAAACATACCACCACAGCAGTTAACTCTTTTTACACAATTTTTGAATGAAACAAATATATATAAAATCCTGCTTTTTCACATTGTTTGAATGAAAATAGAAATATAAAAGTGAAAAATAAAATCCTGCTGTTTTTTTAACACATTTTTTGAATGAAAAATATAAATATACATTTCTGCTTTAACAGTTTTACTCAATTAAAATAAAAAGTATAGTGCAGCTGGTCAGCTTTAAAGCCTGCTCAGATTCAGTTTTACTAGGAACTTACTTAGCTTTCCCACTTTGTTAAAGTGCAGTAAACAAAACATGCTTATATCTAAAGTGCAGCTTAAACAATTTTACTCAACTCCAATGGCGTTGGTTATTTCTTTAGCGCGATGGTCAGGGAAACGCTCTTTCTTTTTAAACGACGACGATATCGTAGTTTGCACCAGATTGCTTTTTCTAGTCGTGCCGGTTAACGTTCAAACTCGGGTGGTGTCGCTTTAGATGCGTTAGCATGTTAGACGTGTTTCCAAGTACATACCCGACCGCTGTTCTGCAGTGTCGGCACACTGCTTTTGTCTTGTCCACTTGTTTATTTCCATCTTCGTATTTTACCCTGAAACCAAAGTGTTCCCAAACGGAGGACTTAAGGTTTGCGGGTGGGTCTTCAGGTTCGTCAGGCTCACTTGCCATGTTGTCAAAATGCGAGAATGCGCTGCACAAAGTGAAAGCGGAGATTTACGGGACTCGGTCCGTCACTCAATTATGTCCGTCGGGGAACTAGATATTTTAAATGGTTCGGCTCGCAAAAACAGAATTAAAATAAAACAAAATAAAATAAAAATAATATCCTGCGCCCAATAATTTGGTACAGGGTCGTGCCGAACCGAAAGTCGCGTACCGAACGGTACTAATAATGACCATTTAATGGGCTGATAACTTTCAATGTAGGTGTATGAAAAAGCATCTCTTGCTGTTAATTTCCATTTAGAAACAAGATTGTAAAAAAATTAGACAATTAAATGAAATACAACACTCTGTTTTCCATTAACAGAGATGTGGTGGCAGCAGCCTAGAGGAAGGACCAGTTACGTTGACAAACTAAAATGACATGAGCATCTTATGCTTACTGTTATTATAAAGAGAGAGTGTTGACTTTGGCTAGTACAGGACAGATGCAGAGACTGTATAAATAATGGACATAGCTACCATAAGGTCACCCATTGGTTTGTGGACTCCTGTTATGAAGTCTCAAATTCGGCATTTCAGCCATCACCATCTTGGATTTTTGGAGCCAGAAGTGACCATATTTGGACAAGAGGGCGGAGCTATGGAGGAGCAAGAGGTGGATCCAACTCACAGGCTGTGGCGACACCTTGCAGACAGCCTGTCATTCAAGGGGCCCCACTCCTACACATGCATACCCCTTATATTCACCCTTATATAACAGGACTGTAAACACGCAAGATATAAAAAAAATTAACCCCTTACAGTTGTCATGAATGTTGAAATTGGCTATAGAGATGGAAAAAAAATTGTATGAGGCAGTAAGCATGTCTATTTCTGCTGTAAAGTTGGACATTTTAATATGATAAGATAAGATCTTAATTGTATTCCTTAGAAGAAATTTGTTTTGGACCTGCGAGAGACCGTCCACCGTCACACAGCCGCCACATATAAAGACAACATATAAATTAAGAAGACAAATATATACCCCCCACCCCAACATCCCCAAGTATTGCACATTGCCCGTAAGTTTAAAAAGTTGACCTTCATTTCCTGCTATTAAGTAGCTTGATTGACAGTGGGATAAATGAAAATTTGTACCTGTTCAACTTATAGTTGGGTAACCTGTACCTTCTGCCTGAAGGCCTCAATCCATACTCCTTATTAAGGATATGATTCGGATCTGTAGTAATTTTTTGGCCTTGCTTCATGACTGTCTGCTCAAATATGTCCTGTACTGAAGATGGGGGCAGCATGCCAATTAATGAGTCGATGCGGATTTGCTCTGTTTTGGAGCCAGCCTCAAGTGGCCATTTTTTGGCACTTTAGCACTGACTTCATTTTTCAGTCATGGAGGGTGCTGCTTGAACAGTGCAGGCTTGTTTTTACTTGCGTGATGGCCCAAAAATTACAAAAAGAAATATATAAAAAATGCTAATGTCACAATCTTGATGTTTAAAAAAAATGATGATGCTCTAAAAAAATGATGATGCTCTAATGGGGCGGCGCGGTGGTGTGGTGGTTAGCACTGTCGCCTCACAGCAATAGGGTTCCCGGTTCGATCCCAGGTGTGGGAGCCCTTCTGTGCAGAGTTTGCATGTTTTCCCCGAGTTAGCGTGGGTTCTCTCCGGGCACTCCGGCTTCCTCCCACAGTCCAAAGACATGCAGATAGGTTAATTGATAACTCTAAATTGTCCGTAGGTGTGAATGTGAGCATGAATGGTTGTTTGTCTCTATGTGTCAGCCCTGCGATAGTCTGGCGACCTGTCCAGGGTGTACCCTGCCTCTCGCCCGATGTCAGCTGGGATAGGCTCCAGCCCCCCCGCGACCCTCAAGAGGATGAAGCGGTTAGAAGATGAATGAATGAATGAATGAATGATGCTCTAATGTCATGCCATAATGTAATGGTAAAATCAACTTCAAAACCGGAGTGAGGAAGCTGTCGCTTTGTGTAAAAAATATTTAAAGAAAAAATAGATTACTCTGCTCTTGGATTCAAAACAATAAAATCTCTACTGAGCATTATTTGCAAGTGTTAGATTACCTTGTATCAGGACTTACTAGAAGGATCCTTTAATTTTCCATTTCTAACTTGGACTCTGAAGGGAAATCCAACGCTGGTCTTTCCTAAGTTTAAGGCTCAGTGCGCTGAGCTTTGTGTGTGGGGAGGCCATTTGTATAGAAACCACTAACAGCCAAAAGAACGGGATAAGCCCGCCTGGAATGCAACTCTAGTTCATGGCAGCCTTTATCCTCTCTAAAGGCAAAAAGGTGAATTCCTTTGTGTATCATTTCCACGTGTTAACGGGAGCAGGCGGTGAATTGAGGAGAAAGAGATACACACAAATGTTGTCAAACTCAGTATTACATCACAACCATATATTGACAGACAACCGATGAAAAGCACACATTCATCTACACACACACACACACACACACACACACACACACACACACAAACACTAAACCAAAACATGCCTCCCATGTTTTCCTCTTCTGATTCCAGTTTCCTGTCATTCTGGGACTTGACACACTGGGCACGCTGATGGCCCTGTATGCGGCTGCCAGCACCTTTGTTGAGCAGGTAATAATAGTTATAATAGCAACATTAAGCCAAGTATCAGTTTATCTTCCACTGCAGTATTGTGTGGGGGACTCCTCCCAGGCTGTCTAGACTGCCAAGTATGCAGGTGTAAGTCAATACACTCCCCCCCACATCCACCAACACCAACACACACATTTAAACTTCACTGGAATTTGAAGTGTATTTAACAGCATGCTCTCAGCAAGATTTACAACGCTTAAACAAACATCAGTTCAACAAGAAAATAAACAAATAGATAACAGAGAACAGACAGAAACACATGACATGTAAGAGCAGCGCCTCATAAAAACCAGGTGACTGTGATAACGGACCTGGTTCAGGGTCAGGACGGGGGTTAGGATATAATAAACTGAAATGATGGATCTTGAGTCTGTACTTGAAAACAGACTCTTTAACATTCCCTGATGTGGCTTGGCAGGCTGTTAAAGGGAGAGGAGCTCTGAAGGAGAAGGGCCTGGCACTCAGCGAGGCAGAGGGGCCTCTTACTGAAGGAGAAGAGCCTGACTTTGTCAAGATAATAGGGAGTGTTAAAAATCCTCCCGCTCGTCCTCATAATTTCAGTTGGAACTGCCGAACCAGATTTTTTTCTTTTCTTTTTGCCAGTAATAGCTACATTTACTTTCCAGTTCGCTGACAAGGTGCTGTGATGTAGTGGGTGATAAAGGAAGGACAAATAATAGTTCCTGTTAAAAACGTAGACTCCGAAGAACTTTTGAGGTCAAATCTGTTGGAGACGTTGTGATGAAATAAAACTTATTAACAATATGCTGGTCTGAGGGTACAAATCTAAACAAATATGTCACATACGTACATAAAAAGGTTAATAAGAACAGCACTGTAACTGAGGAGTGACAGACATATTAAGGCTTAAAACAGAATGTAGGACATGGACAATGGATGCTTTAAATGGGATGCAGGAATGTGGGCTGTAGCACACAGAATATAGGTTTTAGTTCAGATAGAGTTGCACTGTAGAGGGTGGATACCATGTCATGTGCTAATTATATGTATTACAAGGGAGCTTCCTCACTACGTTGCTGTAATAAAAGACAGCAGCTGCGTGTTTGGTGAAGTCGGAGTCAAGTGTCACTTTCACATTTTCCACAACAACCTTGATGTGTAACCACAAAGGCCTCAATTTTTAATGCCTCTAATCCGAGCAAGGGATCACAGCTAAGCACGTGGCTTGATGGAGAAAGAAGCAGACAAAGAGAGACAGGAGTGTTTACTTAAATAAAAGGTGTCAATCTCTGACACAGACAGAACGAATGGCTTGTCAGCTGACAATATACCAATGCAAAGCAATGCAAATGTTATGCAACCCTGAGCTTACCGCTAAAGCTTCTGCACAGGATTTTCTAGAAGACGACTTAAAAATAATACAGATGGATCATTTACATTCACAGCTAAACTGATTCAGATTTTTTCATTGTTAAACTCTTGGATCTGCAAATTAAACTGTATCCCCCTAAGTTTTTAGTTTAGTATGAAGTAAAACTGTGGATTTAACATTACTTAGTTTGCTTAGTTTTTTATGTTTTATAATGTAATTGTCTCAGTGAGAGCTGGTGAGTCAGAACAGAGAGGGCACAGAAAATGCAGCATGGAGCCAATTATAAGTAAAAATGGCACCAAAGTTGAAAGCCGCAGTACAGAAATCTGCCGTCGTTAAAGGAATCTGAGGTAACCATATCCACAGCTAGAGACTCTAAACTGATTAAAGAAAAGAAGACAATATTGTTTTCTCAAAGATCTATGTGAAGGTAACATTGAGACTAAGGTGGCGAGGGAAAGAAAAATGGAAAACAGTTAAGACATAATATCAAATCTCAAGTTAATGTGCTGCTGAGTCCTCCATGAGACAGCTGCTCCTTTACATTTGCACAATCTTTTTATCAACCACTGCATCCTCAGCTAACACGTAAAAGCAGAAACATTAAACAGAGTTACATAATATAAGCGGTTTGACATAAGTGTGTTTATGTTTCTTCACACTAGACGGTGTGTCAAATTAGGGCGTGTGAGATGGATGTGCATTAAGAACACAGAATCAGCTGGTGGGTAACATTGCCAAGTCTGCTACATAGAATATGGATGACTCCATGAGGATATGCTATGGGGAAATCTAAGATATACAGTGTGTGTTTGGTAGTGGAGTCATACACATATGTACAGTATAAACACATTAGAGATGGGACGATTTACCATTTTATCTCAGACAGTATACACTCACATTGAGTTGACTGTAGTGAATTTTCATTAGTGGGATAATCGTGACTATCCTGCCCAGCAGCACCCAAAGAGACTGCTGGGTAACCAACAATAAAAGAGACTGCAGAAACAGGCTGTGTGCATCGACTTCAAAAGCAAAAGATTTTAATCAAACATTGGCATATTTCGTATCAAAAGATGTGATGCCATTTAAAGCCTAGCCTTTTAAAAACTGTTTGACTTTCACTCAAATATATGGTCATGAAATAAGATGTGTCCTATCTGTAATGTTATAAAAAATATATTTATTTTCTTTAATAAAATGTAAGGTAAAGTGATTCCAGTATGTAAGTATAATTCAATGCAATTTTAGGGGTTTTAATCATAATAATTAGCACGATAATATTGTTATTACTGTACAATTATTTTGGCCGGGATTAACATGACATAAAATTCTCATATCATCTAATGCCTACTACTGATTAAATATGTCACTCATGTTGACTATGAGCCTGAAGATGACTAGCTGTTTAAAGGGATACTTCGCCGATTTTCATTGTATCATAACAATGTGTTAACGAACTGTGGTAAACTTCCCTCCATCATACCAGTGCCCAGATCTCCCTGTTTGTCTCCCAATTTAGATGCGTCATCTGGCATATCTGCATCACCCCGCATTTTTTCACTAGCTCTAGGGCTGTTGCTCAAACTATAGATTGTATTTCTGCATTTTCGTAAGCCCACCACAACGAACACAAAGAGTATAGAAGTAGATTGTGAGAAAGAGCCGCCCCTCTCTCTCGCAAATACAAACCAATCTCTGATCAAAGTGTAAAACTAGGCGGTGCTAATCAAATACAAAGAAAGATTCTGTTACTATATTGCCTATTTCTCACCTAAAATGTCTTCAGAAACATATTTTAGTGCACTGTTTGGCTGTAACATGAGAATTTGTGAACAGGAAGCGGGTGCCATACTGTATTGTAAAAATGGAGGCTGAAAAACCTGAGATCAAATGGTAAAACTAGGCAGTGCTGATCAATATGAACCAGGACTGTTACTGTGTTGCCGAATTCAAATGTTTTCACAAACATATTTTAGTTTACTGTTTAACTGTAATTCGCCATTATTTCCTGTGTCAAAACAGCCAAACTCGCCTTACGTCACCCACCAGCAGGAGCATTAATTGGTCAGGTGCAGCACATTGCATTCAGATACTTGTAGGTTTTCTACTTCATGAGTGAAAGCAAATGCCACAGTCCTTTTTCTCTGTTTTCTCTGGTTATATAACACCAGTTTCAAAAGTATGTGCGTCTCTCTACCTCATAGATAGCCTAGTGTTATGAAAAGACCATCATTCCAGCAGTGACATGTTTCTTTAAATGTGTGTGTTCGCCTGGGAAATCCAGAATAATTGATAGTAGTGGTATACTGCTAACAGAAACGTAGCACTACAGATAAAGGATGAATGCCAATGAATGCCATTCTTTACAATGGCTTCCACTGTGAAAGACGGCCACATAATCTTAGACGAGTCATGGCGGGAAAGAAGTGGTTACAGTGCAGCGGCCAGGGCAGAGATTAGCCACCGTGATAAAAAGGAGAAACTCTCACAGGCAGATTAACGGAGTGCAAATGGCCTCTTGAAAGAGATCCTTCAGATCCAAACACAGACATAAGCTTCCATTCAAACGCCCATTATCCAATTCAGTTCCATCCCATCTGTCTTTTGATTCAGTTTAATACATTCTGCCGCTCTTCTAACACTACTCGATTCTTTCCTATTCAGTGTCATAGAGAAGTATTAAAAAGAGGTTTCAAGCCTGGCATCTTTAATGCCTGCGTATGTCAATCAGACACAGACCGGCGGGAGTTTAACAAATTCAGGATTCACTTCTTCCATGAGATCATAAAGTTAACTTTTCTGGAGTTAGCCCTGAGCTCAGTTTTAACTGATTACTGTGAAATTACAATCTTACAGCATCCTTTAAGAAGACATGTCACAACATGTCTGTGACCAGTTCAGCAGCAGAGCAAGTCTCTTCCTCAGATTGATGCGCATTCCTTTTCTAAAAGTCATACATTATCAACAGGTTTTATGGTCTCTGGGGTCATGAAACTTGTTCTAACTCCAAACATCTACAATTACAACATGATAAAACTGTTCTCTTATCAAAACTTTAATCTGCGCTTGTGTACATTCATGAACAACCAGTTAACTTCTGAATGAGGTGAAACATTATTACCTATAGCCTGGACTGTATGGGTGTGTACATTCTACTGTTGATCGTGTTGCACCTGTTGGGGCAAAGCAACTTCCACCTTGTCAGTGCATGGATTTTGATGACCTTAGGGTGCACTCCCTGGCACAGTGCCAGTCTGAGCTCAGTGGGCGTGGTTTCCACTTCAACTTCAATTTGGCACATAAAATAGGACATGCTACTTATGCCAACTTGATGCAAAGACTGTGCAACAACACCATGTTTAGACTTAGCAACAGTGTTGTAAACAAAACAGACTAACAAACATGCTTCACATAGATTGGCATGAATAAACTCAAATGGAAGAAGGTGCTATATTGTCTCCGTGGACATTTAAAACCTTTAAGGTTTACAACAGCATCTCCACTGCCTGCTGCCATTAATTATCAGCTTGAAGAAGTATTTTAGTTAACTAAAATAAAAATTAAAAAAAATAGAAAAAATGAAAACTAATAAAACTAACTAAAATAAAATTTAAAAAAAAATATACAGGAAATGTCTTTAGTTTTTGGCTTTATCATTTTTGTTAACATTTGTCAACACAGCAGGTGTGAGGAGGCAGTGGTGCATGTGATTATTGAGACTGGGATGTCTACATGACATATATTTTCTGAACTTCTTAAATCTGGCCCCTCATAAATACGTCTACCTACTACACTAATACTAAAACTAATAAATCCGAAACCAAAACTAAACATTTTTTAAGAATAAAAAGTAAACTTTAACAAGCAAACCCACCCTGGAAACAAACTGAAACTAGACTGAATTGAAAGCAAAAATCAATAAAAATAAAAAACTATAACAAACACAAAACTATAATAACTCTGTTAGAGATTCAGCGTCATACCTGCCACCTTATATGTGTCCTGCGTGCCTTTAAGCAGGTTTCCCCACCCTCGCTGCTACTTAACGAGCCAGCATGAGCTAATGAAGCTTAGCCTCACATAACTCCAAGCATACCTCCACCCAACTTCAACAGAGGTTGAATTCATGGGCCTTTACACTATAAATCTTCCTATACTACAGTTGCATGACACTGAATTGAGCCTATACATTTGTGTAATTCAAATATCAATCAGAGCAACCAACGCCTTTAACCAGAGTGGCAAAAGGTGCAGTTGATGTTAATGGTCCAGGTGCTAAGCCTTAGCATGAGCAAAGTGCTAAGAAAATAAGCTGCTTGTAGTGATGAATCCACAGAGAAATATCACCCAACACTGCAATTCCTCTCAGTGGACCACTGTAGCAACTTTCAGCTCATTGTTTTGGTCTTGCAGCCTGCAATTTTACTGTTTTGGTTCATTATCCCAACTCTCATGGGGTCACTTTTGGTGGAGTGGGCAGCTGTTTTCCAAGAAAAAGCTCTAATAAATCCCCTGTACACTGCCAGTCCTGCACCAAACAGCAGACAAACAAAGTCAGCATCCAGCTGGTGAACATAATGGAGCATTTACCACGTAAAGATCCAGCTATTTCCCTCAGGACTTAGTGGAGCTCTATATCTGCTGTGTAAACAGGCAACTCTTCCTGTCTATTTTTTTTTTAAGTCTTTTGCAAACATGTTTGCAATTTCAACTTTATAAGGTGATAATATGTCAGCGTTGTTTTTTCGCTGCCCCCAAGTGGCCAAAAAATCTGCTATTGCAGGAGAGAGACAGGGAACAAACTTTTGGTAAATCACAAAATACTGAAGCATGAAAACAACTATGAAGATTTCAATGTGACCAACCCCAGATTTTCATCTTATTCCAAGTAATTCACAATACATGTTTTGGTCTATATAAAAATGGAGAAGAGGGTTACATAAGGACAAGTCCATGCAAATGCTTCAAGTTTAACCACAGTCTGCTTCCATTATAAAATTACACCAAATGTGAAAACAAAAAAAGAGACTCTTTCCACCCACTACCTGGCATCCATTTATGAGCGAAAATAACAGGGCTTAGTGGAAAACAACAGTGTCTGACAGAGAAAATGACTCATCTCTCGCTCCATCCCTCCATCTCTCGCTCTCTCCCTTCCTCTTTTCTAGTTACCAGCTCCAGCACATCCTGTACATAAAAACATAGCTGAACTTGAATGAGAACATAGACATCAGTACCGTGCGCAACACGTTTACCCTTCGTTTCCAAGAAGTGAAGGGGTTAGGCTGACAAAAAGTTCAGGAAATAAACAGTGTCCAAATGATATATAATATCCATGAACAAGCTCTTTTAAAATTAGAAAATGAAAAACAACAGGAAGACCACAGATAGAAAATGAAAGAACACCAATTTTCAATCTTATGTCCATGTATTAGTCATAAGGGTGGGATGGTTATAATGCCCTGATGACTTGCCAAGGTTGACGATGTAGCTGTAGCAGCCTGGTTTGCTATTTTCATGTCAATAATGGGTGGTGAAGAACGACAGGGAGAGTTTGACTAAGACTGCAAAAGGGTAGAAAATGAATATAAATCTTAACACATGCTGTCAATAAGCAGCAGCCTCTAGGGCTGAAAAATAAAATCAATGCTGAAGTGTCCAAAACTGCAGTTCCTCTAACGGCCCCTTGAGGCTGGTTTCAAGAGTGAGTCAAGAAAAAGGTAAATTTGTACTTTTCTACAAAACACGGATGTTAAATTTATATATATATATATTTTGTGGCGGATACGTGAAAACTTAACATCTCTCAACAACGCTGTGGCATGTGGTTAGGTTTCGGCACAAACCCACGTAGCGATGGTGTGAAAAAGATCCATGTTTTGGCTTAAAACACCCATGTTTGGTGGCACAAAAGCTGCTGCAAAATCAAGGAAGGGTGAGTGAAAAACATGTAGGTTTGGTGGCTTGTGTCGTTCAGAAAGTCGCAATGTGTCAGTACAGAACAGCAAGGTTCTGTGCCACAGATTCGCTGGAAAACACTGCGATGTGCCACTAAAAACTCCCTGGTTCTGTGCTACAAACACCGGTGGAAACATTGGGGAGGGTCACCAAAAATCAGGCTTCTTGCCTACGTGTCAGTATTCACCATCCCCTCCACCTCCTGATGACAAGATCACCTCCTATACTATGTAACTTTAGAAACATTGATATGATATGCAGAAAAGGTACAAATGTAACCTGGTACAAAAAACGGTCTTGACCTCTATAGCTGATTTCCCTGTTCATGACAACTGTACAGACGGTGACATTTTAGGTAAGTAACTTGTTTAAATTTATTATCACTTAAAAAAGTTATGCACAATTAAGGACATGGCCGCTTTGAGTGACAGGACGTCTGGGGGTAATGTCCTTGGGCTCTTAGTCAGATTCGCCCTTCGCTCCTCCACAGCTTCACCCTCTCATCCAAAATGCTCACTTCTGGCTCCAAAAATCCAAGATGGCATTGGCCAAATGCCAAATTTGAGGCTTCAGGAGGCCAAAAAGCCAGGGTGATCAAGCTTGAGCTTCAATGCTAACACTAAGCTACAGTAAACCTGCCAGTGGACGTTTTGTCAGCGGCAAATATGTCTGTCCAAAGTAGCCACATGTTTCCACATGTGATAGAGACACAGACATGCCTGCTTTCAGTAGGTACATGAGATAAGAACTGAGCATAACCAGGTAAACGTGTGGCTCAACAGGAGGGTTTGCAAAAACTGCTTTCAGAACTCATGCTGGTATGTGTAGACATGGTGGGAGACTGTGGGGCAGGAAACTAAACAGTGCAAGAAAGCATATTTCTCTGTCCACATGAGCAGTACCAGAGAGGTTAAAGATCTTAAGATGACTGGCACAGACACGCATGAGGAGTTAACATTATTTAAGCTGGGTCTACAGAAACTTGTACCCAGTGCTGCAATCAAGTTTTTCCTTCCAGACATCGATTTTAATTTCACACATTTTTTGGTATTAAATATAAAATTGGGCTGCAACTAACAATCACTGTAATTGTTGATAAATCTGTCGATTATTTTCTCAATTAATCAATAAGTTTTTATTTAGAAAATGGTGAAAAATGTCGATCAATGTTTGCTGAAGACCAAGACAACATCCTCAAATGTCTTCTTTTCACATGAAAATGTCACAGAGGAGTAAAAAAAAAATATTACCTCAAACTGATTAATCGTTTACCAAATTAGTTGATTGATTGTTTTTAGACGCATTGATTTAATGTTTGACAACTAAATGATTAATTGTTGCAGCTCTACATAAATATTAAGACCACCATTACAACCATGTATCCAAAGCAGCATTTGTTTAATGTTAAAACAGTCACGTTACACTGAGGTACTACTAATAAAAAGGAGGCAATGCAAATTATATAATGTCACTAAATGATATTATTATAATTCATTTGGCAAGTATTGTACTGACTGTACGAGGAATGCTATACACAGTATTATTTACATTAAAAAAAATCCCTCTCCAATCATCATTTGCTCTCCTACACAAAATGTCACATTTTGTTGTTTCAGAGAATAGACATTAAAGGCAGCATCTAGGCAACTTACACTCCTCAACTGGTATTTTCAAATCAAGATATAATGGTAAAGAAGAGTCTTCAGCTAAAAAATGTATGTCTGTGTCTGTGTGAGCATGTGTGTACACATGTGCATGTAAAGAACACTTGTAAGATGCTTGTTTATCTTGATAGACCACTTAGATTAGAGAGTTCCTGCAGATTGCACTCAGCAGGACATTGCTGAATAAGTCTGTGTGTGTCTGTGTGTGTGTGTGTGTGTGTGTGTGTGTGTGTGTGTTTACAAGCGCATGTATGTGTGAGAGGCCCCTGTAGAGAAAGCCGCTCAGCAACACAACTCCAGCCTTGGCTGGTTTGATAACTCCTACTTTGTCCTTGTCAGCACCCTTGCCTGTTGCCCAACATGATGGGGTTTTTTTCAGTCTCAAAAAAAAAAAAAAAAAAAAAATAGAAACACAATCGTCTTCATTTGATGGAGATGGAAAAATGCTGTAAAAGTAGTGAAGACAGGCGATTTGCTCCATAGCCTGCAGGGTTACATGGATTTCTAGTCACTATTTTTTTCGATCAGTGGACCGTCTCAGTGTGTGAAATGGAAGTGAACATGATGGGAGAGAAAAGAAAATTAACTGTGTTTGTTTGAAAAGCACATCACTGAGTAATTCTGGTACCTCTCAAGCAGGGAAATATAGACCTCATAATTAGCACTCTACACATGTTGAATTTTAGACTGACACCAATGTCTTTTAGTACTTAAAAGGGATAGTTTAGATCTTATGAAGTGGGACTGTATGAGGTATTTATCCATAGTCAGTGTATTACCCACAGTAGATGTCAGTTAGCACGCCCCAGTTTAGAGAGGCAGACAGGAGTACCACCATGGAATACAGCAAAACATATTTAAGCAACCTAAAAAATTGCCCACCAAATCAGTTTAAGTGTTCGCTATGTTTAAAATATTTTCACTGCTTTATCTTACCATCACACAGCAATTTCCATTGAGGAACTGAAGCCATTATATTGCTCTCTTCAAAGCCAGCCTCCATTGAGAAAAACAGTAATTTAACATTGCTGAACACAGGTGCAGTTGGTCTACCGCTGCCTAAATCAGTTTGTTTGTTTGTGTAATTGTATGACTTTGCCATTTAAAAGGTTAGTTCAGATTCACTAAAGTCACAATATAGTACAAACTAACTAACTGATCGAGGCAGTGGTAGACCAGCAGCTCCTGTGTCCAGCAACCTAAAATTGCTGTTTTTGTCAGTGAAGTCTGAGGGCTTTGACGAGAGCATAGATGGGGAACTGATGCCATTAATAGCTTCTGCCGTCAGAGCAGGCTGTCTGACGGCAAGGTGAAGCCATGAAAATATTGTCAGTAAAGCGTACACTTTAACTGTCAGGTTTTTTTTCGGTGGCTAAACTACATTTTGTTGTCCAAAGCAGTACATTACAGTATTCCTGCCTGCTTCTCCAAAGTGGGGGAGTGCCAACAGCCATCTACTTTAGGTAATACACTGACTATGGAAAAGTACTTCAAATGATCCAAACTGTTTCTTTAACTGCAGCTTTAAATTAATCAGGGGGCAAGTTGTACATACAGATGCACATTGCAATTTTACCGCCATGTGCTCCCATAAAGGCAGTGATACACATTTGAATTTTAAAAACCTCAATGCCCAGAAATCTTACAGTGTGAGATCAATAAACCTACCATGCTTTGCTAACCAGGCCAAAAACCTTGTTATATTTTCCACAGAAAATGTCTTTTAATGTGGTGATTGCCTCTATTTTTACTCTAGCTTTCAGTATTCATACTTTATTTTGATAATCTTCAAAACAAATGCTTTGTTTAATTTCAAGTAATGATTTTCCGTATATGAAAAGCCTCGAGCATTAGTGATAACTGGAATTTCTTCTTCATGTGACATTCCTTTGAATGGAAAAAGCCATTGAAGTTGTCCCGTCTGCCACTGCCTTTGTGGATTATTTCCTTGACATTTCTGGTATACTTACAGCAGACAGAGGACAGAAAAACAAAAGCGGAGAGGAAAAATTGTGGTGTTACTGACAAAGACACACCCTTCAAGTCATACAAGAGCCTCACAGACCAAAACGTTCACATTCTCACAATTAGAACGCAAACACACAATCACAGTACAAGCAACTGTCAAAATAGGATTTGTGAATCAAGTCTCTGGTGAAGCCATAAAGTACACGACTGTCAGACATGATGGCAGTTTTTTTAAACAAGCGGTCTGAATCACCACATGTGAAAGCAGAATCTGATTCTGAGTGACAGTTTCGACTCTGCGGTGACCGGCACAACTGTAAACAAGTGGGATGAGGGAGGGATCAGGCAGAGCAAAGTGTGCAGACGTTTAGTCGGTTTTTCTTCAGCAAATGTGCCTGAATTAATGGATTTGTGTGTGTAATCACATGCGTGTGTTCGTGCATGTGCCGAACAAGCTGAGCACTCTGCATTCTACAGCCAAGTTCGAGGTCTTCACCAAATCACTACGTACACACAGAAGTTGCAGAATACAAAAACCACAACCAACCGACACCATATGGAGAGCAGAGAGAGAGTGGGGGGGGGGCTGAAAGAGTACAAATCATTACCTCTGTTTAGACTTGTTGTGGCTGTTGTTTGTTGCTTGGTTTTTCCTCTCTGGGTAAACTAGCATACGTCCTCGGAAAACATAACCACTCTCTCCTGGTTTCGGCGGCTGTGTATACATACACACATTTACACAAACATGTACACACAGACACACAGTAGTATGTTCAGTGGAGAGAAACTGCATGTTGTTTCAGGCAGACAAACATAACACTGTTCCTGGCCAAGCCAGTACTCGGTAGGACTGTGTACTGGCAAGAATCTTGCGATATGTAGTCTTGTCTAACCAGACCGATCACCATAGTGCTGTGTCAGTGCTTGGGAAAGGTCTGAAATCATCATATGATTATTCTGCTATGAGGGGAAAGGGCGCTTTGGCTTGTTTGGGTTTCTCTAAACCAATCACAATCATCTTGGGCGGTGCTAAGCCCACACTGGAGTGATGGTGCTCCTGCAAAATAGTGTCGGGGGAAACACACACAGTGACAGGGCTAACTGTTAGCATCAGGAGGCTAATGTACCTAACAGTTATTACCAGGTTTAATGACAGAGTCAAGCCAGTTGAGGTCACAGTTATTCATTGATTATAAGGATAAAATATTTTTATTGCACTGCCACATTTTTTAAAAAAAAGAGAGAGCACTACTTTCACTTCCATGTTGTGCTACATTCCTGCTAGTGTACAAATCTTTCCATCTGGTCTTTACCCCCAGTAAATCTCCTGGAAACAAACAGTGTTGGGCAAGCTACTTGGAAAGTGTAGTGAGCTAAGCTACTAGTTACTCTAATATTAAATGAAGCTTCACTACATCAAAGCTATCACCCTCAGAAATGTATCAAGCTAAGCTACAGCAAAATGAAAGTAACCAGTGCAACTACATCCAAGCTTTTTACTAAATTGAACCAACTTCATGCCAAGTCAGTGTTACCTTACTGATCAATATAACTGTCAGTCGAACAGATAGGCAGGTAAAAAAAGTTAAGTTCAATTGTTTATTGAACAGTGAGCTGCACTAACTCCCAACACGACTCAAACCACAACAGCAAGAATGAAGACCTGCTTCAAACAGTCACGACACTGTCAAAAACGTACATGCATGTATGTATGTGTATGTACACTGCAAAAACTCAAACTCTTACCAAGAATATTTATTTCTAGTCAAAACAAATCTCATTACAATTGAAATAAGACTCATCACCTAAAAAGTAACTT
>NC_065521.1:12850363-13042114 GCF_006386435.1 Epinephelus moara | reverse complement strand
GCTTCAGAAATGATTTTGGAAATGTAGCTTGTGTGGACGCTACCGCGCTAAGTGATCAATAAAAGAGCTTAACTACTGAGAAGTTACTTGATTCAGAAAACAGTGACGCTACCACCAAGCTACTGAGAAATGTAGTTAAACTACAAACGTCCGCTACTGTAGTGACGCTACTGCCCAACACTGGAAACAAAATATAAATAAAACTGTATGGTACTGTTCACACAAACTTAAATCAATAGAGCACTGCTTTAACTGTCACACTGTGCTACATTTCTGCTAATTAACAAATCTTTGCACCAAAATGAGTCTAAAAATAATGTTCTCCTTTAACTTAATTAAGTGGATCTCCGAGAAATAAAATATAAATAAAAGTGTTTATTGGACACATACTGTATCTTTGGTCAAATGTCAATGCAATTGCATTAGTTATTTGAGCCTGTCTTTGAGAGATGGATACAGAGATGTGGCGTATAGTGACTGCTATGGATGTTTGAGTAGACAATGGACAAGGACGGGAATTCAGTGAGGTAAGTTAATGACGCTCTTCTTGGCCTTCATGCATTCATTATACTGCAGTTCGTAGTGTTTTTTCAGGTGGCTGAAAAAGGTTAGTTGTGTTGCTTTGTGGTGGAGACACATGCTTAGTGCACTCTTTGCATATGATTTGTTTTTGCTTAAAATAAATGGCCCTGAATCCAAAGTAATTCCTAACAACAGATGATGATCCCTTTGGAGGGAGTTCTTCATGTTCTGCTCCAGACATCTGATTTTCGTCTTGCTCGTCTGTTCTCTGTTGTATACTCTTAAACTCTGGACTACAGCCGCAGCATTCAAGAGTCTTTCACGTGCTGCATGACAGCTGCCACTGCTGTTAGTTTAGGAAGCACTCGATTTGATATGCAGCAGTTTTGTATGAGCAGAGCACGCATTTTAAAAGGTCAATATCGCAGCCGACCATGTTCATTTAATTGTGGGAAGCCAAAATCATGATCGAGACTGATATTCGATTTATTGTGCAGCCCTACTCAGTGTGTCACTTTCTGTCAGTAGCCAAAGTTACCAGTTTAAGCTGAAGTGGACAGAGTGAATTAGGAAGCTGCTTACAGTTCACACTAGCTGGAAATTTTTGGCTCTATGGTGACAGGCACAGAAAGGCACAGAAGGAGAAGCCAATATGCGTCACCAGGTGTCTGCTAATTGTACTGGACTGTATCCACAAATGTGGATCACCGCCATAAGTCCTGGTGTTAATGACTCGCACCCTCTATGAATAAACAGAGGATTTTCAGTGGCCTGGAATCTTGTTCGATGGAGGCACTGTACGAGGAAAAGTAACTGGGAGGAAAAATATACATACAGTATATCTAGCATTCAGATAAGGACGACAATGAACTCCTATCTTCCAGCACAGACAGCAAGTCGATTCATCAGAGCTTCAAACCATTTAATGCCGAGTGACTCCTGAAACTAAACCACTAAATGTTTGATTCAAAGACAAATGTGTAGGGGGGAAAAAAATCAGCTAAGTTACAAGGTATTCGTGGAATGACAGCGTTATGTAACTGATTCTGAGTCCAGTCGAAGCTGCCAGCATGGAGGCTGGATAGAAAACAAATGTGAGGCTGAGTGAGATATGGGCCCTTTAAAAGGTTTTCTCTCTTTTTTTTTTTTTCTTTTTTTTTTTTTACGTCTGCTTACTTTATTTCAGATCATGAGTAGATATGGAAAGATTCCCATTAAACACATATATATTACACTTGCATATTACATAGAAAAATACAGACATGTGATCACTATAGAAGTACTGTCACTGAAAAAGATTGTCTGCACCAGGGACCCCACTGTTCAGATATATAGTATAGCATGGTGCAGTTCGGCACAGTACAGGACAGTAGAGTGGTTAATTAGTACAACCTTTGACATTATTCTGTAAGTTTCTGCCTACTCCTCTTTTCATACCTAAACCATAACAACGACCTCAACAACCAGACCTTCATATCAGTTCAGCACTTGTGAGCACATAACTTGCAACACTGATGATATACATATATATATATATATATTTCCCATGAATGATGACTGACATGTTGGACCTCACTGCTCACTTCAAACTCTGAATTTAAAAGGAGCTCAGGAAATGCTAAATTTCTATGCCATTCCTCTTTTCAGCATTGACTCTGATGTCAGCAATATGTTAGGAGCATAAACTCAACATAACAGCTGCTGCAAAACAGCATCATAGGGAAAATATAACCATAATCTTAATACATTAAATTATATTCTATGAAATTACCAAAAGCACAATCCGTTTTAAATTTAACTGCACAGATAACGAGACATCAAGCAGAAAATATCTGAACTTGCCTAACCACATTACTGATGCGAGTTCTGTAACATTGAAGGTTTTTCGTGACTGATTAGAAGGAACACCTTCGAGACATCTTAAGAAGATTATGAGCACGGTGGAACTGTGACTGCCAGTATTTCATTTTAAAGCAAAGTGGTAAAAAGACATTACTAGGAGCTTTTTTTTACTTTTTCAGTGTTTTATGACAGAAACTAACAGCACTGAAATTATATAATCAGACAGAAGACGATTAAGATTAAGATGGGTTTTTGACAAGCATATATTAGTGGGGACTTCCCCCTAAGCATCAGTAATTAATCAGTCAAGAAGCCCCTGTATCAATGGCAGAAACTAGTAATCAGAGAGAATGGGGATACTAGGTAATATCAACAACAGTAAACCCTGTTCTTGTGAACACAATCTGATGTTGTTGTGATGCATCAGCCATAACTTCACAATTTAATCAATCATAATGCTGTAATTTCTGCAAAATGTTTAGTATCTGTTCCTCCGCAACTTCTGAGACCACACAGGTGTTATGAGACAAGTTTCCCTCTGTCTGATGCCATATGTACTGTCAGAAAAGTTGTTTCCATTGTTTGCCTCACTCCTGTGCAAACAATTTCCTTTCCTGGCTAAGGTGAATTAAAATACCTCACCTCCCCGCTGCCCCTGGCTCCCAGCCAGCTGAGGGGCCTCTCGGCCTTCGTGATGGGGGCTGAAAACTTCTGTCTCACTCTGACTGAGTATCGCTGGGTTTCATTCGAAGGATCTTTGTGTAGTTTCTGGTCCATTACATTAGAAAAATAAGGAATAAAGAAGGAACATGGGAATGAACATTTTGACAAACTTTTTGACAATGTCCTTATGCTTGCTGTTGATTGTTTTTGTTGTTGGAGAATAGGGCTAGGCAATATATTAATACTATATCAATACTGTGATTAGAGACGAGATAGTGTCTTAGATTTTGGAAATCATAATATTGTAAGGTTGTCTTTTCCTTGTTTTAAAGGCTGCATTACAGTAAACCGATGTCATTTTCTAAACTTGCCAGACTGCTCTAACTGTTCTATTATTTGTCTTCACCCACTTGGTCATTATATTCACATTACTGATTCACAATATCAGCAGAGGTATTTAGTCAAAAATACTGTGATATTTGATTTTCTCCATATCGCTCAGCCCTGAAAAGAACCATTTTTAAGTAAGTAATGATGTAAAGTAGTCCGTATAATACATCCTCTCAGAAATGTGTTAATCCTTCCAAGTGACTCTCTGCCAGGTATCGTAACTCCCTGTTTGTTTTAGGACTTTGTCTTCTGTCTGGTTTTCAGTGAGTAAAAAACCTGTTCACTTGGACTGAGGTCAGGCGTCCTGACTTGACCAGTCAAAAACATTCCACTGTTTGGCCACAACAGAAAAAAAGTCATTCCCTGTTTTTGCTGTGTGTTGAGTATCATTGTCCCGCTCATAAAATTCAGAACTATGCATAATTAAAGGGATACAAGTCCTACACTGCAAACCCAAAATGAATGTGTTACCTCAAACACTGTTAAAGCTGAAGCTTCATAGTCATTATCAACTCAATACTGACATGCCAGAGCAAAAAGCTAAGACAATGAAAGATGTCTCGTTGTCCTAACCCACTGTATATATATAAAGAAACTTACTTGTTCCTTGTTTACAGCTTACTGAAACAATTGACTCTTGTTTCTGTAACATTCCAAAAGCTATGTTCACATTACAATACAAGGCGGCCCAAATTTTAACTTTTTTACTCTCATGTGACACAGATCCAATTTTTTTCAGGTAGTGTGGACACAGAAATCCAATTTCTCCAATCAGGTCTAACCCACCTCATATGTGATCTTAAATTTGATAGATATCCGATCACTGACCATGCGACCACTGTGACAACTGTATGTTTTTTCCTATCCTATATCCATGGTTTCCCACATCATACTTCACTGGGCAGGCGCAGAAGAAGAGGAAACCATGGAAGGCTGCCTTTGCCGTACCGCTGCTGCAGAAGGCTGCCCCAGTTGCCACCCAATAGAGCCTGACTGCCAGACGCTTTCTGACAGGGACAGCTTGCCTACATACTGTGACAGTGCTGTCAGGGGACGCCAACAGAGATCCTGGAATGGAGCCCTGGACATGCTAAGGTTTGAAAGAACAGTTACTCCTTTAGACCCTCCACATCACAGCCCATTTGTAGGACAGACCGTTATCCCAAAAACAAACAGCCATTTCTCCAAAATGACTATAAAGTCTCCAAAACAGAAGCACTTGGCTAATTATAATGCAGAATGACATCATTGGACGTTTCTATGGTGATCATTCAGGAAATGACAATTGCACCGCTATGTCATCATGTTTTGCCAAAGGCCTGTCTCCCATGTATGACATTTTCATGCCTCCGCGCTAGCTGTGGCCTGAAGCATTATGTTTTCGGGTTGTCCATCCATCAGATTTGGCACAAATGTCCACTTGGACTCAACAATAACCTGATTCAATTTTGGTGATCAAAGGTCAAGGTCACTGTGACCTTGCATTCGTCTCGTGAATGCAATATCTCAAGAAGGCCTTGAAGGACTTTCCTTAAATTTGGCACAAACGTCCACTTGGACTCAATGACAAACTGATTAGAATTTGGTGGTCAAAGGTCAAGGTCACTGTGACCTCACAAAATGTCTACAAATGTCTGATAGGATGAAATGATGAAGTGATGACATTTTGTATCCAAAAGGTCAACTTCACTGTGACATCAGTGTTCTGCAACAACACTTTTCTACCCAAAACTCAACAACACATCTCAGGAACAGAAGAGAAAACATTTGGTCAGATACTGAATAATTGACACTGATTTTGACATCCATCTTGACACTGTGCTGATTGGATAGATCTTATGTGCTGCTGGGTTTAAAGTGTGTGAAGCATCCACGTTTTAGAATATGTAGCTTCTTTGCAACAACATCCATATTTGAAGCATTGTCTACTGTCATTTCTACATATAAGTCTGGACAGACATGGACGTAAACTGTAACTGCATTTTGACTGGTTTGCAGAGGCATACATCCGAGAGGTGGTGGTTCTAGTTTGTTTTTGTTCCAACGCATGTGTCTGACGTTACTGGTTGCATGTGAAGTGTTTCAGGGCCAGAGATCCATTGACACTGATGTCAGAAATGCCTCACTTCAAGCATGAATGTGAACAGTCTAGGCAGGAAGCTTGTATCTGGGGAAATAATCAGAAGTGAACATTAAGCTCTGTAATGTTTATGTAACCAAATGTTTGCTCAAGAAATTCACAGTTGGATAAAAATGGAGCTGACTGTTTTGCTTCAATTTACTGCTGCTTTAGACTCAACAGTATGTTTCACAGGATTCCAGCACTGTATCCTGTCACACTGGAGCTGAAGAAATGTCAGCTTTGATTACTTTTTCCTTCCATGTCATTGTTGGGCTCACAGTGTCCTGACAACATCCCGTTCATTTGGGTCACCAAGTCTCGTGTTTTCTGTGGCTTAGGTTACCTATTTTTAGTGACTCTGACAACATAGGTGATATTTAACACTGGGGCTATAATGCACAGCTGATTTGTGGGAATCACATCCAACAGAATTCATCCATATATAATTATATATTTTTTAAACTGATCGACTTTGTAAAAAACAAAAAATGCTATTTTCAACATCTAGGTCAGAATTCAAAGTGGCTTGGTTAGACAGGGTCCATTGAGCAGATTTAAAAACAAAAGGAAACATCCAGTACTGTGTACACATTACACACAGGCTGACCAAAAGGACTCAATAATGGCCATGTGCAAACCCACCAAAACACGCTGCAAACATACAGGGTGTATCTGTGGAACAGAGAGGGAGGACGGACAGAAAGAGAAAATGGGAGAAAGTGAGACGGAGAAAAACAATGATAGAAGGAAGTGGCAGGAGTTGACTGGAGGACAGCCATGAAGTGAAACTGTAGATAGTGTGGAGAAACAGTGTGGTTACTGTGAAACAGCTGTGTCAGCTTTCAGCATACACACTGGACACCATCACACACGCAGCATGGATAAAGTCAAACACGTATGCATTCCCTGTGATACACAAGTTAAGGACACAGAGTGAGCAACACACACACACACACACACACACACGATCGCACTGCAGCAAGGCCGCCAAATCCAAGCGTGCGACATCTTGCACACTCCCACAGCCACCAACACCGACATATATGACATCCACATACACTTCCATCTGACTGCTGCAGCCTTGTTTTGTGACATCTCCAAACATGACACAAGCACACACAGGCAGAGGAAACATGACATCAAGCATGGGTGGATTATGAGACAATGGGGCCCTGGGCACAGACATGTAAAAGGCCCCACCACCTCTCCTACACAGGACTGGAAACACACATACACAGACTTTGTGGTGATTGCTTCTTTTTTGTTGTAGTCATCTTGTGTCTTTTCATAGTCATTTCATGTCTTTTTTGGTTGTTTTGTGTCTCTCTGCAGTTCCTGTGCAACTCTTTGTTGTTTTTTGTGTCTCTTCCTTATCAGTGCATATTAATTTAAACAACATTTTGCAGGTGATGGGCCCTAGGCCTGTGCCCGGTAGGCCCGTTCAGGAATCCACCCATGACATCAAGACATGGAAAGACTGCAAAATATAATGATCCATTCATCCAAATCTGACTTGCTACTCAGAATGAGCCTTATAAACAGAGGATGAATGAATGGATGAGTGAAAGTGAGTGTTGCGAGAGCCAGCCCAGTAAATAGGCCATCGGCTCGGGTCTAATTTTGGAAAGGCAGGGAATGAGCTGAAACGACCGGTGTCAAAACTCCTGTGAGTAGCCAGAGAGATAAGCGAGTCTGTCCAGTGGAGAATATGGCCTGACACAAATAAGGATGAAGCGCTAAGTTACAATAATTGTTATGATTAGATATATATCAGCTGTAATTTTCTGCTTCATAACAGACACAAAATATCTTAAAGGGACAAAAAGCGAAATCGTTTCACTGCTAGGTTTGCTGTTGTGCACTGCCTGTAGACCAAAACAAAGTGNCCCCGGTTTCACTACAGGCAGATTCACTCGCCACAGGGGCGAGGGAATAAAACCTAAACAGCCAACTTAGTTTAGCAGTTAGCGATGTCTTTCACTCACTCTCGGTCTCTGCTGTGTTTAGCTATGCCCCTGCCTACTTCAATGATGATGGTACCTGTAATAAATGTAATATATTTGCTGAGATGGAGGCGAGGCTCAGTGACTAAAAGAGCTGGTAGAAGCGCTCCATAGCTGTAAATTAACGTTACTCCAGTAGCCGGTGGCAGCCGACAAGTGCTAACTGCTAACACTCCCGGGAGCTAACGCTAACGTTCGTACTCTTCTACGTGAGCCCGCCAGGCCCGTGAGCCGGCTCACGAGCTCACGGAGAAGAGTAGGAACATTAGCATTAGCTCCCGGGAGCGTTAGCAGTTAGCACTAGTCGGCTGCCACGCTAACGTTCCACAGGCTCACGGAGAAGAGTTAGCGTTAGCTCCTGGAGTTACTGTGCATTCACACCAAAAGCTTTGTGAGCGCAAGCGGTCGCTCAGGTCGCTGGCATCGCGCTGCCTGGCAGCTCTGGCAGGGCTTGCAGAAGGCTGCCAAGGGGCGGGCCTTTCAAGCTGCGCTGCAGAAGATCTCTTTCTTTCTGTCTTTCTTTCACTGTCCCACCTTGAGAATATTCACGGTCTGCAATTGGCTGCTGCTCGCTGCTGCTTCAGCGGCATCGCTGCTCATTTGCATAAAGTTGAGCTTCTCTCAACTTCACAGTGACGCTCCGGTCGCTGGCATTGCGCTGCTCGCTGCTGCTGACGCTCCAGACGCCCTTCGTAGCAAGCGTACATTGAAAATGAATGGCTGCCGGCCGCTTATGACGCTCATGACGCTTTTGGTGTGAATGCACAGTTAGTCGGCTGCCACCGGCTACTGGAGTAACCTACAGCTATGGAGCGCTTCTACCAGCTCTTCTAGTCACTGAGCCTCGCCTCCATCTCAGCAAGTATATTACATTTATTACAGGTACCATCTGCCATTGCTCACTGGCTGTAGCCTTTTATAGGGAGGGAGGGCCAAGGGCTCCCAGCGGAGGGAGGAGGCGGCGATTCACATCAACGTACATGAACGCGCAGCCGGACCGGCTTGTAAACAAGGGGCTGGAGATCAACACATGCAGAGAGAGGGTGTGTGAGGTCATGCTATACTCCAGATGAAATTACACATCTAGTTCTTCACATAGCAATTTTTCAATTCCTTCAATCTAGAAATGATGAATTTCGCGTATTGCCCCTTTAACATACTGCACATACTAACACAACAACTGTCTACACACCCAGTCAAGTTTCCTAGACATTATTACTTTGTGGCCTGAAAGGAAAACCAGTAACGTGACTGTTCTAACCAAAGATGATTCAATGATAGCAGTGCCTGTGGTTTTACCTGTTGGGCCCCTGGGCACAGGTACAACACAAACCTTTGTTTATTACCTGTGGGGTGGAAGCCAGGTTAATGAGGATTCATTTGTCTGTGGTAGCTGGTTTCTTTTTTTTTTCTTGTTTTTGTTTTGATCTTGTTTGTGTGGGCCAGCAGAGGACCGGTGTTTACGACAGTGCTCAGTCTCAGCTGCAAGTAATAAGTAATCAAGAATGATGACAGTTTATTTCCTTTTGGTGCGGCCGGTGTCCCAAGACTGCCAAGGACACACACCAGCTTGTCTACAAAGAGAGCATATGATAGACTTTGTAGGATGATGGTCAGCATGAGTTTCGGTTTACGAGATCAGTCTTGGTGGCCTGAGATTTCTTTTTCTTCTTAATTTTACTTTCAACAGTTAACATTACATTACTCGGCTAGTGCGTCAATGGCACCCGAATAAACAAGCATCTGTCAGGTTAAGGATGACAACTTGTTGAAAGCTACTGGTTGCATGGCAACTAGTGGCAACTTGTGACTGTTACATATTGTGGTATTATGTTCTGTCATCAGTGCTACTGCTGTTAGCTTAAGTTAGCAATTTCAGCAATTGGTCAGTTTAATGCCAAATTAAATCTGACACACAGTCAGTAAACTTTGTTTTAGAGTGACAAACAATTCCAGTGATTTATTTAATATTTGTATTATTCAAATATCTTGCCAATTCTTCTTCATATTGCAGGGTTATTTTTGCCGTTATACAGCCAGTGAAATGAACATATCTGATCTTTGGATTCCATGAAGAATGAAACAAAAAGAAGGTCAAATAGCTGAATTTTAGACTGTGCTTGAAATAATACGAAAATATCCACATTAAGATGTCTGAAAAACACAGGCACAAAAAGTACTTTTTTCAAATCACTTGCTCTGTAAAAGTATTTCAGTCTCCTTGTGGTTCCTGTAGAAATTCATCAAAATGTAATCCATTGCATTGTTACACTTGATTATCATCATGTCATCTCCTTAGATTATGAACTAGTGCCACTCTCCACGACAGCTACAGAGCAGACCTATCAGACAATCACACAGACTGTTGGAGCTGCGATGATTAGTCAATTAACTGATAAGTTGATCAAAAGAAAATGAATTATCAACTATTTTAATACTGGATAGTTTTAGTCATTTTTTCAATTTTCTGGTTGCAGCTCCTTAAATGTGAGAATTTGCTGCTTTTCTTTGTCATTTATGATAATAAAAAAAATAGGTTTTGGGTTTTGGACTGTTGGTTGGACAAAAGACACAAACTGAAGTTGTCACTTGGGGCTCTGGGAAATTGTGAACTCATTTTTCACAATTTTTTACATTTTATAGACTTAAATAATCAGTTAACCTTGGAAATAATGATAATGAAAATGATTGTTAACTGCAGGGCTACAAACCATGTAAAAAATCAGAAAGCAAGAAAAAACTCGACACCCGGAAACGATCTATTAAAAGTATCTGACTCTATTGATACCTTAAGTTTTCAGTATATTACCGACAGGCTTCTCATTTCTCTCCATTGTGTGGGCCAAAAGCACAATTCTTTCTATTACTGCAAATATTCAGAGAATACTGTGTTGAAATATAGACAGCATATGTAGTTGTCTCAAAAAAACCTTCGTTGGTGAAAAAGTGCATGTCTAGTTTAAAGAAAAGGAAGCATGTGGACACACACACACACAATAATATACCACCTAGACCTATTTAATCTGTTTTATGGTCTTCAAGTTGCGTCATTTTCCCCAAACGATTCAGTCAGAAGGCCAGGGGAGCTTGCAGTTTGCATATGTTGGAGAGAGCGGGAGACTACGTAGGAGTGTGTGTGTGCGGCAGTGTTTTTCCTTCTCTGGGGCATATACTACAAGCCACGATCAGTGTAGCACTAAAACAAATCTGACCCAAGCAGATTCCAGCTCCTGCCAAAAGCAAATAGAGTCTTAAACGCTACATAATACAGCACACAGCAGGAGTAAAATGGGAATGCGTTAGAGCAACACAGAAAAACCATAACAAGGAAAAAAAAAACACAGTATGCAAAAAGAAGGACGGGGAGGGGGGAGAGTTGGACAGAGAAAGAGAATAACAAGCGTAAAATGCTGGCGGTGGAGGAGAGGAAGAAGGGCAAACGACAACAAGAGGAAATGAGGCAGAGGCAGACTGAGAGACGAACAAGACAGAGACACGTTTAAAGGCAAATTAGGACTTTACTGTTACCGGGAATTTGATTTAAGACCATTTTAGTAACCAAAACAAAAAAACAGGAAAATCTGTGTTTCATTAAAGCCTTTCTGTATTAACTGTGGACAAGTATGCAAATAAAACCACCTGTGGTGAAGCAGCAAATAACATGAACATTCCTGCATGTCCATTTTTCATCTTGGTCTGAGAATGTCTTATTCTATTTGCAGATTATATTAAATAAATATCCATAGTGGTGTTGTCACAACATTAGAATTCAATATATCTTGAAAAATATCAATATTGCTTACCATTTTCAATACCAATTGACAATATGGGCACACCACTGAAAGTTTTTATAAAAAGAAATATAACAAGGCCATAACATGACATCAACAACGTTTCTTATTTAGTAGCAGAGGACAGCAGAATGACTGTAGTAAATATTACCATCAATTTACATTTATTTACTTTAATGAAAACAATATTCTACTTGCGGTAGTGCACATGTTCAAAGCCTCTGAGGCTGTCACACATTCAAAAGGCAATGAAGAGCGAGTAAAACAAAGCAAAGCTGTGCCACAAAAGCCTGTATGCAACCAGAGTGAATGAGACAAGTGATGAAAAGACAGCAATATGAATGAGTAAGAGGAGGCGATGCTATGGGGGCGTTGCAGCAGTGTGTGTCATCTGGTTGTTGGAGAGAAGAGAGAGCAAGAAAGAAGTCTGGCTGCTCAATTGATTGAAATATTATCAAAATCACAATATTGCCAAGTGCAAAATTCCAATTGCATGAGCTGCAATTTTTCACTGAACGTAAAATATATCACAACATACTTTTACAAATGATGCATTTGTGGCTCCGGCCTACAGATCGTGGCCAGACGTAAGGCAACATGCTTGTTTGGTACAGACCCTGGCAAAATTCACATTTTCGTCATTTTATAGTTTTCAGTGAAAATGAAGTGCGAAAATTACAATTCCCACAAAGATCGATATATATCAATCATATCGCGATCGCAATATCTGTCAAAATCATCGCAATATGACTTGTTTTTGCATATCTTGCAGCCCTAGAAAGTAGTATCAATAGTACTGATACTGCAGAAAATGCAAGACAGTAATTCTTATATATTGGTTTGTGTATATCAAAATATGCTAAAAATGTCCCCCAAAATATCTTGAAAATTAATTGCTATGTTACAAGAAGAAACCTAACACCGCCATCTGAAATAATCATTATTAAATGTCATAATAATCAAATAAATCTAATAAATTGCCTTTTTTTTAAGTACTACTGTTTCTAGTATTACAGTGTAGTGCAGTTCTGCGTGTGGTTTGTCCAAGTGGTGTTGCCGTACCCCAGCAGGAGCTGTTGCTCGACTGCTGTTGGCTATGTGCAATCAATGTTAAACACTGTACTGTTTCTCCAACTGAATTAAAAAGTGGAAAGCTAGAATGTAATCTGAAAGTGTCAATCATTACTGCAGTACTGCATGTATTATTTATGTAGACAGTAGAAGCTTTCATTTATTGCATATTTGTATAGTATACTGTATAGCTGTAATTCTGATAAATAATTTAATATAATAGGAAATTAGTTTTCAGTTTTTTTATGTGTGTGTGTATGGGGGAGTTCCATGGCTACAGCCTTGGGAAAATGAATATTTTATTAATAAATCAATACTTTCGACAACACTAATCAATGGCACAATTTAATGTTATATTTCAGTCAAGTTGAAACAAAAAAATAATTTCAATATCTCATTAATATCATGAAAAAGTGGCAGTATCATCAATATTATTGACTTAGATTCTAATCAGTGTTACATACTTTAACATCACCTTGACGGTGGGTTTAAATTAACATGTGACAGATTATAGAGCTCAGCCTTTATGTAACACTGCTGTACATACTGTACACGCCAGTGTGTACAGTATGTACAGACTGTATTCTGCACATATGCATACTCCTCATGTACCACCATGAAGCACCGAAACCTTCATCAACAAGAATACAAATCTGACCATGACCATCAAATCAGTCATGCCTTATTTTCCTGCATTTTTCAGATTCTGTATCTGTGCTCTCTGATAAAGCAGACTGGAAGACAACATGACATGTTGACCAAAAAGAGGAGCGGGAGGTTGGACTCTGTTTTAATAATCATACAGCCCACACACGCATAGCTTGAGTTTGTGTACTACACTAAATGGACAAATGCAAGACGAACACAGTGAGAGAAGAGACATGAGAATAGGTGAAGGAAAGAGAAGAGGGAATACTGAGGTACAAATGGATTTCTATAAAGTGACAAAAGATCATGAAGATGGGAGAAAGAGGGAAAGGCTCAAAATGTAACTAATGCATTAGGACTTCCTGAACTCTTTATATTGCTATGTAATTCCCTGAAGTAGCTTTAAAGTTACAACAATCATCTGACATCAGTCTTGTTACAGCACTTTATTTGAGTTGTGTAATGCATATAGTGAGTGAAAATTTAAATCCCACTTCTATGATTTTATTTGTCGTCAAGCAATCAAGAATATCATGTAATTAATATCCAATGCATCTTTAAATTCAAACAACATGCTGAAAACTCCAGAATATCAGACTAATAGTCTCCGTGATTTATGAATGATTGTTTTGTATCTGAGAGCTAAATCAAAAGCACAAACAAGTCGAGCCTTTTCCCACTTTAATAGATTGACACAGAGGAAGAAATCAGGTTTCAGGAAGCCAATTTTAAGACTTTCCAAGACATTTGTAATCCTAGAGGGAGTTGACTTTAAGACAAAGTATAAATCCAAAACCAGACATAAAGCTGTCAAAGCTAACTTGTCTACAGTACATGATGAAACTATAAACCAACAGGATAAGATGAAATGCTGTTAACAGATCTCCAGACTGCCAACCTTTTGTCACATCTCTACCCATTTTAGAGACAGTTTTAAGTTTGTAAAAGCAGATAAAAAGCGCTATTTGCACAATCAGTAAATGTCAAATATAATTTTCTTTATTTCAAGTCTTAAGTCCAAGTGCTGGCGTTGTGGGAAAGAGGGAGAGAGCGAGAGTGAAAGTGTTGTAGCCGTAAGCTAGAACATGCTTCGTCCTGTCAGCTTCGGCCTGCTGTTCTGCATTTACACTGGAGCCATGGTGTGTGTGTGTACACGTGTCAAAAGATGCAGGCAGGAAGAAGAAGAAGTGAGAGAAAGATAGTGAGGCTTTAAATGTTTATGCCAATATTAACAAAGGGTATTGACTTGAACTGCATTAAGAGCACGTGTGTGCATGCAGTGGGCCGTCCGGTCAGCCACAACACTTTAGGATGACTAATTGTCCCACAAACAGGATGAGAAGGGTGGAGCCTTCTGTGGGGGGCCTGTTGAGTTACAACCAATCTCTCTCTGTGGGCTTGTCTCTCCCTCCCTGAGCTACAGTAGCATCAGGAAACAGAGAATGAGGAATGGAGGGGGGAAAAAAAGGTTGAGAAGGGTTAGCAGCTCAGTGAGAGCCCCTTCCACTGGGCCTCAACAGACAGATGCAGACAGAGTGAGCAAGAAGACAGAAAGCTGAATCTCATTTGCTTGTGTTTTATGTTTCCTTCTTAGTCTTGCAATTCGCTGCAATATCCAGAAATGTGAACACCCCCTTTCTGGAGAATATTATTAAATGATGACGGTCAGAAGATGACATAATTTCCTTCCCATTTGTCGAGGCAGGGGGAAACAGCTTGCCTGGCTTGCTCCAAAGTTTGAAAATATGCACCTCTAAATCCCTCGAACTAACAAAATCATGAATGCATCAGAGTTGGCTAAACTACTGTTGAACCAAAGGAACGACCTCCTCATGTGCTGTCCAGTGTGATCGACAGTCACGCAGGACACGCGCTCTGTCGTGAGCTATAACTGGACTATGACCAGGATGTTCACTCCTGAATGTGTTGAAACGTGATGTTTTCACATCACAGATAACAAACACGTAACAGAAAGTGTAACAGGACAAACGTGACGCTCATGTCAGCTGCTACACGAGTTTTATGCGGGGCGGCTGCCCTGCAGGTGTGTTGAACTGTACTATGACTGGGCATAGGGGTGAATGATACATGTCTCACAATTTTAGGAAAGGTGTGTTAAATAAAAACACTGCATGTGAAGACAGAGCATGAACCATGAGCACATGACAAATTAAAACACTGCAGTGAACACACTTCCACCCTTGACAGTCACTTGTTTCTCTGCCGTGTGATGCTGGGCAGGTAACGTAGATTTATCAAAACTTTTACACTGAAAACAGCTGCCTACTGCTGGAGACAAGGTCAATGAGAGCATTTAGGGCTCATTGAGCATTTGGGACTCATTTAGGCTCAACGTTCGATACAAATACAGACATGGATGGAGTCTTCTGTCTGTACTCTGCGTTTCATTCTACTGTAGCATGCGGCAGTGTAGCATGGCTTAAGTGAGATATGACCGTAGGAGACGACAAAGACATCTAAAAAATGTCAGAACGAAATGAATCGGTAATGTAGTGACAAGAAAGCTCTGTTCACACGTCGCAATGTATTTCATGGCCTCACCCACCACTGCCGTTTACAACGCTGCTTCTGTTACAGGTAGGCTACATAATTATGACCTCCTTCGCTATCGCCTCGTTTGTTGTTTATGAAACTTTCGACTCTGCCCTCTACTGCCTCTACTGGCTGTGTTTCTGCCAACATAAAGGATGCATGGAAGCAGGAGGGCAGTTCGAAACCATCGTTTTTTTGTTTTTTTTATGTAAAGGGAGTAGCTATATATGAGCCTAGGGCCTTGTCTACACAGATTTATGAAACTAAAATTTTCCTTTGTGGCCTGTTCTCCACATGCAAATGGAGTTTTAGGTCACTAAAACTGAAATTTTTTGACGTCATCTCCTCAGCCCATCATTGCTTTGTGTTAGCATTTTACAGCTTGATCTAATGACTACACACTTAAACTTCGTATTGCTGCACCACTTTGCATTCTAGTGTGCACACAGATATTTTGTAAAACGAAGGTCGTCTGGACAGATTTTTTTAACAGAGCAGGAAAATATCCATTTTTAAAAATATCTATATAAACAGGGCCTAAAATAGAACCAGAACCTTATTGGTTATGGGCCGTAAAACCAAAACAATGAAAACACTCTCCACATTCTCCAGTCCAGAGACTCCGGTTACACACAGTCATTTGACATATAATTAGCATAAAATACTGATAAGTGCAGATTTAAATCATAATCAAAATGCAAAAATGTTGACTTCGTGCAACTCAAAAATCACACAGGCTGTGCCTCTCACACTGGACTGAGGGCTTGGTGTTAAGGACAGTCTCTAACTCTTTTCTTTGATAGCCGTCAGAGCAGAGACATTTAAATACATGCACTGCTTCAAGTCCATGAGAGACAACTTCATACATACACACACACATATACACACACACTCTCTTTCCCAGGTTTAATGAGTGGCTGCACTAATGAGCCAGTCGTGCTCTTAGCGTGGCAGTAAAACACGTCCAAGTTAACTCTCACATCAGTCTAATTAAAAAGCCTCAGTTTAAATTAATGGAAACACAGAAGGCAGTGATGGTTACAACAGACTTTTGGCTGTTTAAGGAAATATCTTTAGCGTGGAGTTTGGTAGTCTGATTCCAGTTAAACTAAATCAAAGTCAATGAATGAGCTGTGCGTTTTTCGGAAACAAGGGCGGACTTTGACTACTTCTTGTTAAAGGCCTGTGTTTGTGTGACATGGGAAACGTTTCTTACTGTAAAATTTCAAATCTTTTTCCCATGGTTATTCCATCATAAATCACAAGCTGCATGATCAAGCTTTGACCGGGTTGTTCTTGACAACCTGTGGCCAAATTTCTCATTACACGTCTCACGCTGGGAAACAAAAGTCATAACTAAACTTTCCTGACTTTTACAGAACGTTTCAGAAACGGGTTGGGCGGTAGAACTAATACTTTAGCGACAGTCTGAATCCATGGCTGGTGGCCTGTGGTTCTGCCAATTTAAATAGCCCAAATCCATTCCTTTAAATTCCAGCCTCCTCACCATGAAACCAGGAAAACGTGAAGTAAATAATGAGCCTCTACGAGTGTAAATTGTCCAAGATCAGGGGTGTTAGAGGAGCTGGAATCGTGGGGAGTGATTCTTAACAACAACCTTGTCTAAAAAGTCCTATGCTGTATGAAAAAAATGTCCAGGCATCTTCACTGTATTTACAGAGGTCAAGAAGTACCTAGGGCAATTACATATGTTTTTTATCAGGTCTTTACTCTTAAATGTATTATTTTAGAGTTTGGCATATGTAACTGTCACCTCAATCCAGATCTGCTGTCCGGGTTACTTCTCCAAAGACAGACTGACGGTGATTTTAGTCTCTTGTTAAGCGTTTAAGCTGTTCTCCGGCCGCGTTAAGCCCTGTGTGGCTCTGCTAAAGAAAAGCAGACCTGTGCGTTATCTCAAGTCAGCCTGACAGGTAAAATGGATGCGGATGAACACTATATGAAGCGCTGTCTCAGGTCTGTGCCTCAAGGGGCAGCTTGGTCACCATGGCAAATATTTCTTAGACTTGCAGCCAATTCAGGTTTGTATGGATTTAGCTGGATTGATGATTGGGAAGGAGGGGAGAAATAAGAAATACTGTAAGTGTATTTTAATATTTAACTATCCCTTGGCACTTTGCGTGAAGAAATGCAATCCTAGAATTTAGATGCATCTTAAACATACTGCTCAAAGTAGGGATTTTAATCACCAATCGATTAACCACCAAGAAAATTTAGTCTGATTAAGCATATTGGTCTATAGGTTAATTTTGCAAATTTTGAGTTAACTGCACAGCACACCACGCTTGTCTGTTGGGAACGAGTTGGCAGCGCCACTTATTCTGCACTTACCACTAACAACGGCATTCTGACCCCACAGCATTGCTGCGGAAACATGGCTACCATGTTTCCGCAACCTTAAACATTGTTAACTAAAATATCACTGTTAGCACCATAAGCAGTGTCAACACAGCTAGTCCTGCTGGCAGGGTGGCCCTACCAGCAGTAATAGCCAAATCACTGCAAACCGGCTCCCAACCGACCTGTGTGGAGCACAGTGCAGAGTGGCCAAGGTTAACTTTAGCTAATCAGTGGAGGGTGGGCACTATATTTCAGTATGTAAACACAGTTAGCCGTCTGTCTGTCAGTAGAGCCAACATCACAAAACATTAAAACTTCACCGCCTTGAAGTGGAAATACGGTACTAAGAGCTCAATAATCAATGCTTAAGGTTCTCTTGTATTCAAATCATTTTGTTTTGTTTTTTTAATTCTTAAAAATTACTGGTTTTTCACTGGTTAATGGGCATCGGGCTTTCCAGTTCAAAGCTTTACTACAATGGAGGTTTATCACATATCTAACCCATTGTATGTTGATGCAGACACGATTCAATCCAAACAGCCTTACATTTCCAACAGCAAATACATTTTTGCCTTGGGGGAATTGAACATCTGACCCTAGCAGTGTTACTGTTGTGCTAAGCAACCCCCGACCACAACACGCAACCCCAACCCTATGATCCCCAGGATTGTTCACCACCACAGAGTCATTCATACGTCAAACCCCGAGACCATGCAATTCTGTATGCACCACTGTGACCTTAAACTGTGAGGTGAGCTGCTATTGACATTTATCTCGCCAAGCCCCTCAGGGCCTTCAAACAAGACCTAATCACACCAGCCACAACACCAGAGCCTCTACTACATTTATGTTATAGCTACACAATTACCTCTCATAAGGAATCCATTAGCCCCTGTTTAACACGTCCACATTAAGGAGGGAGGAGGAGATCGAGGAATAACACAATAATAAAAAAGGAGTAAATCCATTAACATGTGAATGACAGATGTCTGTTTTTCTCCTCTCTGTTGCTTATTCATTCATTCATTCATTCATTCATTCATTCATTCTCCACAAAAGTGATTCAACTTCAGACCAGCTCATGAAAGTGTACACATTTTGCAGCTGACAAACACCTGGTGTCTCTTTCCTAGGTGAGTGTTTTGTTTGAAATACGCAGAAGAGAAACTGGGTAGCACAAACACTGTCGTTTAACAGACAATGGGAAAATTCAGGAGAAAGGACAACAGAGTATTGAGCTGTTTGAATGACATGACAACTCAGAAGTGCGGGGCAGAAATACCGCAGTAATCAGCACTTGCAATAAAAGATGGAGACCAAAGCAAAAAATGCGATCGAAGGATTACTGCTACTGGCACTCTTCTTCAAATCTATCTGTAATTGTATGGCACAGCCCTAGTGACACATCCTCTCTCTAGTGGATGGATTGGATGGATAGTGGATTTTAGTCACATCATATCAATTTAAATTGAGCTTACAAATTTAATAGTTTTGAACGGAGAGCTTCAGTATTTAGATCGAGTTGCTTATGAAAAAATAAGATTTAGTAGCTATTTTTTCAGTGTGTCAGATACATATTTTATCAACATTTAAGTGAGCAGCAGTATCATACTCATTATTATTAAAAGGACTCAGACTGGGATCAGGGCCATCCCTACACACTACATTGTTTTAAAACATCCTTAAACTAAGCCTGAGCCTCTGTCTGTGACAAGGGATTGTGACCGGGGATCATCTAAATCTGAGAGCAGGGCAGATTAAACTGGAATCATATCCAAATATTTGTCTGAACTTTGAAAACCCCTTTCTACAGTGTTGATTCGGGACGAGGCCTAGCCAAACCAACATCACAGCCTGCCAAATATAAATAAATTGCAGAGTGACACCAATTTGCCCTCAAACAATCATCAGCTGTTGCTGAACACTGACAGGTAGGGTTTTGCGATATGATGGTATGACAGTAGAATGTGTCCATCAGTAGAGATTAGGAGGGATGCACCAATTCTAAAATTCCGGGCTGATACCAATGTTTAAAAAACAATTTGGCCAATGGCTGAAACTTACCTGTCCTGTCCATTAAAGGCAAAATGCCCTAAAAAATATCTTTAACAAAAAAAAAAAGTCTTTTTACTATATATGATATATCATAATTACATCTCTAATATCTATTTTATATTGCTGTGAAAACATCAACAAATTTCTCCTTCAATCAAATTTAATCAACTTTTCTCACCAAAAACTAAATTTAAACAAGATTACACTAGCAAATATCATGAAAAAGGTCAAATTTACCCTTGCAAAATACTTCTATTTACTGAATAAAGCCTGAATGTATCATACTGTCACTCAGTGCAACCTCCATCAGTAGTTAGTTCCAGCCACTGACTGCTAACAGCTAAACAAGCTCTCCTCAACACAGACTTGTTGCTCAGAACATAAAAAATACAGCATGTTCTCTGACAATGCTAAAGTGAGTTTGCCATGTCCTTTTGTACCGAAGGCATCCCAGAAAAGATCTCTGTTTGTCTCGTCTTCAATAGTCCCAGGGATGAAGGGACACGCAGAGAAACATCATCCACTGCCATCGGTAAATGTCATTTTATTTGCCATTACGCTGCTGGTAGTTAACAAGGCAAATTCCAGCTGATACAGATGTTTTACGCAAAAAGCGGTGCATCCCTACAGATTAGGCGATACATTTCTACCACGGGAGCTATGCGGGGCAGGTTATGCAGCAAATCAAGGCTGGATCTTTATGTGATCTTGTGATTCTTGCGCGATCTTGTGATACTGTAAATCAAGCTACCTCCCAATGTAAAGTGATTTGGGCAAAAATGGAGGAGGAGTTAAATTAAATACAGACACCTGTAACACCTGAAATTATTATTCTAAGGAACCTTAAAGCTTCTTTCAGAATTTGTTCTACTGTTTTGAATCTTATGTTTGTAACTTAAGTGTTGTCCCATGTAAGGCTGTTGTTTTTATTCATATAAAAGAAATAATCAAATGTGATAAAGTACGGTGTGGTTACTTGAAACAATTTCTTAACTGAATTCACAGAACAATTATTGTATCATCATATATACCGTTACCATGATATAAAATCGCATATATTGAGATAGAAGATTTTGGCCATATCACCCACCCATATGAACAGACAACAGTATCATCCATCTGCCCAAACCTAGCCTTTATCTATAACTAACTGTCAACACTATACTTGATATCTCCTGGAGAGGTTCTCTTAAATTCTGTGATGCTTAAAAGAAGAAGCTGAGTAGCAGTAAGGGCCAACAAGCAAAAACTAAATTTGTCTACCGTCAAAAATTATGTCGTAACGTTTATATATCATGGTAACTCTCTTTAATATCTCAAGATATTAACCCATTGTGTTTAATGTTGCAAATCAATGAGTAGGACTGCTTTATGGTTATATTGGATTGGTATATGATTGTCTGCAACAATGTTGAGAACTCTGATTTTTCAGGTTGTTTCAAGTGCTTCATTTTGTCCTTTTATGGGCTGTCAGTTGGATAACACAAGCTATATTTACAAACTAAATGAATCATGAAGTAATTTATTCAATAGCCTAATCAACCAATTCAACAGTGAAAATAACTGTGAGCTGCAGCCCTGCTAGTCTCCTATCTGAAATTATACAAACATCCTCCCACTCTTTCACTCAGTCAGGTTTTGATAAAACTAAAACTTTTATAAGCTGCCCATATCCGTATCAGGGCAAAGACTGAGTTTGCACATGACAGCATTTATTTTAAACGTCTACTCTTAAGATCACTTTCAACACTTAAAATGACAGAATCAATCTTAACAGTCTTGTTGCACCTGTGTTGTGACGAGACGCGCCTTTAGAGATCTCCTTAAAAGTCAATAGGAACTCACAGCACTGACTTTAAACTGCAAACTCCATGACCTTAACAAAGTCACTGGAAAAATTTAACTCACAGCAACAAAGTTTGTGAGTGTGCAGACCTGTAGGTGTTTGTGAAAATGTGTGAACGTACGTGTGTGTGCGCGCGCGCATACACACACATGCATTCCATATTCCCTGGAATTAGCCTATGTTTCAAAATAGTGTGCTGCACCTTGAGGCCCCCATGCATCTGTTATCATTTTACAACCTGCCTGTAACTCAGCAGAGTACAAACCTCCTGAGCACAATGTGCTCCACTAAGCACCTCATTACAGAAAAAGACCCTTTGTGCCCCACTGAGGTAATGGGTGGGTGGGAGGAACCTTTAGAAGAAGGAGTCAACACGGCAAAGTGACAGAGTGATTATCCCTTTCATGACAAAACCCCCCTCAACTTCCACCTTTTTCCAGATTCATAAACCTGTGATAGACCGTACGTTTTCTCGGAGAGTGATGTATGCCTCCTGCTCTTGCGTCATGGAGCGGGTGACACTGAGAAACACAAGGCTATATTACTGAGGATATGCGCTCTGAGAGATACAAGGTTTTGATCCAGCAGCAGTGGGAGGTAAGTGGTCAGTGAATCATGTAATCGCAGGGTGTAGCATGGTGTTTACTCACAATGTAGCAGAGCAGCAACCCAGTAAAAACGTGCCAACACAAGGCGGAAACAAGCAAACATACAGGTAGAGGAACAAAACCACAATGTGGTGAAATAACACTGTTGCTCCAGGCACAAAATATTAATTTTCCGATCTTATCGCTGTATCAAATTTACATAGAATACCTTGTCTTTCATCATATTCAAGAGTCAACGCTACATGAAACAAAAACTGGAACAGTCCCTGTAATTCAAGCTCAGCAAAACAAACAGACTACTATGCTAAAAAATGGCCAAATTGAAAATCCTAGAGATTGTGGAAAAAAGGAAACCACACATATCAGACAAAACATTTCTCTTAAGTATGACTGAAATGCAATTTTCATTTCTCTTCAGCCAAGGGAACCACTCTCAGCCTAAGTGGAAACACTGCTATAAAGCCATTATGCCCACACTTAAAGATAATGCTAGTCTTTCAATTAAATTATAATAATTATCAAGTCCTGCTTAAAGCAGTGCTGGTGGTTTTGTTTAAAACTTCGGCCTCAAAGTGAAATGCACAAGCTGAAAATTCACACCACAGAGAACACTTAATGATGACCACTGAAATGATTTAGGATCCATACAAATTCCTGCATGTCTACATTAAAACAGTGTACAAACAGTGTACAAAACAGTGTTGCTCAACACAGGATGTTGCACACTGCTGTTATCTGATCATATATATGGAGGATGCAATATAGAATACTTGTCAACATGTTTCCTGAGGGTCACACAACAATATTTTCTCTAACTGCAGTAACTGGCTGAAGTCTATCCGGCTCCATGCTACTCCACTCAGCTCCATGCTGATCTGTCCCTTTGTCTTCCCCGCCTGCAAACAGGAGCAGCCTCCTCCACATCAGAAGCTGACAACCTCCAGGAAGGAACACTTCAAAAACCACACAACAACATCCATCTGCCTGTCACTTTACACACACACACACACACACACACACAACATCGGAGATACATGTTCATCTAATGCAGTGGAATAACCTCCAGTTCGGTTTATTTTTTCTCTCGGGCGTTTTTTGGATTTGCGCACTGGCACTGCTGCAGGCAGGCAGGCAGGCAGACAGACAGGCATACACATGTGGAACGTGGAGTGAAGCGCCCGCCTGTAACAATAACACCACACACAAAACATAACCGGGAAAAAAGGCTAGCGTAGAAGTTGTGCTGAAATGCGAAATGAATGTGCAATGTGAAATGCCATGTGGCCTCAGCAAACGTAAACGCGCTATAGCGAGGAAACAAAGAGGAAAAGCTGCAGGATTTTCCCCTTTTTTTTTTCCTCATATGTAGCGACTAGCTCATAACATTACATGCTAACCGGAGTCTTTACTGCTTTTCTGTCAAAAAACCCCAAGCTGCTCTCTTACCTGATGTGGCATATCAACCTTCACTTTGTGCAGTAGCAGAGGGGGGACCCAAAGGCTGGAGCCAGGTCGCCAAATTTTCCGAGCCGGTGGAGTTGAAGGCAGCTTTTTAACAATTTCCCCACGCTGAAAAAAACTTTTTTCCTCCGTATAAAACAAAACTGTCAACAGAGAAGAAAGGAGGAGTGATTAGGCAGGGCTATCTAACGGTCAGTCAGGGAGGGGGGGGCTGGGGGTTGGGTAACGTTAGAGCCCTGATGACGTCCCGTTATTTCTTGCATGGACACAGTGTTACGCCAAACGTCACTCAATAAATCTGGCAATTCAATAGCTGCCTCGCTCGCGCGGCGGTAAACACGTCTGGGAACAGGACTTTAGACCTTCCGCGAGAGATTTCGGGACGTGTGGTACATTCGGCACACAACTCACACATGATGCTAACTAAACTTTTGAGTTTTCCGACTGTTCACGCCGCCTGCCGCCCTCCTCCTCTTGCTGTCTCGTTAGGGGAAAATGTGGGACTAAAATCAGAGCCAGCATGCGAGTCATAGAGGCGTTTGCTTGTGAACATACCGCATTGAATAGTGACTCCACTCCTAACCTGTGAAATCATGTTACTAGTGCTGTACATTCGCCAACACGCACGGCCATGTTCAATTGCCACATATTTAAAAGGGGTTTTGCCGACCCCCTTTCTCCTCACGCGGGTACAGACCGTTAACGGGGCTCGGACAGTGGCTAACACAAACGGCGGCAGTTAACGTTACAGTGTGTCCTTTAATGTTAACACGTCGTGTATATTACTGTGTTATCAATATGACAACATGTCAGCTAAAGACAGCGCAAAAATACAAGTAAAACTCGTGTATTTAAATTAATAGTACATAATTATCACCATTAAAATACACTAAAAGTACCCAAAAATAATGCAGAACTGTCCATTTCAGAATAAGATGTCATAGTATTGGATTAATTTTTAGTGCATTAATGTTTAAATCGCCTTAATGTTGAAGCTGCTGAAGGTGGGGCTTATTTTAACTACTTAATGGGCCTATACTTGATCTGCCCGGTAGCTTGTGTGGCATCAATGGAGTTGTATCTCAATCTTTAATATCCCACTACTGTCATTTGTTAATTATATTTTCTATTATTAATTTGAATCCGAAGTAACTAGCTTATCAAAATGTAGCAGTGGAGTGAACAGCACAGTATCTGCCTCTGAGATTTAGTGGAGCAGAAGTATAAAGTAGCAGAAAATGTAAATACTCGCGATAAGTACAATGTGTACTTCAGCACAGTACTGGAGTAAAAGCACTTCCCAGCAGTGGTAAGGTATTAAGTGAAATGGCCCCTCTTCAATGACAGTTCGCCAGTATTGAGTAGGTTACATTGTTTGTGTCAGCCGCATGTCAAAATATTGCAGCCCGCTAGAGAGCAATAACAACAGCTAACGCTACGTTAACAGCAGCACACTTCACTGGCCTGAAAGGCGCGTGTGCCACTCGGCCTGAAAGCACTTCTCAGCAAAAACGAAACGAGACAGAGCAAAACTACACCGCTGCTATAATGTCACATCACCGCCCACAACGCTAAACACACACAAAGGTAGAGGAAAGTGAAAAATAACTTACATTAGTCCATGCGAAGCGCAACGTAGGCAGACACTAGATCTGTATCAACATAGACGGGCTGCACTTCTCCATAGTCCCGCCCCCACAATTTAACAGTCAGGCATATCTATACATATATATAATCCCCTCGGCGTCCAATCACAGCGCTCCACTCCGGAGTAGAGTCTGCTCCCATTGGTCGAGAAGCGGATCAGTCTGGAGCTGAGTCCCCAGCTGTCTCTTTACCATGTAGGGGTGTGTCGTGACGTTGCGGACAGCCTGGTAGGTAGTAAACCCGTTTCATCAAAAATAATAGTAAATAAAACGCATTAAAATACATCATTACATATCATGACAACAGCCACATCCTGGAGCTTGTGACGTGCAGGGTGTTGCCTCGCCTGCATTTACAGAGACTGGAGAGATGGTGAGAGATGCCACAGCAGTTTATTATTTTTTTTATTTAATTTGTGGGTGCAAACTTGTGTTTTGACAATGTTGAATTTTGAATGTTGCATGTACTTTGTAACTCCACATTTCCCATGATTAATTATTGATGATTTACCTATACATAATATATGAAAGTTCCAGCATCCTCTTCTCTCTCTCTTTCTGATCTCTCTGTCCTGGAAACTGGCTGTAACTGATAGTATACACATACCGAAGACAGTGCATAACATTTTCACTAACCCACTAACCAACTGGTTTGTGTCCATGGTGTGTGTATATGGAGAGGGGGTAATTTGCCTACTTGGTGGAAGAATTCAGAGGGAATGATAGGGCCCTGTGGTGCTATACCATGTCACCCCTGGGAGGTTTTATTATAGCACTTCAATCACCACATTACCTTCTCTGTAATTAGGAGTGATTCTCTTCTTGTATCCATCTCTCGTCGTGTCTCTGGATGAGCTGTGCAGTGCACAGTTCCAGCCTGGAGAAGTTGGACTGTGGTTTCTTTTTTTATCAAGTGCATATCGACTGGACTTAAGGCCATTTGGCTGTTGCAAGGATCCAACCTTTGACCTCTCAGTACAAGAAGGTCCATGTTGGCAACATTCCAGCGAGTAATCCATAACTTGCCGTGTGTGTTACAAATGAGAAAGGCAACATTAGCCCCTTTCTGACAGATGGAAAAAAGACAACTTGAAGCCTGCTTATTGGTGGCTTTCAGTCTTCTGTGAAAGGATTAGGGTATTTCAAAGCTTACTTTCTGTGCTGTGTGAAAGAAGGCTTTTAGAAAGCCATCCCTCTTATTCACCATGTGATGAATGGCATGTTATTTGTTTAAAAAAACTGTCATCATGGAAGTCCAGTTCTTCACTGTGTGAAGGTAGTGTGGATGAATCCAGAACTTAAACTGACGCAGAACACTTTTTTTTTTGCTAGCTGCCTCAACTGTATGAGGCTGTGTAAGGCCATGGAAATGCTTTCATCATGAATGGAGTTTGATGTTGTTACAGTTATATCAACAAGATTATCACAGTTGGCTTCATGGAACATCTACTCTGGCAAACAGCTGTAATGTTGCTGTAATAAAATGTTCTTCAAATGCTGTTTATTCCTCGACTATACTGCTATTCTGTTCTGTGCTACACTATACTAAACCATACTATACTATACATTACACTGTTATACATTATTATAGTGTGTTTTACTATCCATAGTACACATGTTATTGCCATACATTATTGTAGTGTACTATACTATACTATACTATACATTATACTGTTATACATTACCATAGTATGCTATACTATCTATACTACACATGTTACTGTCATACATTACTATAGTGTACTATACAATACTATATTATACTATCCTGTACTATATTATTATATACTATACAAACGATAATGTTTATTTACACTTTTATACAACACAGTTTGTGCTATACTATACTATACCATACTACACTACGCTACACTACGCTATACTATTCAAAATGATAATGTATATTTATACTTTTATACAACACAGTTTGTACTATACTATATTATACTATACTACACTACTACACTATACTATACTACAGTATACTATACTATACTATACTTATTTATACTTTTATACAACACAGTTTGTGCTATGCTATACTATACTACACTACACTATACTATACTATACTACACTACACTACACTACTCTATACTATACTATACTATACTATACTACACTACACTACTCTATACTATACTATACTATACTACACTACACTATACTATACTACACTACACTACACTACTCTATACTATACTATACTACACTACACTACACTACACTATACTATACTATACTACACTACACTATACTATACTATACTATACTATACTATACTTTACTAGATTATACGAAACGATAATGTATATTTATACTTTTATACAACACAGTTTGTGCTATACTATACTATACTACACTACACTATACTATACTATACTTTACTAGATTATACGAAACGATAATGTATATTTATACTTTTATACAACACAGTTTGTGCTATACTATACTATACTATACTACACTACACTACACTATACTATACTATACTATACTACACTACACTATACTATACTATACTATACTATACTATAATACTACTACTACTACTACTATACTATATACTATAAAACACTATAATATAGCTTTTTATAGCTTAGTATGCCGCAATTAAGTATACATTCCATCCATTACAGAGATGTTGTCAGGGCTCTCTGGTTCTTATAATAACTTCCTTAAGGCTAATTTAACTGCCGCAGTCATTATGATGCTAATCTCATGTGACTGTTGGCCAAGTGCCTATATATAAATGTCAAAGCTAAATGGTTATGGGCAAGTATGTTACAGTCATACAATGGTAAACAGGCCTATGTGGTTTGACCAAGACCTGCTGTAGCTTAAAAAAAAACTTTGTAGCTCCAGTAAATGCATAAATCCCATATAAAGTAGGGTGGGTCTATACAGCTCACACCTGCCCATCCCCTCACATTTTTCTCTGTGTTCAAAGCCTCCAGTGGTAATGAACATCAAACACAAGGATTTTACAATTGAGCATAAATCAGTGTTGACTTTTTAACTGTCATAGACTGGATATCAAAAATTAAACTGTAACTGTGTGTGTACATTATACAGTCTATATACTTGACATTTAAACGTGTATGTGTGCATGATATTTTTCCTTACAGCCTGCCTGTGTATGCATGTGCTGGAATCTAGGCCACCTCTTGTGGCTTTGTGTCTGAGAGGCGGATCAGTCTATATGAGGGGCAGCCAGGCATATGGGCGTGTTTGCGTGGGGGCATGCGCACACAGGACTTCATCTTCCTCTGTGTTTGTGTGTCTATGAAAGAGGCAGAGAGAGAGTTTATACTATATGAGGTACCTGGGTTGTCTGGGGTGTTTCCACTGTGCAAACACACTACAGAGTAAAAGGAACAGGAGACACTCTCACTTTTCAATACACAATTAAACACACACACTTTCTCTATAGATCTCTTCCTCACTATCTTCCTTCCTTGAACTCAGAATCTCTCCATCTCACTTCAACACCCCCACTCCCCACCTCCAAACCAACACACACATGCACGTACACACCACTTTCTCTCCCACTCACAGGGTGAGTCTAGGAAACAGCTGGAAAAGCAAATAGTCGCAGGCAGGCCGAGCCCCGGCCCACTGGCTCTCACACATGACTGGACCTTTACTTGGATGAATGCAGTCCTCACACTGATTTTTCAGCTGCAGTCAAAAAGCACAAGGAGCAGTTGCAATTGCACAAACCTAAAGGAATGTTGCAGCAGTTGGCAAACACACGCTTTGATCAACTTCGCAGTGTGCGGCGAGAAGATTGGTAGCAGTGTCACCCCTTGTGTGCCACAAGTTTCTCAGGGATATTTTGGCAGCTTTAGCCACACAGAGGATCACACAGTCCAGGGAGAAAGCTGTCTCCAGGCCTTTCCTCTGTCCCTATTTAAAATTTCATGCCCCTCAGCTCTGGCTCGACCTCCAACTCCTCAACAATGTCATCATCGGCCTCCAACATCAATAAACCTGACCCATATTCACCACAAATCTGCTGCATTCTTTCCGATCAGACATGAGGGAATTTGATAGCTGAGCAAAACTGGAACATGGGGTCAGTAAGTCAGCAAACACTGCTGCACCTACGGTACGGTTTGTTTTCAGTTGATACAGCCTCATTTGTTTAAAACCAACAGATTTGATATTTAGATCAGGGGTCATCCAGTGTGGATTACATAAACAGTCTGTGATAGATTTCATTGGATTGCATGGTTTTATCAGGAGACACCATGGGCAGATTATGAGACATTGGGCCCCTGCACACAGATATGCAAAGGGCCCCACCAACTGTCCTAAATGGAGCAAGACACAGACTTTGTGGTGGTTTTGCGTCTCATTGTAGTCATCATAAATCTTTTTGTGGTCTCTTTGTAGTCATTGTGTATCTCCTTGTGATTATTGTATGTCTTGTTGTAGTTGTTTGGGTCTCATTGAGGTTACCTTGTGATTGTGACTTGTGATTGTATTTGTCTCGTAATTGTTTTGTGTCTCTTTGTGGTTGTTTTATCCAATTTGTAGTTACTTTGTGTCTCTTTACAGTTCCCTTGCATATTTTTGTGGTCTTTTAGTATCTGTTTGTGGTCACTTTGAGTCTCTTCCCAGTCAGTACATGTTAATTTAAGTGATATTTTGCAAGTGAAGGCCAGGGGACCCCCTAAAACTTTAGGCCCTTCGGCCTGTGCTCGTAGGCCTGTTCAGAAATCCATCCATGGGAGACACAGTTAAAAACTACTTTGTGATTTGTGAACTAAGTGTGACCTCACACAATATATATATATATATATATATATATATATATATATGTCATACTTTTTGTTCTTGTATTGCAACATTGCACTAAATGCACTCACAGTCACATTTTTGTGGCTCTGCAATAAACATGAGTAGAACATACAGTACCCATGTCTACATCGTAACATCCCAAATTCCTTGTACACATTCTTCTACTTATTCAGGTCTTCTTGTCTTGTATGTGCTCCTGCAGGAGGGGATACATCAAAAAGACAGAAAATGGGTTGGACGGGTTTCAAGAATGTGGATATTATAGGAATGTATCACAGACAGCATATAAGAGAGCACCTTACAGAAACAGCGGCACCCATACTATAACCTGTCATTCCATAGGTCATACACTGTCATGAACTGCATGGTACATCATTGCACATGAACATATTAGAACCCTAAAGGAGTATTTAGGTCATGCGCAGCAGACAGCACCTGCTCAACATAAAATACCTTCAGCAATCCGCCCCTCTTGTATACATCGCTCAGTCTGAATCCTCACAAGCCACAGAAAGGAAGCTCTAAATCCCAAGAAACAAAGGCACAATCAAACTAGAACATTTGACCACCACAATGCCACTGACTCTGCAGTCCACCTTGGGAACATAAACACAAAACCAAAGCTTTATGTATCTGAGGCCAGTTTGTTTTACTCCATCACACTTTTATTTAATCTTTTGAGTTTTAATAAGTGATCTTGTATTTGTTCTGTAAATGTTTCTATATTAATCATTCACTTCATATTATTCTTATGTAATTGTGCTGGAGTCATTTGTAGTTCTTTCCTGTTTTGAAGGACACATACATGTTTGATATTTCCTGAGGAAGTGGTGCAGCTAAAATGCGTCACCTGAGCAGACTGCACATTAATGTCATGTTTGTTTTCCAAGCCTCTAAAGCTCAATTTTATTTGCGCACCCTCTGAGCAACTGCTTGCTTTTGCATTCGAGTGTACTTCCACTTTTCCTTTGCTGCGGATCCAAAATAAAATCCAATACATGTTGTGTTATATCCACTCGGCTGCGGGGGAAACATATTTGATGGATTATTTCCACTAATTTCAGCTCTTCAGGAAGCTTTTAATGTGAAGTGGCTTTGGGCTGGAGAGAGGATACACACCCAGCTCCGACACTTCCAGCCACACTGAATGCAGCCCGCTGCACAAAGCTAGCTGGAAAAGCATTAATCAGCCCTATCATAACACGCCACCTGTGTAGAGCAAGTGTCAGCAAAAATAGCTTCCGCCTCCAGCACTAAGAAGGAGAAAACTGTTTTTTTTTTGTCAAGAGAAGAGGAGGAAATAATTTTCATCATTAAAAAAAATAAAGGTGTATAGATATTTAGATCCTTAACTTGAGTGGAAGTACAGCAGTGTAAAATACTCCATTACAACTAAGTCCTTAATTCAACATCATACCTAAATAAGGAATTATTATCAGCAAAATGAAGCATCAAAAGTAAAAAAAAAGTATGGATAAAGTATGTTCCCATTTACTGATATATCATTATATTTAACATGATTAGATTTATGATGCCTTTTCTCTGATAATTGCTTTTTATTGTGAAATATTGGAAATTTAACCTCATTGTGCCTCAAGCAGTTATGCAAAAAAAAAAATTAAAAAAAACCTAGGTTAGGGGGGTGTAGCAGTTCACAGTTTATGAGTTGAAAAACATGTGACAAGGAGCCAGAAGTAGATTTTACAAACTTATGACGTGTCACAAGCCTAACGGATTAGAAACCCCTGATTTAATAAATAGAAATGAGATGAAATTGCTTCTAATATAAATCTTTTTTATGTAAAAAGCAAAAGCAAACGCTTTCACATAAGTGTAGTGACATAAAAAGTGAAATATTTCCCTCAGAAGTGTCGTGGAGCAGAAGAGTAAAGCAGCATCAGATGGAAATGGTCAAGTAAAGTACGATTATTTTACTTCTGTACTTTCTGTCTTTATTCGGATCCCCATTAGCACCAGCATGAGCACTGGCTAATCTTCCTGGGGTCCACACACATGCAGTCATACACACTTACACACAATATAACACATGAACACGACAAATACAACAGCTCATTGGTTTAACATTAAGTATGGAAAAGAGACAAAAAAAATCGAAGCTGCTATGAATTACTGATGGGTTGTGATTAATTAAGCCTAATGTTCATATAGAGGATGATAATTTCGTCTTCATACTAATATAAAGTAATTCTTAATCAACATAAATTCTTGTCGGAATGACCTTGAATTATATACTTATCCATCCTGCACGTTCACACATTTAATAAAAAGGAAAAAGGGTATTAAACACATGTCATTCTCTTCCAGGGGGATTTCTACTTTCTCCAAGCCTTGCATTTGAGACCATTTTCATTATGTACAAACACACAGTTCACTTACAGATCCTGAAACATCTGAAGACATATAAGTTGTATTCAGGGGCGTAGCACCAAATTCTGGGCCCTATGCATAAGCAATCTCTGTGGGCCCCCTGCCCTTCCTCTCTTGATTCATGTCTCTCTCACACACCCTTTGATATTTTTTTTTTAACAAGTTCAGTTTGCTTTCTTTCACCATCCTTTCTTCACTCAGTCACTCAGAGGGCTTTAGCTGCGTTTACAGACACGTCCCAGCGCAGGGTCGGACTAAACCAAATTGCATCTATGACAGGTGAGAGGTGCCTTTTTTTAAACAAAGTTCAGTCTTTTGAAAGGATTTATTCAGACAACTGTAATTTAAGTAGCTCACTTATTACCTAGAAATAAAAAAAACTGCAAACAAAACCAAACTTTTCATTCCAGGTTTTTCAAAAAGCCCCACGCATTGGTGCCCTGGGTAATTAGTCCCACTTTTCCCCTTACTATGATGACCAAAGCTGTTAACAGGTTTAGATTTTTCTGTCTGCAGTGTCTACAGTTTTATTTGTTTATTCATGTCACCATGTTATATATTAGTTCCAAATACTGAATTTTAGATGCCTTGATTAAATAAATAAATACACAACCAACCACACATATACTCAGTTGAATGCACTGTGGTGTGACTTAAGTATATTAATGCTGGAAAGAATCAGAAAGACAATCATCAGTGTTCTCTCTATAGTGAATTGATTAAGAGCACACATTTAGGCTCAGTCTGACCTGTTACAACACAGACAATATGTTTGGCCACCATTGTCTCTAATGTGTATTGATTGTGTATCTGGAATATGCAGACAAATGTTAAAGAAAAGTTTCCGGGGAATGAGAGCTGACTTAGAGAAGAAAGAAAACACAGAAACAAGAGGGAGAGGCTGCACGCTGCAGACAGATGAGACAATAGACTGCCGCGTCATCATTCGACAACACTGATCAATGTCAAGCTGTTGCACAACACCGAGCCCCCCTCTCCTTTTGTCTTCCCTTGTTGCTTCATTTCTTGCCGCCCCGCATGCTTTCTGTCTTCCTCGTTCTGCTCAGTCTGCACAGCAACAGCAATTCTTGCTGCAGTGAAAAGCAAGAAACGTGAAAAAAGCAACGCAACGTGGTGGCAGCACGGGGAACATGATTCAGTTATGTTCAATTTAACGTAGTCACTAGATGTCTACAATGTGTCTCCTCGTGTCTGATCCTGCCACGGAATATTTTACATAGTTGCTTTTATTTGGATAAAGATTTGAAGAAAAATTACAATGCAGGGTCTGCCTCCTTTCTTTGCTTGCTGTCTATTCCACCCCTCCCTCTCCATCTGGTCCCTAGTGACCTCTGCCCTAGTGGGATTTGTCATGAGTGGTGAAGCGGAGGCCCAAAATCACAGCTTCAAATGGATCCGTCTGTGTTTGGAAACAGTAAAGATCCCCTCCCACAACAAACAGACAGGAGGTATTTGACTTTTGAAAGCACAGTTGACATTCCAGTCTAATTACTGTGCTCTTCTGCTCCCTCAATTTCCCCCTTTATTTACCATCCTCTGAGAACATCCCTCATCACTGGGCTGATTCCATGTTTTAATATAACGGTGTAATGTAATGCTCCCCCAGTGTTGCGTCAGAACCTCAAAATGGATCCTCACATGGCAGGAGTGCCAGTGTTAGTTAGGAGCCCAGGTCCACAGACGACACAGTTCCTCATGAGGATCTCCTGCAGGAACAAGCTCAACAACTGCTGCTATAATATAAACTCCATGTATAAAACATGAGGATTGCCTTTTTATAACACAGAGCAAGCAGAGCTGCCCAGCAAGGGTAAGACTTTTTTTTTTTTTTCCTGAGTGCATTTCTTGCCCCCGTTTTTAGATTTTTCGTGGCATTTTTGTCCCTTTTTGATTCAATTTCAGTGAACTATGAAATCATACACTCTCACTCTATACTGGCAATTTCCTACCGCTAGGATTTCTGTTTTTATGTAGTATGCCACAGCCACACATCCCACATTAGTTCCCCACAGCTGGAAACTGGCAGCGGGTTTCAAAGAAAAAAACAGTGTCATTCTCCCTTCAACAAGTCAATCCTGAACCTACCATTGTTGGTTATTTTATTTTTTGTTGACATAGTGGCTTGGGTTGGTCGGCATTTCCTTCCACTGCAGGCTGTGTGGTGTCAACGTTTTCTTTATTCGTCTTTATTCAGTGTACTTCTTGTTTTCTTACTTATTTTCTCGCTCTGAATGCACTGAAAAGTATCACTAGTCGACTCACTCACAGGGTTCAATGTCAGGCATTTGTCTCTGTTCATTTTAAATTCCGTTAATTGTTTGAGGCATTTTATTCAATTTCCAGCGATTTTTTTTTCTCATCTTGACTTGTTAATTCCACATCTTTGTTTTTGTCAGAGGATCCCAAAGCACACACATTGCACCACAGATCTCTTTGCTGAGATCTCGTCCTGCGCAGAGCTGTTTTCTGATGACTTTAATGATTTCTGCAGAATTGTAAAATTACTCCCAGTTTTACCGAGGACGGCCCACTTTTGGGCAAGTGCACAAACAAGTCCTCCTTGATGTCAACAAGAGACGGTTTGAGTGCAGCCATATGGATGTCTCAGTGCACAACCTTCCTCCATCCGTCATGCATAGCTGTAGCATGAACATTAGTCCATTCATGAGCAGACGCATGTGACACAGATCACAACATCCTGAAGCACATGCTATGGGGGTTAAAGAGAGCACACAGCATGTGACTGCAGGATCATACACCAGGATAAGAAAGAAAAGGTCATGAGATGGACTGTTACTGAATGTGTATTTTATGAAATACTGCTGATATGTATTGCTTACGAGCAACGGTATTACATGGATAACATACTAAGATTTGCTTCTATTCCATTAAGCTTTAACTGAATCGAGCTGAGTTGAACTGACCTGATTTGCAGCCGAGTCACCAGAAGACAATGTTGACACCGTATGGATGTGTTGATACATTTGTACGTGTCATAGGTATCATATCAGTGCTTTGAACAATTTGTTTCCACACGGTTTTGTTTTGTGTCTGTATTTCTGTACAGTGTTTAACACAAGGAAATGCATCTCTTAACGAAACAATAACAAGGCCACTGCAGAAATGGCAGAAGGTTCCTTTTGAGCGTTTTTCGCCATCCAGTCTTGTGGAATATGTGCATGGAGCGACAAAAACAGCAGTAAAAACAGAACCAGTAATGCATGGCGACAAATAAGCGTGGAGGTCAGCCTGTGTGGTGTGGAGCCAGTTTTGTGAAAAATTTTGTTTGTGGCATATGATCCGCTTTGCATGTATTCTATACGTTGCACATGAGGCATTTTACCAGTGTTAGCTAGCTAAACATGCTAAATAGAGCTATATTACATGTATTAGTATGTTAGTTTATTCATTTTAAAGCTACTTTCTGTGGCACAGTGCATATGGTTGCATGGTTTCAACGTACTTGAGGCAAATTCCGGGCTACAAGGGGAAAAAAAAGGAAGGAGGAGTTTCACAAACACATCAGAGATCATGGAGGTTCTCATGGGAATAAATGGACTTCCAGCTGACTTGCACATGAACACAGATCTATGTGGAAACAAGACGTAAAGTAATATAGTAAATTAGCTGACTGTCATCATGCAGTGGAGGGGGATGGTGGATGGTGTCACACTAGGGCCAAGCTGCAGACCACTGCAAACCAACACACAGCAAAACTGGTTGTTTTTTTGTGAGTCATTGCTGCATTTCCAGCAGCTTTTTACCCAACAAATGGAGTGTTTTTTAGGATAGTGCCCTTAAATCAGGTATTTTAAGCCAAAAGATGATCTTTTCCCAATCAGAACCACTTCTTCTGCGCCTAAAACCACAGTAAATGTAAAGTTTCAACATATCTGCTACATATTAAAGTACAAACATAATGTATCCATAGTTTGCAGAAACATACAATGCCAACATTTGTTCTGGCCACTGGGCTGTAAACTGAGTTTAACTGCATTGAACTGAGATTGCACTCTAATGTCAATAAATAATCCGTATCCGTCACAGTGCTCACACATGTGACTTTAAAATGCTTTGACGACATTATGCACAGTATCAAAATAGTATCACAATCTGGAATTTTTACTATTATAGCTTAGACAACATCACTTTTGATTATTTTTAACTTTTGGTTATTTTTTGAAAGTAAAATATTTTTACCCTTTTACCTCACAAGTTTCACAAATGAATTGTTGGTTGTATAAAATGATGTTAATATGACATTCAAGACCACCAAGGATAAACTTATTATTAATAATCAGTAACAAATAGTGACGTGAAGGTTTAATAAGAGCTGGAGTACAAGTTCACAACCATTTAGTTTGGGTATAACCAAGCAATATTATGAGAAACATTTCACTAGCACTGGGTCAGAAGAACCCACTTGTGTCAGGTGGTTCTCTACCCTAACCCACTAAAATTAAGCCATGGCTGATGCTGTTTGGTATCTCAGAAGTTAAAATTGGCATTTCGACAAAGTCAGCTCATACACAGCACTTTAGAAATGTTGATATGATACATATGAAACATACAGATGATATGTATCCATGCTTTGAAGAAATGTACGATGCCAACGTTTATTCTGCTGAGTGGTCTCTGTTTATCTACATAATTCATGAAATCATCAAACAGAAATAATTAATAGATGAATCAATAATTTATAAACAAATATACATATATATGTAGATGCAGCCGTATTAGTTGCACCTTATGGCCTGTTTGGGACTTCCGAAACACTTTGACCTCTGCATGTGTGCAAACAGATGGTAAGTGCGTGTCCATAAGTGCGCTCAGATGGGTGAATGCATGAGTGCATGTTTGCCTGTGTTTGGTTTTGTACAAGGATGTGTCTGTGTGTGGCTGCTGAGCTTATTCCCTCTCTCCTCTCGCTCATACAACAGTAAAGCACAAACTGTCTCACATGCTTTGTTCTTCCAAGACAACAGGTGCAAATCTATATAAGCTCAACTGCTTTCTCCTGTATATTATCCTGTATAATTTCCCTAGAGGGGAAAAAAGAGAGAGGTGGAGGATTAAGAGAGGTATGGACAAGGTGTTGTTGTTTTTCTATTTTTTTTTTTACAGCTGCATAGCCAAATGGGAAGCTATATGTTCCCTGAAGTCACGTGTGCATATATGTTTGTATCCATATGGTGACAGTTTGTACAACTTTATGCCTTTTCTCTGCTTTGTGTGTGGTGTGTGTGCTTAGATCTTGTTTTCAAAGAAAAAAAGAGAAGAAAAACATATTCTGGCAACCCTGACCGTAATGCCTCAGAGCCAGAGTTATACATAGAAAATTACACACTGGTGTGCCAACCCCTCCTGACTCAAAGCCTGCAACACCGGGATACAAAGAGACACACACAAACATGGAAATGCTCCACACAAATGCATACATCAGATAAAAGCAAATGCATAAACTGATGCAAACATATGGTACAAAAATCATGACGTTCACTGATGCAATGTCCTTGACCTTTTTTTTTTTCTTTTTTTTTTTTGCAAAACCAGTCAGTATGAGCAGCACTTTTTACATCCTGGCTTCATATTAACATTGCGGATGAAGTTCTGCCGCTTCTACATAACCACCTGACTGTTATGCAATGCAAGGCGACTCGCTTTTTAATTTTTTAAATGTTGAGTTTAAAAAAGCTGTGAGGTAAAAGAGGAGGAGCAGTATTGTTGGAGCTCTCCAGGCAAAGCAATAAGCTCCCTGACATGCCCAGGTTAAATCTTTCATGCGAGAGGGGAAAAGGGAGTTGTATGTTTATATGTGTGTGTGTGTGTGTGTGTGTGTGCATGTTTGTGTGTGTGTACATGACTGACAGTGAGGGCAGATGAAGCTTGGTCAATCTTCGAATAAATGTTTAAGGCGATCTCTGAATTGTCAAGTTTAGGTAAAAGCAATGAAAAGCTGAGGAGAGATAAAGCTATAAGCTCTCGTGCGTGTAAATGTTTGATGCAGACTAATTTAGCTCGCATTTTAAATGTGTGGTCGGACAATTTGACTCGGGAGGGAGAAAAGAAACAGGACTGGCGAGGGCTCCCCAGACCACGCTGTTAGCTCCCTGACCTGCCTTGGGTAAATGTTTGACAGAGAGTGTCCCTGCTTGCTGTGTTTGTTGCACGCTAGTGTGCAGAGGAGGCCTGTGAGGGGGAGGAGACGCTGTTGCCACCAAGAAATCAGACACTGGGATAAGCACGCATGGAGTTAACCTAAACTGAACTTTTCACAGCTTCCTATGTAATTATTTCAGCTCTAGCTGTTCACACTGTGCGTACACTCCTATTTACAGCGGTTATAGTATGTACTTAAGTGGTTTCTTATTTGCTTAATCACTCCTGAATGTACTTGCCCGCCGCCTCACTACACACTTACTCTTTTATGTATTTACTTAAAGCCACAGAAATAAAACACAGACACAGACACATACAGTTAGACATCTACACACAGTAATTAATCATAATCCTGAGAAAACAAAATCTTTTCTGTTTGCTCTTGAATGTAGGGTGTAAAATCTCTGTTCATCTACAAAAAACTGTGTTTTTAATTTTTTTTCTCTTTTCTTTAAAGCTACAGTCGGTAACTCAAAGGCAGCTGTCAATCATGTCAGTCACTGCTAGTCAAAGAAGGCACTGCTGTTTACTTATGAATCAAGATTCTGTTACTGCATTGCCTACTTCTCACCTCAGATGTTTTCAGAAACATATTTTAGTGTACTGTTTAGCTGTAAAATGAGAAAGCCCGGCCTCACTCACAACTTGTCAAATACCGACACTTGGTCAGCAGGCCCTTGGTGTCAGATACAGACTCAAAGAGGCACACACCAGAGGCGGTATGAGACACACAGAGTGGGAGCATTTTCTGACATTCAGAGCAACTGCTGTATTTCAAAGAGTGAGGAAGTCCACAAAGGGTGGACAGGAGGGGAGGTGGACGTGTCAGACCAACTCTGCACTTTCACCTGGGAGACCGCTGTCCGTTTCCTGTGTTAAACTAAAAGGCAGTTCAGTTATTTTAATAAAAACATAGTGTGCTAGTGTGTGTAGCATATTACACTAGTGTCATATGTCTTGTGATATGTGTTGTTTGTCACGTGACGTTACATTGCGTTAGTAACAAATGCATTTATTTTAAGCCGAACCATGATGTTTTTTCCAAACCTTACCACATTCTTTTGTCGCCTAAGGCTCTGTTTCCACTTGTGTATGTGACTGTTGTCTGTAGATCTGTAAATACTAGTCCATACCCATTGAGTACAGCATACCATACCATGACTTAATCATACCAAAAATTAGAAAAAAAACCCCCAAACATTCGGCCACAGGGGGAGCCACAGCGATCGGTCGCATTTTAGCCATTTTTAAGCATTTTTCTGTTGTTATAGCGCCACCCAGTTGCCAATTAGAGTTAAATTTCTCCAGTCACATTGAGGCGTCCTGTTCTACATTTCTACCAAGTTTAGTAAAAATCGATATGGCGGTTAGGCCTAGATAAGAAATTAGCTCTCTAGCACCCCAGTTTTGTTTGATGGGGTCAATAATGAAGGGGTCCCCTCAGATTATGTGTGGTCATATGCCTACAAAGTTGCGTGGTGATTGGTGAAACCCTTGAGATGTTATACACCTTTATGTGATGAGCCACGCCCTCCGCAATATTCATTGCCTTATAGAAGCTCAGTTTTAGTAAGTTTTCCAACTTTTGTCAAGAGGGAACTTTAGATATTGGTCCCTAGATTATGTTCACCGAGTTTCATCAAATCGGTCAAACTTCCTAGGAAGAGATCGATTTTTTAGTTTTTAAAAAAATTCAAAATGGCGGAAAATCTGTATAACCGGAAGTTATGGGTTCTTGAGGCAAATTTGTTCCTCATGAGGAGAGGCATCTCTGTGCAAAGTTTCATGTCTCTAAGACATACGGGGCATGAGATATGCCCATTCAAAGTTTACAATTTCAATCAGTTGCTATAGCGCCCCCCTTTGGCCAATTGGTGTAATATTGCTTCATTCACATCCTCCCATGACCCTCTACCACTGTGCCAAATTTCACATGGATTGACCAAGTCAGTGAGGAGAAAAACGTGGAACAGACACACAGACAGACAGAGTTTTCGTCATTATATAGTAAGATAAGATAAGATATAGTAAGATACAGATGATGCCTCTAGTGTCCAGTCCAAGGAAGTGCATTTCTTTACAGCTTGATAGAAACCTGATAGAAAGTAGCCATGGGGGAGAGGCTAATGTTGTCCGTTTTTCACCATCCAGTAGTTTGGAATACGTACCTGGATCATTACCAGGACAGAAACAGGACCTGCCAGGTATGTGGCATGTTTTGTTAGATATGTAATTAAAAAGACATATAAACGGCTGAAGGGGCCATAATGACAATCTGACTCTATATAATGTATAACCATATTTTAGCAGAATAACATTACTCAGATTCACAATGTGTTAAAACTAGATAAACAAGTTCTTTTTAATCATACAAACTCACTTGACAATCAACAATGGCAACTGAATTGAAGAAAATAGCTGGTTAGCAGCCTGTTAGCTAAGCTAGCACACTGTTATACGGTCTTTCCAAAATCCACCACAAAAGTTCAATTTTTTTAATGTACTTGAGGCAAAGTCTGGACTGAAATATTATGGAGGGGAGGAGTTCTGCAAGTACATCAGATATCACAGAGATTTCCATAGGAACGAATGGACTTCAGGTTGCCTCATCTCCGTACACATACATGAGTGGAAATGAGGCATAAACCTAAGGAAGTAAACCTATAAACTTGGTGTTTTACCAAAAATAAGTGGCTTTGTGCATTTAAAAGTGGAAACTGTATATTTCCTGTGAAAATGGAGTCTATTTTGCAAAGATACAAAGTATGTAAGGAGCATAAATTGACACACTGTCTCTGAATGCCCAAAACCAAGTTTGACTTTAGGTCCGCTGACCAAGCATCAGTATTTGACAACTTGGGAGTGACAATGAATTGGCTTGACTGTTTTCACATGGCAGCTGGGTCACAAACTTTGTCATTTTACAGCTAAACAGTGAACTCAAATATGTTTTTTTTTCTACTACCCCTCGGCGTGTCTCATACTGCCTCTGATGGGCGCCTCTTTGCATCTGTATCTGACGCCAAGGGCCTACTGACCAATTGTTGGTATTTGACAAGTTGGGAGTGAAGCCGGGCTTTCTCATTTTACAGCTAAACAGTACACTAAAATATGTTTCTGAAAACATCTGATGTGAGAAATAAACAATGCAGTAACAGAATATTGGTTCATATTTGATAGGCGCTGCCTAGTTTGACAGTTTGACCGCAGTTCAAGAGCAGTGATTGACATGATTGAACACTGCGTTAGAGACGCCTCGGCTCTGTTTGGTTATTTTTGTTCAGCCATGGTAGATTCTAGGAGATGCCATCAGAAGCACTACAAGAAGGAAAAACTTTTTTTCTCATGTACTACTGTCTGGATGTAGAGACAGTTTCAGCAAATATATATAATATAAATCTTTGGGTTTTTTGTTTTTTTACTGTAAAACACTGTAAAGTTTCGGTTCTCAAACAACATTTTATATTAAACAATCAATCCCTTTGAAAAATCTCTTTTCGATTGCACTGCTCCAACTCATAGACATACAACCTGTGACAAAGGGCCATAAGCAAAAAAGGTTCCAAACCTCTGATACACATATGTTTAAGTGTGTATTTCATTTGGCAGCCACTGCTGGTGCTTTTGATTATATATGGGGAAAGAGATTTAGGGTCTCATCAGTAATTGGTTCTTAAACTAATATCCCAGAGTTTCCCTTCCTTTGAATGGTTGCAGGGGGTCACCCACCCTGTCTTAAGAAGCTGCCAACCTCAAAGAAACCTCATTAGTCTGGCTTTCAGTGGAAAGTTAATGTCTCATGATGGTCTACATGCTGGTCCAGAGGCTTTTCCACCGCGGCAGGAGGAAACACTGACTTCTTGTAATTTGGAAGCATAAAAATAGAAAATCTTTAATCTTGGTTAAAATTCTGACATTACGGGCTTTCAGTCACCACAGACATGAACGTGGACCTCTTACAAATAAATAGCATGAAGTCTAGTGTGTGGTCACACAACTCTTAAAGTGCTAAAATGAGACCATTAACACTGTTCCTCTGTTAGAAGACCACTTAACCTACCCTAACCTGGGCTGGATTACAGAACAAGACTTCCTAAGCCAATCAGACGAGAGGAATCCCTCTGTTACACCAGCATTTCATCCAGCAGAGAAACCCTGTGAAACTGTTTTCTGATGCTGTGAACTAAATTAACTAACTAAAGCAGAAACTGTTTTATACTTTGGGAAAGAGTTAGACTAAACATTATTATGTCAAGGATAAGTTTTAATATTCAAATACTACCCTCAAGGTCAAGAATAAACTTTCAACGTTTGGGTAGGAAGTTTCTTTTGGTGAAATGATACAGTGGTTCTGCGTCACTGTGGGCCAAAAATAATAATGTTCTTGTAAAACTTAATTACTCTTATGATGGCAGGTCAAAAATCTGCACTGTGATAATCAAATCTGTAAAAGAACAGAGAAGTACTGGCAGCTTATTACCTGGACTTTGTCTTGTAATTAAAAAGAATGTGTGTGTGTGTGTGTGTGTGTGTGTGTGTGTGTGTGTGTGTGTGTGTGTGTGTGTGTGTGTGCTCACAGTGAAAAAAAAGGGACATATATTTTTTGTTATTTAATTGTATACCAGTAAAAAAAAAAAAAAAAATCATTATATAATAGTGTATCTATAGTAAAAAAGAGGACATTTTAATGTCATTATTTAATGATCTATCTGTGGTGTGTGTGTTACTTAATGGTATACCAAGAAAGAAAAAAACCTTAACACTGTATTATTATTATTTGATGGTGTGTTTATATTATATAAACAGGACATTTTTTAATATCTGATAGTCTATCTATAGTAAAAATAACAAAAACAAACAAAAAAGGAAACAAAAAAAACATGATATTTCTAGTTAGTTAATGTTAACAGTGATAATAACTCTTGATAAGAAATTTCAAACAATAATAATTTTTATAACTTCTAAGATGGACAATGGTAAATGGATCTGCACTTGTATAGCGCCTTTCTAGACATCTGACCACTCAACACGCTTTTTACACTATGAGTCACATTTACCCATTCACACACACATTCATACACTGGTGACCGAGGCTACCATACAAGGTGCCACCTGCTACTCACAGCAATTTGGAGTTCAGTATCTTGCTCAAGGATACTTCGACATGCAGACTAGAGGGGGGGTCAAACCACTGATCTTCTGATTAATGAACGAACCGCTCTACCTCTGAGCCACAGAGGACAATCAGTCTATGCCCTCATTCCCAGTCTGTATCTCATAAGTCCGATTCATTATTTGTACAGAAAAAGTCTAATGTACCTCATGTACCTCTAATGCACTCACCACAACCTTTACTACTGCATTAGCATGCTGTAGTACACATGATATGGTGTGGGGTAGAGATGGACAACATTAATTGGCTTTCCCTTCCTGGAGAACCAAAAGGCAATACAGGCTTCGTGAGCTCTCGTCTGTTCACAAGCTCACCTCTATGATATCTGTCATTATCTCAGCTGCTCTGTGCAAGAACCCTTCATAAGACTCTCCCATGTGACCAAACCCTGCACTTGTTGTTAATGTTTATGCCAATTATTATCACCTGTGGATTCATTTTCTGTTGGTCTGAGACTTTTCTTAACTCAGAGCAATAATATAGCTTATCCCTCCATCTCTCCCAACACAGCCTCATCTGTTTTTTTCTCCATAAGTTTGTTTGGTAATAAATATGTATTTCGCTGCAGGTTACACTACCTGATTAATCTGAGTCATTTAAGGTGCATTTTCATGTATTTTCCTGCCTTCGATGCTTCTCCTTATGTCTCAGTTTTATTTGTTTGACAGTCTTGCTATTCCCTCTTCTCACACACACACACTCTCACACACACAGTCTTCGCTCACAGTGTAAGCCTGTCTGTGGGAGTTCTCCTCGGTACAGTATGCAGTCTGTGGGTTTTATCAGAGGTGTCCCACCTGGAGGGAGTCTGGGAGCAAAAACACAGCTTCAGACAGATTTAGAGCTCTTTCTGCTCCGCAGGAATGAATGAGCAGTGTTTGTGTTGTGTGGTGTTTGAATAGTGCTCTTTTTGGAGTGAGCCTCCCATTGGTAAGTGGCTCCTGGAGTGTGAGGATGCATAATGATGCTGTTGGGTAAAATGCTTGCATCTGTAAAACGTCAACACACAGAATTGACCTTAAAAAATTAGCAAGATAGACACTGATTTGTGTGGATTCTTTAAATGATATTCAGTCAAAAGCTGGTATTAAAAGGTCCGCGGCCCTTGTCAGAGAATGTACCTTCTCTCATAAACAACAGTCTCTGCAGAATAGCAGCTTTTAATGGAGTGAGAGAAATGACAAAAGCCCCATTGAAGCATATTTTTTGAAAAAACACAGTCCGATTCAAATATGCTTTTGGCCTGGGAGTCGTTACTCTTCCCACATGAGCTCCTTTTTTTCATAACTTTTGTTTCCTGGGTTTTTAGCACCTCATTTGATGCTGGGAAAAGAGGGCACTTAAGAAACGGAGGCCACATAAATATGTCAGTTTAAAAGTCAAAATGAAAACACCATAAATTGGAGCTCGGGGCATATGCATATATATCCTCTAGATAGATAAACCAGCCATGTGGTCAGCAGCTGTCTGCTAGAACTGTGTGTCTTCTTAAAATATAGTTCGGGACCTAGAATAAGTCACAGGCCTGTTTCTGGGCCTGGTGCAGTATGCGACTCTGATCAAATTAAGTCAGGCTGACTAAGACTGAAACCAAATTAAAAGCAGCTTGCTCATAAAAGGATATTTCTTTTGTACATACGATTAAAATGGAATATGTTTATGTATAGCACGTGTATTACGCTTTTTTAATTATTTGATAATATCACATGTGGTTACAATTGAACATGTGTAGGCTTTGTAAAACATGACATATGGCTCAGATTGTGTTTGCCTAATTTTACAATGTAATGACACATGGTTATCCTCTTTATCTTCAAATGCTGATGACATTAAATCAAAACAGTATAGTGCTGCATATTTGCATATACGCAATGCATTACACACATACATGAAATGGAATTTTATAAAGTGACAATACTTGTAAATATGTTATAGACTGAATCACTATGTTTGTTTACAATAACTTCTGGAACCCCCGCACACATACATAAAATGAGATGGTGTTGAGCTGATGCTGACTCAATTAGTTCGTAAAAAAGGCCAGTTCAAGTGTACGCTATGCAACGTGGAACTGAGGCCATTTTCCCAAAGCAGGGGCATTGTATTGGGGGGAAAAGTGAGACTGATCAGGCAGGGCCCCAGTGGGAGGGGGGCCTTGAAAAAAAAGTTAGGTTTAGTTTGCAGTTATTTTATTTCTAACTAAAAAGTGCCGCCACCAAATTGAAATTGGCTGAATAAATCGGTTGGAAGATTTGTATTAAAAAAAACACTCTAAGGCCTCTCTCACCACTTGAAGGCACAAAATGGTTTAGTCCGCCCCTGCACTATGATTCATCTCTAAACACAGAGTCAAATGAGAGACTGCTTATGGTGTTCAAGCACCAATGTCATGTCTTTCCCTAAAAAAGAAAAATTGGGTTCCAAAAAAGACAAGAAATAAAAAGGAAAGAAAGCAAAATGACCTTGTTAATAAAAGTTTAAGTTTTAAGTTTATTTATTTTATTAATCCCTCGGAGGGGAAATTCAATGTTTTCATTTTTGCTTGTCAATTACACACAGGTCCGAAAGACACACACATGCACAAACAGGACCTATACATGCACGAAGTGGAGAGATGTCAAAGTGAGGGGGCTGCCCTTGGTGAGGCGCCCAGAGTGGTTGGGGGGTTCAGTGCCTTGCTCAAGGGCACCTCGGCGGTGCCCAGGAGGTGAACTGGCCCCTCTCCAGCCACCAGTCCACGCTCCATATTTTGGTCCGGACGGGGACTCGAGCAGGCGACCCTCCGGTTCCCAACCCAAGTCCCTATGGACTGAGGTACTGCCGCCCCCCCCCAAAAAAAGGTGCCAGAGTGACATGGAAGAGAGGGAGGGTGGGAGCTCACAGAGACTGCTTATGCATAGGGCATAATTTTACTTTGCAGAACACGGGGGTTGCTGGTCTACCCCTGTCTTGACTGGTTCATGTGTGAGGTAAAGTGGATTAAATATTCCAAAATAACGTACACTTAAACCTAGAATGTTCATGTTATCCAGTTTGAAACTGAAACTAAAAACTAAAAACTAAAACTATCTGAAATCTCTTTCTCCCTCCCAAGAGAAATCACACTGGAGGGAGGTTCTGCTGGCTTAAAGGTTTAAGAGATCCTGACCATATAATCCGGTTAGGGGCCTCTCTCTTTGCTCTTATTTCCTGTAACTTCCTTCCCATATGATTTAGGAATTCCCCACATTATTTTTCATAGTCATATTGTGAGTGATCTGTGGCATAATGTATAACATCATCAGTTATACTTAATGATCTCTACCTTCATGGCATAGCATCCTATCCATTTGTTCATTTCAGTCTGATGGAACTGATTGCATTGCACTGCAAACTGCATCATATTAATTAACAGACAGAATGAATAACTTTAGTTGATGGGTATATCATTATTGTTGCACAAGTGCAACCAAGAGAAAAATCATGGCAACTGTTCTGATTGAATTTGATATTTGTGAGACAGGATTAATGATTAAAGATCATGTTCACAGTTGTCCCTAAACACTCATGTGAACAGTGTTATTATGAGGGGAAATAAAATCTATAAGAAAACCACACTGAGAGTGGAAGCTTTAAAAACACAGCTGGGAAAATGTAACTTTGTCTTCTGTGTTTTATGAAGACATTTGCATGTTTACATTCTAGGCTAAGCAAGCTGATAAGCACCTGGTTTAATGTTAACCTTAAAGGGACAGTTCATCCCAAACTCAAAAATACATATTTTTCCTCATACCTGTAGTTCTATTTATCAGTCTAGATTGTTTTGGTGTGAGTTGCTGAGTGTTGGAGATATCGGCTGTAGAGATGTCTGCCTTCTCTCCAATATAATGGAACTAGATGGCACTCGGCTAGTGGTGCTCAAAGTGCCAAATTAAAAAAAAATACATTTGAAAAACTCAACAGCAATATCTCTTTCCGGAAGTGACCCCATTACTCAAGATAAGATGTGAGCAGTTTCATGTAGGAACTATTTTTTTCTATCAAACTACACCCTCCCTTCCACCACGCAGAAGGAAGCATGCATCTGCTCATGGACGAGAGGTGCTTGTGACGATGCAGATGAAAACATTAATAGCGCCCTCCTCAGTTGAGCTGTGACGTTAGCTGGCTTAGTGGTGCACCACAAGCCAGGTGCCATCTAGTTCCATTATGTTCAAGAGAAGGCAGACATCTGTAAGGCCCATATTTCGGACTCTCTGCAACTCGTGGCAAAAACCATTTAGACTGATAAATAATATGACAACTAAGAGGAAAAATGAGAATTTTTAACAGTAAGGTGAACTTTCCCTTTAATTCTGCTAAAGTGCTGTTATTATCTTGTTGTATATGGTGTTTTTCACCAAAGTTATTAAAGCCACTGACTTCAGAGAACCTTGGGAAATGCTAGGAGTTGCCACTTACCACATTGCTTTTTAGCAAAAGTACATACTTGCTTTAGATAAACCTGCAAAATAAGCAAACACATTTACATTATTTGGAAGTTATTTTCTCATGTGGTCCATGGTCAGTAAGTACAGATATAATAACATCTTAAAGTTGACCAAAATATCATTATCACCATAAATAGAAATGATAGATTTTGAGGTTTGATTCAGAAACTGCTGTGTTTGCTGTTGATGTTATTTGGTGGGTTGGTATATGAGTTAATTTCAGGTCCTGAGCACTACACACACATCAGAGTGCCCGGGTAGGTTAATAATGTTCCTTTTAAAGGGCTGCCGCAACCCTTTATTCTACACATTGATTACTGCACAGACAGTAAATAGATGAGACAGTCGGAACAAAAGAGAGGAGAAATGCAGGACAGCTGTGTGACAGCAAGCATTCAGGCTGGAACCAAGGACAGTCCAGGGACAAATTAAACACAGCGGTGACAGGAGTGTTTATTGTGAAATCTTGCGATTTGTCGTGTTTCCAATATTGTATTTTATTAGATTATTAGAGAAAACCCTCTATGTGGTCCGCTCAGCCAAACTGAAGTATTGTAGAGAAAGGGAGGGAAAATGGAGGTGATAAAATAACATACTGAACACTTTCAATATGTTACAGTGAAAATGTGCCAAACTGTCCTCACATGAATCACAGCACAGTGGCCTGAAAGTAGCACAGTGAAGAGAACTGAGAAAATGTATTTTGGATCTTTTTATCATTTACACTCACTATCCATGTTCTTATCTCTGTAGATCACATTATTTTCCAATGATCATACCTATGTCATTATCTGAAGATAACAAATTTATGATGATTTTGCAGCTAAACATGCCATTTCATTTCTATTTTATTTCATTCTCAATTGTCATTGACATTTCTGAATGTTGTTGACACAGTGTCTGTGTCTGACTGTGACTGAAGTACAGTCAGTTCTGTTGGAGGAAGCTAAAAATAAACTCTTGAGCAACAATGCGATGATCAAAAAAGCACAGCATGTCTGATATCTCAAGGTAACAACAATGAAAACATTCCAGTAAAATGGGTTAAAAGGCAATTGTGTCGTGCAAGGTATATGGTATGCAGGTATACGGGGTTCACCCACCTCTTTTCTGGCCATTGACAGTACACCTACCTATCAGCCAAAAAGCAGTTGGAATATATAGAAGAGTATACCAACTTCCTCCAAGATAAACTACCCATATACCTAGTGGTACACCCTCCTCATCAACTAACACTACAACATTGCTTAAAGGAATACTTCACCCACAAAATGATCATTTGTATATCAGTTACTCACATCAAGTTACATTGAATTTGAGTGGACAGCTTTGTTTTTCTTGCAAGCCTCCATGGTGAACAAAGAATCCAAAAAAGGAGAAAATTCTTTACGAACTGAAGTAAATGGGGGCCACGTCTAACAACAACAAACTATATCAAAACATTCGTTTTACAAACTCTCACACAACTGCTGCCGTATAACCACAGTCACATTTATCCAGTCGCCCAGTCGTCCAAGCCTGTTGCCTGTCCGTGCATGAAGCATAGAAGTGTTTAAATATTATGGTTTTATTGAAAATGCATGTGTCTGGGGAACCTGGTCTCACTCCGAAATCATCGAAATCCAGCGCTTGGGCAGTGACTTGCAGCGTCAGACACTGACAAAAAAAGCCATTCTTTACCATCGGCATGATATGCAGCTGGTCGCCATTATAGTTTAACAGCGTCTGGCGGTGTCAGTGGGAAAAGTGGTGGGACAAGGACGAAAGTTAAGGTGGCAAAAGTCTGAGTGGGGAGGGCGAGAGGGGTGGTGGATGGGTCAAACGAAAACTGACTTTCACTCGGGAGAGCGGTGTTTGTGTCCCATAAGATTATAAGGCCAATCCCTGTTCTTTTTTTCCTAAACCTTACCAAGTGCTTTGTTGTCGAAACCCAACCACATGTTTTTGTTGCCTAAACCCAACCACATGCGTTTGTTGTGAAAGGAAAAAACGTCAATTTGCGGTGTACCAACATAGTGTTTTTTTGTTTCTTAAAGAGACTGTATGTAAACAGTAAATTTTCTGTGAAATGTTAGTGCATTCTGAAAGAAGACAATGCATGTCACAGGCAGAACTTGACATGGTGTCCAGAACGTCAACCACCAAAGCACCCAGCGCACCAAACATGAGAATATATTGTTTGGGATACTGAACATACAATAGGATAAATGAGATTGCACCAGTTGTGAGAGCTTGTAAACAAATGTTTTGATATAGTTTTGCTGTTGCTAAATGCAGTCTCCCTTTTACTTCAGTCCATCAAGAATTTTCTCAGTTTTTGGATTCTTCGTTCCACGTAAAGGCATGTGAGAAAAACAACACCTTCTTCACAAACTGAACATAACACAGCATGAGTAATTGACATACCATTAATCATGCTGTGAATTAAATATTCCTTGAAAAACACCTGTGACCAACACAACATCTGAAGTCACGATCTCCTTTGGGTATCAGATTAATATTCCTAACAATGGTCAACAGTGTGTTGTAGCAGTAAATTCCACCCCAGCAGTATGCCAGAGCTGAGGATGACTGTTTTTATTTACATTACTTTTGTCTCCTCTGTGGAGGTCGAACAGGGAGACTCTCACCACATCCAGGCAGGCGTGAAGCAAGGACACAGAGTGACAAGATCACATGTGACAGAACTGCGGTAAAGGAGCTTTGCATGTGGGAGAGAGAGAGGAAGGAGAGGGAGATGATGGAGAAAACAAAGACGAGGAGGAAGAGATGTGGAGACACTGAGGGAAAAGGCCAGTCTCTGCCCAGGGGAACTGAGGGGGTGTTCACAAACTGTATATTAAGACGCACACACAGGATTTTTGTCATGAAAGAAGCATGATAAGAGGAGGAAATAGAAAGCGAGGAGGTGACCAACAGTTGGTGTTTGAGTGTGAAAGAAAAAAATCATTAAGATGTGGGTTGCCATGAGACCACATCCTGCCAACTAGAGAAAGAGAGTGAGAGAGGTGTTAAAATGAGATCAAGGGAGATTATTAAAGCGAGAATGGGAAGGGGATGAGGTCCAAAGGTGCTAATCTGAGGCTGTATGTGTTACATAAACACTATCCATGCTTTCCTGCCAGGTTGAAGTGAGGTTGCAGGATCCAATCAGAGCATGTGAGGTCACAGTGACAGCCAGGTCACTATGTACAGCCAACAAGAGACAGCAGGAGGAGACACCAATAACATGCATGACACATTGGGGCGCTCTTATTAACAAGGGTTCACTAGGAAATTGATTCTTTAGGCTTGTTGCTTCATAGCAGAATCCCTTTGAGGTGCAGTGCTTACATGAGTTGATGTAGTCTCCACAGTGTGGTAAGACATTTCAGAATGTAGGAGAGGTGAGTCACATCAACAGGATCAGTGGTTCGCCTTTAGAAAACGGCACTGGGTAAACAGATAGGGTTTCTCGATAAGCTTTTAGCATTTGCTAATAAACTGCCCATATTTTGGTAATTTTCTCTACTAAGCTGTGACAAAACTCTGTATTAGTCAAGGTCTTTTTGCCAAGACAAAGAGACAGTGAAGATATGAAAATGATATCAGCAATGAAAAACGATGACGTATCTGTTATTGTTGGAAATAACAAGGAGACAAAAATGGAGTTTGAAAAAAGACCAAGAATCTACAGCCATGCTAGCACTAAGAGGCTGTACTAAGGCACAGTGGTGCTTGGAGCTTATTGCTAACTAAGCTGGCTAACCTGCTTACAATGACAAATGCTAATGTTTAGCAGGTAATGTTAACCTACCATTACCTGGGTCCAGACCTTTGAATCCCCCTACTCAAGACTGAATAGTCTGGCATCATGACAAGACAACAGTTTCTTGATTGAAGACAATCGATCCAATTAGCGCCGCAGGGGAACTAATGATTAGGCTGCTTTCACATGGAATCAGGCAAACCGGATGTCATTTTAGTGGATGAGAGCAGGACGGTAAAATTAGTCTGGCAGACAATACTGGCAACAGTAAAAGTAGACAACACTGCTGTCCAAATTTAGAATATTTTAACTTTTTGATGTCTTCCATGGACCCTAACCCAGCTGACACTGGGCGAGAGCGTACACAGGTTGCCATACTATCACACAGGACTGACATGCACACAAACAACCACTCACACTCACATTCACACCTACGGCCAATTTAATTCAGTCTGCATGTCTTGGGGTACCCGCAGAAAGCCCATGTTGACACAGGGAGAACATGCAAGCTCTACACAGAGGGCCTCCCCGACCCTGGTGTTCGAACCCCCTGACCCAGGTTCGAACCACAAACCCTCTTGCTGTGGGGAGACAATGCTAACCGTGCCACTCATTCTATGCAAACAATACAACATCACCCCAACATTTCGTCATCTGTGTTTCATTTTACTGTCCTGCCATTCCGGTTTGTTTGTTTTTCCTGTGCCATCCAGACAGTGTTGTCAGTCTGCCAGCTAACATCTGCCTGATTCCATGCGAATGCAGCATTTGCCGATCAGCGTCACAGGCAGGACTAACGCTGGGCCTGGGTCCAGACCTTTGAGTCCGCCAACTCCACCAATTTTACTGATGACATAGACGTCATCTTGTCTTGTTAATATCACCATTGTTTACTTGTTTTTACTTTTCTACACTCCTCTCTTAAAACCCTCTTAAATCCAGTATATTGGCATGGCTATGCAGTACGTTTACATGGACAGTTTAATTCCACTTTTAATTGGAATGAAAGGCCATTCCGATTAAAAGTGGTCATGTAAACGGTTATTCCGATTGAAAATTAAATCTGATTAAAGGAGTGGTTTATTCCGTTTGTCATTCCGAATGAAAGAATTTTGTGCTGGTTTATTCCGTTTGTCATTCCGAATGAAAGAATTTTGTGCGCATGTATACACTCATTCCTCTTTATGTTCATTCCGGTCTTTCTGCGCATGCTCGTTTCCTTGCCCTTCTGGCGCGATGACGTATATAGTGTGCATAGCAACGGGCTGAGATAGAGCAGTCGGACTAGTTGCACTCACTGGTTTCAATTCGCCACAGCACGGTCTTCTACCTCCCTTCTTCGACCTTCTACCTCCCTTCTCCTCCACAACAGACGAAGCATTAGCAGAACAAGGTTGTTGTCGTACTGCTGCTTCAAGAATATAAGCAAAACAAGCCGGAAAAAGGCACTATGAATGGCGTCATCAAGCATCTTGTTATCCGGAATGAGGACTACAGTGTTTTCTTCCGGTAAACGTAAACATGTAACATCCGCCCCGCCCCTATCCAATCAGAAACCTTCCCTGCCATATATGAACAATACACGCAGGAGTAAGAGAAAGAGCGGTAGGGGGACAAGTATTTTAATTATTAGAATTAGACAACTTTATTGTCATTATACATTGTACAACGAAATTCTGTTAGACACTTAGCACTAGCAATACTAGCTAGTAGCTAGCACTAGCATAGAATACCAAGCCGCTGCATTTACACGCGCCGTCATCTTCATTATCTTTTAACACATGTGTTACGTTCTCTATGATGCTATTCTACGTACTGTATGGAATAATTAGGGGGACGTCTATCTTGGGGAATCTCGGCATGCACAAATTACTACCACTGGATGGTTTAGCTACATTTGTTGTGTAAAAACGAGGGCTTGATTGGTATTAACTTAACGTTAGCTGCTCAAGGTCTGTTGTGCTCCCTTTCATCAATGTCTGTGTGTAAACAGTGTTAATGTTGGTCAGAGACTATTACTGCCCTCGCTTGATGTGTTGTTTAATTTAGATGTGTAGTTGCGGCAGGGTAAATATGTGTTCCTCTGCTTTTTGGTGTGTTGTGGTGTAAAACATCTTTGCGCACACTCACTGGACACAAGCCTTTTGTTTTGTTTTTTTCAATTTTTGGTTCGCCTGGCCTCCTTGTGTATTAATGCTTCTATAACCTCAACGCTGTACTGCTCAATCAAGTTCTATACATCTTTTTTTTCCCTAGTAACGAGAGTCGTCTTATGTGGTATACGACATGAGCGACCTCCAAGGGTTAACCGGGTCAGATAAATAACGTATACATAGCCCCGGGTGTCTGCAAAAAATACATTTGTATTATGTTTTAGTAATGCAGAGCACTTAATACACATACACATGTGGATACATAAATAGCTGTAGTACCTCCTTCACCATGAGTCCTTTAGATCGGTAAAATATGGTTGATGTTCAGTATGTTTTCCAGCCATCAATGTTGATTGACTTCTCCTTTTTTCAGATGCACCCCTCTATTTTGAGTGACGAAGCCAGTCTGGGGCACACAACCCTTTCACCATTCGAGTTTGGGTATCCTCTCTGTCCCAAATTTAAAACCAAAAATGACCTGAAAAACCATACGGAAAATGCAGTTTATTACCATGGTATGTTGATGAGAAGTATCTGTTTGAGATCATACACTTCTACATGTAACAGTAATGTTTAATGATATTTGTTTGGGTCAAAACAAGACATTTTAGGTTGCATCTTGGGATCTTGTGATTTGTGGAACAGTGGTTGACATTTTATACCATTTTCTTACATTTTATAGACCAAACAAACAAATTATTTTACTGTTTTTTCATTTCTTTTCTTTGTTTTTTTTTCTACTTTTGAGATTGATATGGGTATCTGGAATAAAAACTTGTTCACAAAAAAAGAGAACAAGTCTACTTCTTTATATTGCCAGTACAATAGTGTATTGTGTTTACATGTGTTCCTGAAATATGATAGAATACATCTGACAATATGACAATCTAATTATTACGTTCATTTAATAGTTAAATAGTTACAATTAACCATACTGGTGTAAGAGTAAGTATGACATTTGTTGTGTCCATGGTTTTCAGTTGTTTTGAATGACCTGATAGTAATCTGCATGTTGCAACTGTAGCCCAATAAATGAAAGTGCTCACCTTATTTAATCTTTGTTAAAAATTAATCCAACTAAAATTCATGTGTTTGCTGATTTTCTGCAATTTTTGTAGGTTTAACTTGTTGGGGTCAATGTTATTCCAAACAAAACATGATTGTATTTAAAATACCGTAATTGCTGAAATAATTGTATTATTATTATTATTATTATTTATTTATTTTATCATATATATATATTTATAATTGTTGATTGCTTCAAAGTTTGTAAATGTATTGCTAAAATAAATAATATAAAAAAGACAGACTTAAAAACCGACTTCTGGGAGAAAAAACAAAACAAAAAAACTGACCTCTGGTATGTATACAACATATGGACTTCCAGTATGTAGACATGAAGAAGATTAACTTCCGGTATGGACTTCCGATATGGATTGGATATATGGTGGCGCCCTTGTCCGCCGTCTTGCCTGCAGCTGGGTACTCTTGGGAATCTGCAGCCTCAGTAGGCTTCATATTTTAAGGACTAACAATGCCTGCACAAAGGCTCATGGCAATGCATCAGATAGTTGTTTCAATCTGGATCAAAGTGGTGAGCCAACAGGCTAAAGTCCCTATAGTGTAGCTAGAAACAAACAACAAACTCTGTATCATCACTAAAAGACAGCAGTTGATCCATAAAATATTTTATACACACAATCATTTTTATGTGTGTCTCATTGTCATTGGACACTGCATTTCCTCTTTCATGTGCACCTGCAGTACCAGCAGTGCTGGAGCTACACACTGTAAATTTTCAGAGCTCGGCTGACATCAGAGAGTGGTGAATAATACGCATGCTGGCTCAGAAGGCTGATATTTGGACACACTTCACCTGTAATGCCAGAGAGGGAGTGACTGTGTTGTCATGTCAGGAGAGGGGCTGTTGAAAGAAAAACCTCATGAGACACCTTAAAGTGCACCTGGAGACATTAATGTGGGCTTTTGGAGGTGCTGTGCAAAATATTTTAAGTTCAGATGAGGGCTACATTTTTTAATGCATTCTGCCTCACATCTGTTCTGTGTTCATCACACATGTTGGATATCATTTGTTCAGCTATGCCTCTGTTGTTTTGGTTCTAAGTGACATTTTTGAGACCTTCATTAGCACTTTATCAGCACTAATTAGATACTTCCACTTTTCATGTTTGCCCAATGTGACATTTGAGAGGCCCAGTTGTAACTTAAGCACAAAAATGAAATCGTAACCTTACCTAACCCTACACCTGCACGCAGCAGAGGTGTTCCTTGTTGTCCTCCAGCCCTTTGATAGTCTATGCACACCACAGACACTGATACCTGGCAGTAAACACACATTTTCTAAAGAGCTTCATTCACAGGTTCATATTAGAGCAGACTTTTGGGAACACTGTAAGCTGAAAAAAGACTGGAGGGGTAAATAAAACAAGCTCAAGTTTCCCAATACACTCTGTGTCCAGTTTCATCTCCAAAGTAAATTTTTCAACCAATAACAAACCTTCTCGGCGGTTAACTCGGGAACCACCTCCTGTCAGTCTCATCCGTTTGAAACCAAACCAGGCAAACCACACCAAACATGAACAAAGGAAAAGGAAGCTCAATAGGGTAAAAGAAAAAAAAAGACAGAATAAAATAGAGAGACAAAAGAGATTGTGATAGCTCATGTTATTTTATGCTAATTTTAATTTATTATTAACTGTGGAATCTGTTTTTTCCCCACTGTAATAAACTGGCTCAAGGAATGTGATAAGGAGGAAGTCTATGCAAGAGATTTACTTAAAAGAATTTAGTAGCCTGACGAGGTTGGCCAGGACATACTCCAAGATAGTGGAAGAAGCATCTACCCACTGACACTAAGATAAATCTTTAGCAGTAGGTTGAGTGTAACAATGGTATAAATCAACTACAATTTAGACAAGAATCTCAAAGTGTCTTACATTATAAATTTCATTTCAGCCAAACTGACCTCAGCGATGTGTGAAGAAAAGAATGCCCTGAAAATTCACATCATGCTTTTAACAAGCCTTTAAAACCCTTATGACTGACATGTCTTATCACATGTATATAATGGTTAAAATCACAGTTCTTTTGTTCCCTTTCTCCGCTTCCCATTTTACTGTAATTGCCCAAAGCAATAATCACCAGGCCAGTGCTATTACTTTAATGTTGTATTTAGAAAGGATTTGAAAATGACTGGCATGTGGTTTTTTTTTTTAATAATGCACTTGATGACTTTTTTGCTCTGAATTTCTAGCTTGTCATACGGTTTCCTAAACTGCTGATGCTTCAGGCCTTACTTATAAATTCATTAACTATAGAAAAGAAATAAATACACACACACATGCACCTTTGGGTTGCAGTTTTGTTTGTATTGTATTGATAGCAGCGTAACAATACAACTGTCCACTAATGTTGTAATTAACCTTATTTAAATTCAATTTTCATTGTTTCCTCAGGTTGTACTCCACATGCACATGTCCACCATGCTTTGGTATTGTAACCCTACCAACAACCCACTGACCCGCTGTTTGGACTGCGTTCAGGTCAGGTTCTGTAAACCAACTTCGTAGCAGTGACCCCTTAATGCAATAAAGAAATGCCTTGCTGTCTGATCAAGAAACTGATAAGATTATTTTTATTGATCCCATTCAGGGAAATTACAACCCAACCACCAGGATAAATGTTGGCACTGTACATTTCTTTAAACCACAGATACATACATTACATTTCAGCAATGCTGTGGTTAATGTATGGCTATGTTTAGGTACAATAACCATTTGGTTATGGTTAGGAAAAGCTCATGTTTTGGTTAAAATGCGAAACACAGCAACACTACATTAAAATACACCCACCTTTATTGGCTAAAAAGCTACTGAAAACACAGCGATGACTTTCCAAAACACAACTGATTTTGCTGTTTGTCAGTCTCAAACAGTGGTATGTACCTTGGCAGGCGCCTTGGCTATGTAACACACCATCCACCATTCCCTCCATCTCATATACTCCATCCCTTTAGAAACATAATATGATACATATGAAACATATAAATGTAATGTATCTGTGGTTTGCACAGACATACAATGACAACATTTTCTTCAGGTGACTGCGCTGAGGAATAACAGTGTCACAGTAGCAGAAGTACAACAGGTGTAGTAGCCTTCAGATAAATGGCTTGAATAAAATGAATGAAAACTAGGATACTATGAAATTAGGATCTACTACAATGCATGAAAAAAAAGCACACACCACACAGTCCCTTTTGCTGGGGTCTGGTTGTTGACCAACTCTAATTAGGCAAAAATTGAGATTATCTCTAAAATAGGATTTAGCCCCAATTAGAGAGACTGGGATTACGGGGGGGAGAAGCAAACAAAGATCTACTTCTGTGTGTGCTTATGTGAGACTCTGCCTGTGCAGCACGTACTGCATTATGTGTATCTGTGTGGTATATTCACACTTGTACTTTTCGACATGTCACACCATCTGTCAAGAAAACAAGCAACTGGAATTTGATTATTAAAGTGAGAAAACGTCTTTCATTTCATTCCTCGTGGTCTTTCAATTTTCTGTGTAGTGATTAGATTTTTTCCATCACAGGTAAGATGATTTGCCCTTCACATGATTTAATACAGGACTGATTGTTTGTGTGAACTTGTAAATCACAAAGCAGGGAGCTGAAAACAAATAGTCATGCAAAATTAATTTCTTTCTGTGTGGTTGACCTACTTCCAATGAGCTATATGGGGTATAGGTTGAACCGGTGACGCCATTCTGTATAATCAGACAGTATTACATCCTGCTGGATTGATTTCAGGCACACTCCTGCATCCAAAGTCCAGCACCACATTGATTTACCACCAATCCTTCTTAGCTGCTCAAATGTGTGTCTGTGTGTGTGTCCATCTGGGTGTATCTATGTGAATGCCTTATCATCTCTGCCCATGTGTGTGAGTGCATATACACTGGTCTTTAATGGTGGTAAAGAAGCAGCCAGTCAAGTGGGAGTATTCTGCTCACGTGTTAGGGATTGTGATGGCAGAGCTGAGTGTGTGTGCATTAAGCTGTTAGTATAGACTAAGCCCTGCATGGGACGTCAGGTTAATGTATCCCCGCAGCACCCCTCTGTTGAGCTATGGGTGGATGGAACCAGATAGATGGATATTTTATTTTTGGGGTGAAATATTATTTTTAAATGATTGATTTATATGAGATAAATAGTTCTAAAACATTTTGGTCTGCTTTTGTTTTTGTTTTTTACTTTTAAACTTGGCCTGAGCCACAGAACACCCTTGGCCCAGACAAAAATTCACATCGTCAAACAGTTACAAAAAGTGTTAAAACCTTTAAAGATGTGTCCCAGATTTTTTTCAGATTTCTACAAAAAACACAGTTTAATCAGGCATTAAAGGTGTTAGCGATATCTCAAAGACTCCTGTCTCACTTCCCAGTTTCCAAAAAAGTGGGAATGCTGCTCAAGTGCCAGTAAACTTTGTATTTTTTTTTTTTATAATTCCATTACATTGAGTGAGTATCCACCATAACAGGTCAACTCCACAGCCCTTCTAATTCAAAAATGCATAAGAATTATGGCAATAAAAAAATAAAAATGAATTTTAAAAAATTATTTTGATTAGCAATTAGAGCACTCTTGGCAACTTTGATAAATGAAATGGCTTATCACTTCTGACATCTTTTGACAAAAAAAAAAAAAAAATCTCTGGGAGGTTGGCCCATTACAAGGTTTAACAGTTAAGACTTTGATCTAATTGAAAAGTACAAAAAAACACAAAGAGCAAACAAACAAAATAATAATCAAATAAAATAAAATAAAATAAAATAAAAATAAAAAAGGTTATGTCCCACTTCTCAAGAATGGCAGACAGACAGACAGACAGATAGATAGATAGATAGATAGATCATCTGCTGCCCCCACGTGGTATTTTAGTAACTAAGCAATAACTCAGCAATAACCACACTGGCTACAACCAAAGATACAACAGTATCAAGATAAATCCCATCTCATTATGTACGAGGTTGGTAACAGATTATCTTGACAAAAGTGAATATACCATATCCTACAATGACTGTATCGGGTTTATATGAATTTATGAACATGTTGCTGACACAAAAAAGGCAGGTCTGTCATTTCCAGATGACAGTGATTATTACTCCGTAATTAAACATGAACTAGATCATTTGCATCCAATATTAGAGATGGTTTAAAGTTACGTTTACTTTACCCAAGCCCCCTTTCATTTTGTTAATTACGTTTAAATTAGGAATAAGTGCATCTGCAGTTATTACTGAATGTTAACGGCGTTAACCAACGAACAACACATGTTAAAGGGGAGTGAAGTCTCTTGTCGTATTATTGCACTCTCTACTTAAATGAAAAGTTGTGGAGACTGCAACGTGCACATAGACGTTAGTTAAGTTGTTTAACGTTAAGCTTCGGTGTACTTGAGTTGGTTTTAAGGTCGCCTTGAGAGTTAGATACGGTTAGATAAGATGACTTTTGCTTAAATTTACAGAGAGCCACCGTGCGGTACTGAGGCTAATGTTAGCCAACAAGCTAAGTTAAGCTAACCTCTGATAGCTAACGTCAGCTAGCTAATTTCACCTTCAAATTTACAGCTGCGTTGTTGTGCCCCGCGTCAATTAAAGAGCAAAATCAGGTTTGCAACAAGTATGATGTAAGTAAAATTTCATGTACACTGAATACAGCTAGCATGAGTGTGTGGAGACTGATATACAGCTTCAAAATCCGACAACCCGTGCGGGCAGTACCATCTGGTCCCATGGTGTAATGGTTAGCACTCTGGACTTTGAATCCAGCGATCCGAGTTCAAATCTCGGTGGGACCTCGTCTTTTTCTCCAACTGGAAATAGTATTATCCACAAACGTGTACAGCAATAAATAACGTACAGTACCGTCCAAATCAGTGTCACAAACCACTGGTCCGGAACAATATCACCTACTTCCAAATTGCATAGAGAAGTAAAAAAGTCAAATGAGTTTCATACTGCAGCAACACCTGTAAAAAGAACAACTTCATTGCAAGAACAGCTCATTTAGGCTTATGGCATTCACCAGGGTCACCGCCACTTAAGCAGCACTGTGGTGAATCAGATGATGATAGACTTTCCACCTTGACCTGCTATTTTCCACATATGGTGATCATATGAATCCACCAACCTAAATGTGTGTGTATATTTATTTATGGGGTGCTTTTTGGAATGGACTACAGGGAGAAATCAAAGTAAAAACATCAGACAGTTTAAAAATGTACAAAACTTTATGCAAGATACAGAAATGAGGACTGGGAGTGTAAAGCACACTGATGGTGATGATGTTATGGGATTTTGGGGGTAGTGTTTTGATTATACATGTATATATGAAAAGCACGAACAGAGTGATTTAGTTGTGGGGATGGACTTATGAGATAGATTGTGTAGCCTATTGATGGGTTACAATAGGACGTGGGGTAGGACTAGACAAGCATTGTTTCTTTTGACTCCTTTTTGGACATAGGATGTTTATGTTGCCTGTTGAAAATTTCTAGAATAGAAAACTTTATTTATCGCCGGAGGGAAATTCAGCTGTCCAGCAGCTCATAAAAGACAAAAACAACCACACTTCCCCTCATCAACAACAACACAGTGGTATTGAAATAGAAATAAAATTAAATATATTAAAATAAGAGCATAAATTGAAATTCGGTTAAGATAAAATTGTCCATTCCATAGTCCAGCCAGTTGTGGCTAATGTAATGTGTATAAGTGTGTGTGTGACTGGATTCAGGAGGTGTTAAACAGTCTTATTGCCGTGGGGACAAAGCATTACCTGTATAGCGAAAAATACAGTGGAAAGGCAAATTCTATCCCCAAAGTGACCCCTCTACTGTAGGCACTGCCCTGCCCTCTCTGCCCCACACCATGTCTACCATGCTCACACTCTCTACGTAATTGTAGCAATATAAAATCTCCAAGGTGGGGCTCATTTTAACCACTAAATGTACTGTTAGTTTATTCCATATTAGGCCATCACATTTTATAAGTTTATGGAAATTAAATAATTTCACTCAGAAATACCACTCACTCTGAAAACCACAGGTTTATGTTCAAACAACTTTATTTCCACACATAAATGGCAGTTAAAAATATATATACATTAATATGCTTGAATTGAACATTTATTTTGATGTTTTATTGGAATGTTTTTCAATTATTTTTTTTTTATAAGTCATTGACAGCTGCTTCTCTACTGGGCAACATTGGCAGAAGTGTACAGGATGGGATCCCTGTGCAGAATGAATTGAGAACCACCGCTCTTCAACAGAGCCTTCTCATACTCAGCTGTTTTCTTACCACAATAGTGTTTTATTCCCCACACATCAGTGTAGCCTGCTGTATACACACTGGAACATTTGGAATTCCCAGTATGTTGTGTGTGTGCGTGTGGATGCGTCCTGGCAGAACACCAAAATACATGTGCTACGAGCTCACTTTCAAACATAAGACTTGCTCAGTATTCCAATGGAAACTGAAAAGGTGCTGGTTCTGTAGCCTGCCAGTGTACATACAGCACGATACACATGCAGTGGAAAAACTATTAAATCATATCTCTGTGAAACAACAGTGAATTTGCAGAAAAAAAAGAAAATTGTAACAATATTACAAATCAAAGAAATAGTACAACAGACCATTTTAACAGCCATGACAATAATGACAGAACATTACAAAGCAACAGGAGCACTATAATGAACAAAAAAACCCTCATCATGTTATTACCCGATTCCAATCTTTTTTTTCTCTGGCTTGGCAGTTCTGCGCTTCTGTAAATAACAGATGTAAAAAACATTTATTCCTAACAATATACTAATTTGGCACAGTTGTGTTCTGCCTGCAAAAGCTATATTTGTGATAGAAACATTTAAAAATGAAATCCTAAATGTGTAGCTCTGTCTCATTTTTGTTTTCATCCTCAATTTTCAGTATATTGAAGCTTTAAATCACATCAAGATTTCCCATCGTACTACAATAAATGTCATGACAGAATGTGAAGATTGTGGGATATTAAATACCGACATTTGCCCCACCAATTGTAACAACGTTGAAGGGACTATTTGTGAAAAACACCTGTGCACACACTCCTCACATACATTATTTCATACACCATAGTGTTTTATAAATCTATTGTATGGGTTTTACTTTATAGGCAAAATCTCCCCAACCCTGTGTTTTTAATGGAGTGAGTAAAGAGAATGACGTTCAGAGATGAGAATCAGTCAGAGTAAAATTATCACAGCACTCCACAGCTCCATTATCTCTGCACCAGTAATTTTCCTGCACTCAAAGCTCTGCTACCTTTTTAAATTAAAAGAGTTGAAGCCTGTAATGTTCAGCACATAATTTAGTTCCAGGAAGTCAATCAGTTCAAACCAGATGAGGCTCAAAATTAGCTACACCAAACTTTACATACAAGTTTAGCTGCCATGAAATCAGGATGCTATTCTATGGAGAGGTTTCATAGTTACATACAGAGTGCCACCGTCTTATGTTGTGAGCTGTGTATATAAACCATTAAAATTAGATGCCCTTTAAGTAAGTACATTCCACGTTTTGGTAAACTAAAGATTCGTGTAAGCATACACCATGGCCACCAACTTTAACAAACTTATTTTACAGCCATAATTTCTTCCATTCATTTACCTGCCAAGAACTAGCCTATAGCTTTACCAACCAAAAGTCAAAATATGACTGCCCTACAAAGGCAAATAACAAACTACAGAAACACTTAGGAAAAAAAGTTTAAGTTTTTCAGGTTGGCTGGCAAACAGGGTGACTGAGAATAGAAAGGAGGTAATGCCTTAATTTTATGGTGTTTTGCTTTTGGACAATCTTCATGAAGACATTAAACGTAACCTATCTCTGTTTTACAATGTGTCTGTCCACATACTATTAATGTTTATTGAAACCAACCAATATAATTAATTCATTTACAATGACAGCTATTTCTACTCTACTGAACTGGATAGCGTGGATTTCAAAAATTGAATTTTAATGCTGTCTCATTTAATTATGTGTAATAACAAACTGGATTACTAAATTAATACAAATGGGTATTTTTCAGTAAAAAATGACACAAATAATCTGTAAATACATTTAATTTCAGCTTTAGCTAGGCTAGCTGTGGCTAGCTCACCAGCTAGCTTTAACTTGTAGTGGCTCTCTTGCTTTAGCTGTCGTGTTAGCTGTCTGTCTGATGGCAGTAAATGTGACAGCGGCTTCTAGACGAGCAAAACATTACCAAACCTCAGAGCAGTCACACCAGTTTGGGTTTTAGCTTGGTTTTTCTCTTACACCTTGTTTTTATAGAATTTCTATGCTTTTACACACCATAGTGTTACACATTTTGTAGGGCAGATTAGTCCAAATTGCCCTTCAAAATGAAGTAGTGTATGTTCAAAACTTTGAGCCTTTTGGCCACCATACACTTCCTGTTGTTGTTGTTTTACCTTGTTAATGAAATAATTCTCTGTGTGGTGTGATTTGTATTTCCTGAAAGAAGGGTTAAATGGGGATGCTCTTTCCTCGATAAAAACATTTAAAAGAACATATAGATAATATATATGGGCTGACATTCATTGGTCACAGTGATGCACAGGTAAAGCAGGCAGTGCATTTACATGGACATGAACAACCTGTTTATGGTAAGGTTTTTTGGAGTAATCCACTTGAAGGGATAGTGCACCCAAAAATGAAAATTCAGCCATTATCAACAGTACTCACCCATATGCCGACGGAGGCTCAGGTGAAGTTTTAGAGTCCTCACATCCCTTGCGGAGATCGGCGGGGGGAGCGGCTAGCACACCTAATGGCTGACGGCGCCCCAGACTAACGTCCAGCTTACCCGTGTTTACATCATGTGACACATGCACCGCAGGGAGAGACAACAGTAACCACAGTAGCTAAAAGATAATTTGCACTACGGTCTTTTAGCAAAGGACAGCCCAACATGTCTGAAGACTCTGAAATTGAGGAGGAACAGCGTTTCTTTGTTGAGCCGTATTTGATTGAGCCCGAGTATACGGACGTGGAACTCAGGCTACTGGACGAAGCAGCTTCCGCAGCTCATGAGCCTAACCCTCGGCCAGCCGCAGAATACTGGAGTCGAGCACTGGAAACCTGGTGGTGTAGTTGTTTCAAATACAAAGCAGTGCCAACGGATGAGGAAAGTCTTTGCTGCTCAGACTGGGAATTGGCGATGCCTGCACTTGAGAATCTGGACATCAGTACTGACAAGACTGCTGCTCTTTAGAGATCGGTGATGCATCACCGATCACCCTGACTGCGCACACGTGAGCGCGGAGCACAGAGAAGCAGTCAGAGCTACAGGCTACAGTGAGGCTAAAAGAGTTCAAATGACGTTTTTCGAAACAACTTTTTATGTCGGGGCTTCAGGACACTTGGATCACTACAGATGAGCATGCTGGAGATATTTTGTGGTTTCAATTTTGTGTTCTTGGATGTTAGTCTGGGGCGCCGTCAGCCATTAGGTGTGCTAGCCGCTCCCCCCGCCGATCTCCGCAAGGGATGTGAGGACTCTAAAACTTCACCTGAGCCTCCGTCGCCATATGGGTGAGTAGATAATGGCTGAATTTTGATTTTTGGGTGCACTATCCCTTTAAGCGTTTCAGCATATAAACCCCATATTCCCTTCATGAGAAACCTAAATATGCTAGCTGGAGTTCTCTGAAAGAAACTGGGATGTATACAAGGAATATCAATAACCTTATTTCTCCGTGCTAATGTTATGCCATATCCCGAATATGATCATAAGTGGGATAAGCCTCATGAATGGGTTATTGATGTCCATCTAATTGCAGCCATTCAGAGGCATTATAAGGCAGTGGATTGACCAAACATGCAGCTCTGCATTTGTAATATGAAAATAACAGGTTTAGGATTTGCAACTCACTCCATTTAAACAGAAAATTATAAAAACAAGGCAAAGAATAAAAACAATAACTGAAACACATAAGTGGACTCATTACAGAATGACACCATGATATAAATGACTTTTTTTTCATCAGTTCATACAAGTCCAAAAACTGGAGCTGTTACTGTACTCTGTACTGTGTGTGTGTGGAACATCACATGCTTTTTAAGTGCTTTTCAGATAATTTGGAGCTACATACACTGCCCAATCAGCTACACTTTATTTTAAAAACTCACCCGCAGCCTCTCTGTTTTTCAGTCTTCTGTCCTTCTGTCTACACATAAGTAAGTGTCGGTGTTTGGCACCACAACTATCACCACTCTGTTTTCTCCATTCAGATGTTAGTGGTCTCCGAGTTGTAGAGCATGTCTACCTCCCCGTTGCTGCATGTCTTCTGCTGCCCGTTGGCTTTCTGCTCTACCTGGGACAGGAAGTGGCTGTCTTCATTTTGTTCGGACAGTGCAGCAGTGGGATGCTCCATGCTGATGGTGGCACGGCTAGTTTCGGTAATGGAGGAGGAGTTGTGGTAGCTAAAGTTGTTGATCGGTGTGTCTCCCCAGCCGGTTTTACCCCAGGCTGACTTCCACTGAGCCCACTTCCTCTTCAGCGCTGTCTGGGCCTGAATGTCAACAATGAATGTCAAGTGAGAATTTAAATAAAGTCATCAATATTTTATTCTATTTCTTTTCCAAACTAATGTGATTGCATTTTTTTTAGAGTTAAGTTTAGTAAGACTGAGATTTCAGTTCATTATCTGGGCCATAACTGAGTCCCAACAGTTTTAAGTATCATTAAAACATGAAATGTGAAGGTTTTAACGTACCTCAGCATTGCAGAAACAGAATATAATTGCCACCAGGAGTCCCTGCAAAGCAATAGGACGTTGTTTAAATATTCATACAGGAACAGATGTCAGTGAGATTATCCTGTAAATAATAAATGTAAATGAATCATCATGGTTTATTTGAAAAACATGGAACAAATGAGGTACACAATCTTTTTGTTTAATTGCTGTGAATTCAGAACTGGCAATCAGAAGCCTTAGCCCAGTAATAGCACTTGTTTATTCTAATACACTACCATACTTTGCAGTGTAGTGGAAACTGTTGAAAGTAGTCCTTCGCTTGATGTTGTTGCTCAATGAAAATGGAAGGAGTTTAATGACATTTAATACCATGAAAGCCTTCATGCCAAGTACCAACAGAAAATGTAAAATCTTATATGCAGAGATGTATTCCTGTGGAAAAACTTGCAGATTATAAGTGTAAAATTGGTTATAGTGAGTTTGTTTAACACATTTGAACGAGTCTGTGGCTAGCAGCAGCAACAGCCTTTTGCTCGAACTTTAATGTGCAGTTAATTGTTGACTGTACCTGGAAATGGCTGAAGATATGTGTGACGAACTCAAAGATGGCCCGGCTGATGCGTCCTTCTGGCCTCCAGGGGAGGAGGATGAACTGGACTCCCAGCAAAGGGATGAGGATGAGGGTGGCTCTGACCGCCTTCATGTAGGCTGTGGACTCAGCACAGTGGGTCTCTTTTAACTTGGTGATTAGAACCCGGACGATGTTCAGGAGGAAGAAAAAGTTCACCTGGATATATTGATGGTTGATGACATAAGAGTGGAAGAGACGGGAAAGACAGAGATTTATGACATTCAGTAGTTGACTTGACTAATCCTACAGGGATGGGACATTTTTTACATATTATCTAAAGAATGACAATGACTGGCCTGATGGTGGCACCATAACACCTTTAAATAACAAGCTCATGGACATAACCCTCCTATAACCTCCTTCCCTTGTCATTCAAATGGTGAAAGCACATTACCTTTTCGATGAAATTTTATTTCACTTTCCTGACAAAAGTGATGGTAAATAATTTAAAAGCAAAAAAAAAAAAACAACCCCAAATGTGGATGTTATATGTTTATATGTACTTATATGTATGTTGCCCCATTGTTGTACCATTACAAAGTTATTACAGTAAATCAAATGAAACTACCACAAACTAAGGTCAAAAATGTTTAACTGCTTTCACATTCCGTTGCATATTAATATCAGTACTGTTTGGTATTTTGTTTCTGATGAACAGACCTGCCAATAAAGGCAGTAAATGAGAAACTGGTTAATAACTGCTGGTAGTGTTTTTGAATTGACTGCATATTTGCATCTACTGTATACCACAGAGTATTTACATTATGAGTTTCAGCTCTAAGTACTCTACCACTCTGCCTTTTGTTGTTATTAAGTGTTATAAAAGCAGTTTTGTAGGTCGTCTTAACAAGATAAAATCTATTTATAATAATAGTAATAACTGTGTGTATACAGTCACCGGCCACTTCATTAGGTACACCTTGCTGGTACCAGGTTGGACCCGTTTTGCCTTCAGAACTGCCTTAATTCTTGGTGGCTTAGATTCAACAAAGTGCTGGAGACATTCCTCAGAGATTTAATTCCATATTGACATGATAGCATCACACAGCTGCTGCAGATTTGTCGGCCATGATGAGAATCTCCCGTTCCACCACATCCCAAAGGTGCTCTATTGGATTGAGATCTGGTGACTGTGGAGGCCATTGGAGTACAGTGAACTCACTGTCATGTTCAAGAAACCAGTTTGAGATGATTTGAGCTTTGTGACATGGTGTGTTATCCTGCTAGTAGCCATCAGAAGATGGGTACACTGTGGTCATAAAGGGATGGACACAGTCAGCAACAATACTCAGGTAGGCTGTGGTGTTTACATGATGCTCAGTTGGTGCTAAGGGGCCCAAAGTGGGCCAAGAAAATATCCCCCACATCATTACACCACCACCACCAGCCTGAACCATTGATACAAGGCAGGATGGATCCCTGCTTTCATGTTGTTTACGGCAAGTTCTGACCCTACCATCTGAATGTCGCAGCAGAAATCAAGACTAGACCCTAGAGATGGTTGTGTGTGAAAATCCCAGTAGATCAGCAGTTTCTGAAATACTCAGACCAGCCCGTCTGGCACCAACAACCATTCCACATTCAAAGTCACTTAAATCACCTTTCTTCTCCACTCTGATACTCAAACTTTGAACTTCAGCAGTTCGTCCTGACCATGTCTACATGCCTAAATGCATTGAATTGCTGCCACATGATTGGCTGAATAGCTATTTGCGTTAACAAGCAGTTGAACAGGTGTACCTAATAAAGTGGCTGTTGAATGTATGTAAAGTATGCCTTTATTGACTACTCACAAGCAGTGCAGCTTGAATGGGCCCATGAGTAATATAGATCAGCTGTGTGTGTGAGCTGATCCAACACCTGAAACAAATGCAGAAAACAAGAAATCCTGAATTACACTTTTCCACCACCAATGAGCTTTCACATGCACAGTGACATAAGTAAACTGGAAGACTTAAAGGGGACCTGTTATGCTTTTTCTATATTTTCTGTCACATATAATGTTAAACTGTTGGATGTGGCAAAATGTGGCAAAAGTTTCAAATAATGAGGTAAACCTATGTAAAAGTGATCCCTTAGAGCAAAAATATCAGGCTTCAGACCGTTCTGAATGCTCTGTTTCTGTTTCTTTTCTACTTTCGAGACAAGCTGATGTCAGCTTGTGACAAATTTCTTTATATAGTCATCTACTTAAATCAAATTACTGCAAGTGTTATTATTACATACACTGCTACACACAGCTACATGCTAACATCAGGGAAACACGTAATCTTGGTTGCTGATATTGTTATTTTTTCCCCTGATTTCAGATCATATTCCCGCTGGAACTTGTGAAGATTTTGGTTTAGAAGCTTTTATTGCTGATTTCCCGCTGCAGAAAGTGCAGCTTTTCTCCATCATAGTCACTCTCGCAGCTGCATTGAGGTGCAGAGACGCCAAGATAAGACCCGCAAACTCTGACCAATCAGAGCAGACAGGGCTTTTACAGAAGGGGGGACTTAAAGAGACAGATGCTAAAATGGAGCGTTTCACACAGAGGGTGAATACAGGTGTTTCAGCACAGACAGTTTGAGGAAAATAAAGTGTTTTTTTTTTAAACATTAAAGCGTGTAAACGTGTTCTAGTAGAAACCCAAATTACAACCATGACCCTGGAAATGAGCAACAAAGGTCCTCTTTAATGAAAGCCTGAATCAATCCTCAGTAGTGCTAGAGTCAGCAAACAAAGGGCTCACGCAAATACCACTTGATGAGACAAATCAATATCTTACAGAGCTGAGAGAAAGAGAAGGAGAAACTCCAGCTTGTAGATATGCTTCAGTAAACTGCATACGGCAACATTTTAGCCTTGATCCGGACTTGTGCTTTACAGTTGTGACAACAGAAAAACAAAATCTTACTTGTCGTCATAGTAGAGCCCACGAGCCACAGCATACGTGATGGCAGGAATGATAGGAAAACCTTTGGACAGAGAGAGAGGAACACAGACAGAAATATCAGACCGACATCCTGAATCTCTACAGAGGCTTCTGCTGTTACGTCATAATATTAAAACATATTGTGTAAAGTAATACAGTACCTTCTTATGTTAATAGAACAGATCAGCTTTAAGTGTTTCATGTAAAGACAACAGCTTTTAGTCATGTAGTATTTTTGAGTAACTTAGTTTGACATTTTGGGAAATATTTGTATTCACTTTCTTGCGGCTCAATATGAGGCTGGAACCAAGAGATGGTTAGCTTAGTTTTGCATAAAGACTGCATACGGGGGACACAGCTAGCCTGGCTCTATTTAAAAGTAACTAAATCCAACTAACAGCACCTCCAAGACTCACAAATTCACACCTTATATGTAATATAGTCTTCAATTCATACAAATCCCAACTGCAAAAACAGTTTGTTATTTTACAGGTGTATTGTTTTTTTTTTTTTTTCTTCACTTTTTGTGCAGCTTAAACAAACCAGACATGATGTTTCTAGTGCCAAGATAACCAGCTGGTGGCTGTAGCTTCATATTGGTCGCACAGGCATGTCAGTGGTATTGTTTTTCTTCAAGTATTCCGACCCATATGACCACATATGTCATTTGTTCATACCCTAATTTGACCCACATGAGCGTTTACTAAATTAGTAAGGTTAGGTTTAGGAAAAGAATCATGGTTGGACGTCGTCACATTATCTACATAACATGAGCATGTAGCGTGATGATACATAACTCAAAATAACTCAATGCTGACTTTTGGTTTCACACAGGGGACAAACAGCAATCTCCTGAGTCAAAGTCCTGTGTTTTTTGACCAATCCATTCACCCTGACAGCCTCTCTACGCAGACTTTGTTGCTTGTTATACTGAAGTTGGGTTGATTTCCAGTTTTACCGGTCTGGTTCAGTGTATGAGCTTAAACCAGTTTAATTTTATGCAAACTAGCTGAACCGACATTTGTCATTATGACACGCTCTTGTGGCTCTGCTGATCGGTGTCCCATAACTATACGCCAGGTTAACCCTTGGATGGTGTAGGTGCTTCACAACTGCTCGCCCGTCTGCGTGTGGAGATGTGTATGTCTGACGAGTAAGCTATACTAATCATATGCCACAAATCGGTCCTGCTCGCGCAGCATTGTGTGCTTTTTTGTTTGTTTGTTTTTTGCTGTATAAAACTACGATAAAAGTTTTCTGTGGAAGCTGTGTTTTTGATCCCTGTGCATCTCTTCCGTATTCTGGTGTTGTTTTTGCCGCTCGATGCTGCGATTGGTCGCCTTTGCTGTCGTCATCAGACGTATCAGCCGGCGAACTACTGCCTGGAATTACATACACACATGCTTGAAACAATCAAGCAAAATGCCACCAAAAAAACCTACGATTACGGAGGAGGAGATGGAGGACATAAAGCGGTCGCTCAACTTCATGTCAAGAGAAATTTCAAACATTGCCACACAACAGAAACTGCTACTGGACATGATGGGACAGATCAAAGATCTGCAAAAACCAAATGTTGAAAAAGACAAAAGGACAGTAGTATTGGAGTCTCGGGTGGCAGATCTCGAACACTACACTCGCATGAATGACCTGATTATCAGCGGGCTGGAGACCAGACCCAGGTCATATGTGAGAGCTGCTGCAACTGCGAGTTGGGAGCCCACCAGGGCTGATTTGGACTCAATAGAACAACAGGTTATCACCTTCTTTGATAGCAAAGGAATAACTGTGAACAGTAAAGACACTGAGGCCTGTCATCCTGTAAATTTTACTAATGCTTGACTTATCATGTTGATCTGTTCTGTACGACATCTACTGCAAGTCTGTCCGTCCTGGAAGAGGGATCCCTCCTCAGTTGCTCTTCCTGAGGTTTCTACCGTTTTTTTCCCCTGTTAAAGGGAGTTTTTCCTTATCTGCTGCCAGGGTCCTAAGGACAGAGGGACGTTGTATGCTGTAAAGCCCTCTGAGGCAAATTGCGATTTGTGATATTGGGCTTTAGAAATAAAATTGAACTGAATTGAAGTTGTAGTTACGCATATGTAAGGGTGAATGATAGACTGTCTGCAAGTCGTCACTACAGTCTATGATTCAGATCAATCCCTCACTTACTCACAGCTCCACCCCCTCATCCAAATATGGTCATTTCTGGCTCCAAAAAAACAAGATGGCGACAGCTGAGATGCCAAACTATAACAAGAACAAGAACAAGAATCCACAAACCAGTGGGTAGCTACATCCATTATTTTACACAGTCTATAGTCATAATAAGCTGCTTGTAAAAACAACCTATTGTATTGTTCTTTGGGGGTGGACTGTCTGGAATAACAATGTTTCTGAAAAAGCTGAACTTTCCTTTGAAGCAACTTACTCAACCAAAGTGGGTAAAATACATTTTCATGTAAGTTTAGAAAGTTTACAGGTACTGTACCGGCAGCAAAAGAAGTGAGGTCAAAGTGAAGGTGGCACATAGGACATGTGTCATGCTCATTACAGGCATGTTATGCATAGATATAAAAAAGATGTGAGCTGTAGAGACATGAAAAAAATCCATCATTAATACATAAGAGCTGGATGCCTGGATGAGAGCTGAAGTGAAAGCCCACTTATCGAAGCACAGATACATTCAGGTTTCAAGGTTACATTCTTGTGAATTATAGTCACAAATTGCTGATGCTCACATATATTCAGGTGCACTTATGATTAAATGAGTGTTTTGGCACTTGAAGTTGGAAGACTTCACAGTACTGTTAACTTTGAAAACAGTGTCTGGATAATGCAGTACCTCCACTTGGGCTGCTCATAATGTAAAATGAGGTATTAGCATCTTGTTAGTCGCCCACAGAATGCAATTGTAATGTACTGTATTACTACCCTGGAAATCCAGAGTTCTCACAAGAGCACAAATTGAATTTGCTCAGTGAGTCAACCCTAACCCTAAATCTTTCTAAATTTGGGTCTGGATTTCCAGGCTACTGTATTACTGCAATTCCTCAATATTTGTCGTATGGACACAAGTATAAAATGGAGGCAAAGGAAATTGTTTTAAAATGACACCAAATCTAATATCACAAAACTAAAAAAACGAAATAGAGGAAATAAACACAGAGGAAATCCAAAAAAAGCTTTTTTTTTACAAAGCAACGATATTATGAGGCAGGGGGAAAATCATTGAAACTCCGAACATATAGTTTAAGAAAACAGAAAGCAGACAGAACTATTCACAAAAGAAGAAACCCCACAACAAATGAAATAGAAACTAGCCTGGAGAAAATTCAACAGTGCTTCCAAAAATGCTATAAAATATTATGTTCCCAACCGCAAACAAATGATGACCCCCAAATTGATGCCTTTTTGTCCCAGATACATCTTCCAAAGATCACTGACAAACAAAACGTAAGATTAATATCTAAAATAACAAGAGAAGAAATTCAATTAGCAATAGGGAGAATGAAAGGGAGGGAAGTCCCCCGGGACCGATGGTTTTCCCACAGAATGGTACAAAACAATGCAAGATCAACTAATTCCAAAACAAACCCAGGATGAATATTCTCCCACAGATGCTGTATCTCTTTCAGTGTCTACCAGTCAAAATACCACCTCAAACATTTGTAGAATGGGGCAGATTAATAGCAAGATATCTGCGGCAGGGGAAAAGGGCCAGAATTAAATTTAAAACCCTGCAATTAAGAAAAGAAAAGGGGGGAATGGGCCTTCCCTGGTTACAAGAATACTACTATGCAGCCCAGCTGAGACCTTTGGTCTGCCTGTGTTCACCAACATACGCTGCAGCATGGAAGGAAATAGAAGGCACGATGATAAAAGAAATCCCAATAACAGCCTGACTAAGTGACAACAAATTACAGGGAGAACAGGAGATCCCAGAAGACTCAGTAACAGGCAGTTTTCTGAAGCCCTGGCAGGTAATAGTTAAAATCTGCAGATTAAGAGATGTATCCAAAATTATGAGGTGAAATGTTTATGATACAGGCTTTGCACCAAATAGAACCGATGGCAGATTTAAGATATGAATCTCAAAAGGTTTGACTACCTATTATTCATTTGTCCATGAGGGGACATTTCAGAGAAGCCCTACAGAGGGATCATGGATTGGGAAGAGAGGATGTTTTTTAGATACCTGCAAGTGAGACATTATTTTAACAAAAATCTGAAAGAGGTTCCAGGAAAAGGTAAATCAGGGTTCATGGAGGTGTTTTTATCATTTATTAAGCCTAGATCATGCAATAAAATTATCTCTAAATGATATAATACCGGGCGGCACGGTGGTGTGGTGGTTAGCACTGTCATCTCACAGCAAGAGGGTTCCTGGTTCGATCCCGGGTATGGGAGCCCCTCTGTGCAGAGCCTGCATGCTCTCCCCGTGTCAGCGTGGATTTTCTCCAGGTACTCCAGCTTCCTCCCACAGTCCAAAGATGCATGACTGGGGATAGGTTAATTAGTGACTCTAAATTGTCCGTAGGTGTGAATGTGAGCGTGAATGGTTGTCTGTCTCTATGTGTCAGCCCTGCCATAGTCTGGCAACCTGTCCAGGGTGTACCCTGCCTCTCGCCCAATGTCAGCTGGGATAGGCTCCAGCCCCCCGCAACCCTCAAGAGGATAAGTGGTTAGAAAATGGATGGATGGATGGATGATATAACCATACAGTTATCCAAATAAGAGAGTACAGAATACATAAAGAAGAGGTGGGAAAAGGAAGGACAATATTGGTCACGCTGGAGAGCTGGGAAAAAATATGCCAGCTACAATGGTTCTCAACCAGGCTGAACACATAGTGGGAGCTCCGCTGGAAAAATATTGTGAGATTTTTTGTCACACCCATTCAGACGCCACACCAAGGCAGCGGGAATGATTGTTGGAGATTTTGTGGGTCAAATGAGGCCAACCACTTTTATATATTTTTAGATTGCCAGGTGATAAGGACTTACTTGGAGGAGATCCACAAACACAAAAAATATCGTATCCTTCTGACTCACCCCATCCCAGGACGTAGTACCAGAAGAGCTGTTGTTCCCCCACAAACACTGCCACTATGATGAGTGTGTGGAGGTAGATGCCTTCACACAGCATCCAGAAGTAGTTGGAAGTGGACGTATACTGAGTCAGCGTAGCCAGGACCTTACAGCTCACCTGATGGACAGGAAATGGTAAGACATGATGAATTCGATTTTTGTCCATAAGGAAAATAATTCGTAACAGAGACCCACCCACAGTTTGAGTGATGTACTAAGATATGGACTTTAATGCATAATGAGCACACCTTTAAATTACGTGTGGGCCATTTTTTAACATAGGGAAATAAGCCAAGTGAAATGAAATTCATTTGTGTAATGGGATGAAATATAAATAAAACATAAATTTGGTGGCTCACAGGGTGGCTGGTGTTTATGCCTTGGTCAGTGACCATAGTGAGCGTAAGCCATATTATAGTAACAATGGAGTTTAAGATGAAGGAGAGAAACATGTTCTTGTGGAGGGAGATTCTCTGGCAGCTAAGACTCCTGAAAGAGAGAAACAGAAAGAGAGAAGGTAGGGATATATTAGATTTTTAAAAGTTTTTACAAACATTTTTAAACTGAAATTGCTATAGCTGATATTCTGTGCCAGAATTCAACAAGGAGGTGGCTGAGCCGGCAGTTAGCAGCTAATGGTGGTAATAGCATGAACTGTGCTAACAACAGCAACAGTGCTGACAGGCTTTAGGTTTTCACTACAACACCTCAGTGTTGCAGAGGTATGAGCACTGTAGGAGCGCTAGGGTTGGTTCTGAACTCAGTACTTCTAAGAACATGTTGTTAACAATTCACGTTAAATCCATAGGGGCCAAAAGTCGGTACCTGAGAGCGCAGCTGGGTGAGAATGCTAGGGTTTAGACAACAAGCTGAAGCATGGTAGCTAGCCGAGAAGCTCTGAGACCAGCAACAGAGCTCTGCAGAGCCCCTAGCCATGGAGCTAAGCAGCCGCTAAGTCGGCATCCCAGTGAGAGATTGTAAAGTACTGAAAAAAGATACCAGTACTGAATTTCAGGTACTGGAACCAGTAGCGCGTTGGCCATTGGCTAGTCAGTGGGATACACCCACAGGGACATGATGCACTAACTTGTGCTAAACACTGCTGATCCATGTACAACAAAAAAGAACAGAGAAGTTTAGATTACAACACACATAGAGGTAACTTGACTTCATCCTCTGCTCAGGACGCCATTGCTTCACTATATCTTTACATAGAAAAAAAAGGTTTGCTGCTTTATCGATGCTCTGAATGTATAGAACTCCTTTCAATTATTTATTTATTATTTACCTCCCACAGTTACATTCATTGGGATGGAAAAGCCTCTGCATTATGTGACACTAAAACTGATATCCAGCGCAGTTGTTTTATGTTATAAACATCAGCATTGTCTACTTATATTGGTCTACATTCAAGCAGCTCCAGCCATCATACACACACTGACACTGAAATAGGAAAGAAAAAGTCAGAGAGGTATATGAAGACTGTCGATGTTAAGTCAGATCAGACATTAAAAAAACCTTGACTCACTTGAAGTAGGAGAAGATGATGAGACAAATGATCAGGGAGACTACAGACAGGCCGTGACCCAACATGGCAAGGTAGTAGATACTGATGGCAAACTGCAAGGACAAAAAATTTTATTCATAATAAATATACACCAATTCTCCAATTGTTAAGAATGCACATATTTTAAGTTCACAAGCGAGACCAGCAGAGTAAAGCACTTGCAGTGTTTACATAGTTTGCATCTATACAGTATCAACAGCTCAAACACCTCTTTGACAAAAGCAAAGGACACATCTGTGGAGAATATGAGCTTTTTGGGGAAATACAGAGAAGAAAATGTTTCCTGAATGGCCATGAAGTCAGATGCACTGAAGACAATGATCACAGTGCTGGCCAAATATCATGGCAAAAAAATGAGATTCATGGAATACCGTCTGAGACAATGTTTTCAATTACCATTCCTACAGAAATGTCTGCGTGCAGCGCTGTAAGCTTCGCCACTCACCAAGTGGAACAAATCCTAAATGACTTGCATGTTTAAGTCAGTGTAGACTGTACTTGTAGACATGAGGTGGATTAAAAATGATTCATCCAACATAAAAAAATAGAGACAGAGAATTCACAGTAGATTTGCATTTAAATCACTACTACACAGAGACATAACTACATGTTAGATGAGTTGGAATTCCAAGGATGTAAAGCGGGGGGAAGAAATAATGTGTGCAGAAATCTCACGATCTGCTTCAAAGTTATAGAGTTTTTCTGTGACGCTAACAGTAATTTTGCATCTCCTAATCTGATCATATATAATAACCAATTTATACAAAAAAGTAGTGGAGTGTAGTGGATTTTATTGATGGTATTTATGTCACTTGTTAGCTGCTGTTTACAGGCTCCAGTGTTCAGAACACACAAGTCAGTGAGTGAAGACTGCAGTTTACCCTTGGTTATGTTGTCATGCTCAGCTGTCCAGGCGCAAATAACTTTTGACTATCAGATATCAACGTCTGTCATAAACCCTTCTGGTGTTGTTTCCTGTAGCCAGTTCGGATTACAATTCCACATCGTGCCAGGCAAAAAAGGGGCACTGCTGCACTTTGCATTTCATCATTTCACAGGGCTCACCATAGGGTTTAGTGCAAAATAACCAATGTTGTAAAAGAAGTCAGTCATACAGGAACATTAATGAAATGATGCTGCAACTGACTGCACTTTAACTTAATATCCATGACTAAATAAAAAATAAATAAATATATTATGCTGAATTTTAAAAACCTAATTGTGAACTCAAATGTTTGAATAATCTTTAAAGCTGCAGTCTATAAAGTTAACTTTTTGTCATGTTTACTGAAACTGTCACTTTATCCATACAACAAAAAATGAGACAGTTAATCTGTGAAAAAATCATATTCCTCTGCCTCCTCGTATTGCTTCTAATGACCTTACCAGATGTGAACGAAAACAACCAATCAGAGCCGAGGGGTCTCTAATGCAGCTTTAAATCATGTCAATTACTGCTGTCAAACTAGGCAGTGCTGATCAAATATGAATCAGGAATCTGTCACTGCATTGCCTATTTCTTACCTTAAATGTTTTCACAAACGTATTTCAGTGCACTGTTTAGCTGTAAATGAGAAAATTGGTCTGGCTGGTGGGTGGTGCTTGATTTTTACTCAGCTGTTTTCAACATGGCAGCCAGGTCACAGACGTTCTTATTTTACAGCTAAACAGTGTTTCTGAAAACATCTGAAGTGAGAAATAGTCAATGCAGTAGACATGATTGACAGCTGCTTTAGAGACTCCTTGGCTCCAATTGGCTGTTTTCGGTGCACCGTGGTAGATTCTAGCAGATGCCAAAAGAGGCAGTAGGAGGAGGGACATGATTTTATTCACAGTATTCACAGACTATCTGTCTCATATACCACTGTCAAGATATAATGACAGTTTCAGCAAATACAAAAACAAAAAGCTATTTTCATACAAGTTACTAACTGTAGCTTTAAGCTTCCCCTGAGGAACTTCGTTATACTCAGCTCAGAAAAAAAAATGACACAAGCCACTAGGTCAGCCACCCAGTGGTGTGGCATTTTATTTTTATGCCCATAACACAATATTGTTATTAGTTCTGTTAGACGTTGGATACTCACAGAGCAAACTTGCATACATTTGTAAATTTGTGCTGTGTTGCTATTTTGTTAGTCTAGGTCAGTGGTTCTCAAATGGTGTGCCGCGGCACAGTGGTGTGTTGTGATGCAAATCCAGGTGTGCCATGCGATTTTTTGATAACCACACATTACTACTGCAATATTCAAATGGGCCTATACAAAAAAGCATAACTCATTTTTTAATTGACTATATCAGTATGTTGTGCACACCCATTTCCTAATAAAGAGGCAACTTCTAGTTAAAAAAATGTAATTTAATTTAATGTAATTTAAAAAAAAACTCCACTGGGACCTATTTGTCACTGTTTGCTCATGGGAATTATTAGTGTGTGACATATCAAAAGCCCTGATTGGCAGCCAGTGTGAGGGATGATAACATTTATTACCTCCGCCAAGGAGGTTATGTTTTCGCCGGCGTTTGTCTGTTTGTCTGCAAAATAACTAGAAAAGTTCTGAATGGATTTTAATGAAATTTTCAGGAAAGGTTGATAATGGGACAAGGAACAGATGATAAAATTTTGGTGGTGATCGGTAGAAGCAAAGTGGATAAAATAATAAAATGGCGGGAAATCCGAGCTGCTTGGCGGAGGAGTGCTCTAGTTGTCTTATGTCGTGATATAGAAGCTATTGTGCACAGATATATCCTTGGACACAGAAAGTTTGAAAACCATTGCTCTACCTGATAGCAATTTGCTAAAACCCGGTAAATGACATCTCTTCTTGTTTTATATAAGGTTAATGTTCTTTGTGCATTGTCCCAGTTCAAATCAAGAAACATACATATATACCTGAAGAGTATGTAGCCACTAGCCAGGGCTACAAGCCTCTTTTTTTTCTTGGTGACATTAATTTGGTCAAAGGAGTCGAGGGAAAACCTCTGAAATACACAGCAGTTTCACTGTATTGAGTTTTACCTTGCGTTTTTCTTTGGTGTAGAAGCTACACTGGGTGTAGTTTGTCCAGACTCTGTTGCTCTCTGGGTGGTGGAACCACTGGCCGTCAGGATTACACACTTTGGTGACCTTTTCTGTTGAAGACAACATTATAATTCACACAAGCTAAAGCTAAAAGTGCACAATATAAACAGTTCCTTTTTGTATATGTGAATATGTGTGTGTGTTCTAAGTCCTTACCAGAAGGGTCAAAGTCAGAAAAGTATCCAGGACACATCTGCACGACAGTTCCTGGAGCTGTATCCCCCCAGCACAGCCAGCCGTCCCACGTACGGTTACAGTAAGTACCTACAGAGGGCAGTGTGAACATGACATTAAACTTGCAGAGCTTGCAGACAGTGGAAATTAGAGATGGGAATGTATGCATTAGCTTTTAAAATGACACTTGACACTAATGATACACTGCTTGCTGTACGTGCAGTCTTTAGATATTAATGTAATCAGTCCCTTACAATCCCAAACAGGTGGTGGGCTAGAAAGGTTGTAGAAACGTATAAGTGCTTGTCTCAGTGAACTTTTAAAAACAATAAAGTACAAGATTATACCATGGTACGTACCATTCATATATGTAAGAAATAATAGGCCAGGATAACATTTGCAACAACCTTTTGAGAAACAACGTAGCAGAAAGCCTACTGTAATGTGCTATCACTCAACACATAAACTATAACAGCTGTGTAATGAGTCTGTCCTGTCAGTGGCTCACATATCAACAGAGAATCATTAAGGTAGAGATCTTAAATTTTTAATCAACTTCCTGGCAGGATGAACTATGTAAATGATCTATTCAACATAAACAGTGCGTTACACTTATATAACCTATGTGTTTAAGTGCAACTGGCCCATGTCAACAATAGACGGAAACCTGACGGTACCAGGTTGTACTGCAGCATGCTGGGAAATGGAGCACAAAATAACATTTCAAAGGCAGTGAAAAACTAAGGTATACTGGGAAAGAGACAAAGGGCAAGTTTCCTTTCTTTCAGACTCACTTCCTCTCTCTCTCTCTCTCTTTCTCTCTCTCTTTGTGTATATCTAAAGTATATCTAACTCTGCACATTAGAAATTAAACTCACTGAACATCATGCAGAGCAGAGGAGAAATGCACCAAATAAGCTATTTTAAATAAACATATGTGACATCATTTGTGCTAACATGCTAATGTTTAGCAGGTCTAATGTTCACCATTTTAGTTTAGGGTGTTAACATTTATGCGAGGACAGTATTTGGTCATGAACCAAAATATTTGACAAATGAAAATGTATACCTGATGATGGTGCAAGATGAAAGGTCAGAGGACAACCAAAGCAATTACATGAATGGCTATTCCACACATAGATAAATCAAGGGATCACCAGAGTCAGTAGGCGTCATCATCAGGGGACCATGAATTAAAGCAATCCATCAGTTAGGTTAACATACGCTTTTGAGATGACTTTATTATTGTAGTAAACTGTATCTATTACTGATGCAGTAAAAGCATTTATTAATTCTTACAAGAATATTTTTCCTCCTTTTTATTTACATCTTTGTGGATCCCAGCACGACAATGGTGCTAAAATAGAGTCCATAGAGTTAATGGCAAGGCTATCTAACCACAATAAAAAGTAATTTGTTTTAAATGGATTTGTAATGAATGTGAATAAATTAGCAGAGGGAGTGATTTCATTAAAACTGCTTCAGCACTACAACTCAGATGCAAACTGTTGTGACTGAGGCCACACACACCTTCGTTTTAACACAAGCGTTTAAGCAGCATAATCTCCATCCATATCAACATACCCAAAAATATGTACACTGTGCATGCATGTGCCAGTGTAAACAGGAAGGTGATTGTCTACTCTGTAGCTGGTTGCTTAGTTACAGAGAATACTGTGGAGATGGCTAAAGTAAGACCAGAGATTTCTTTGCTTGGACCAACAAGGAGGTGGAACTGTTACTAAAAGTAACACTTAGAGTCATTAAGTCGTTACAAAGCAAATACGGCAACATACTAGAGTGGTACTGGGAGCATTATCCATCGCCTGAGGAGGTCATGGCAATGGGAAAGCAGTACTTACACAAGAAAAACAAAATCACTTAAGCTATGTAAATGTAGCTATAATGTTTTGACTTTACAAGCTGTGACTGATAAGATCCAATTGGCAAGTGAACATGGGTGTCTGCCTCATAGATTCCCAAAGTCTCTGTTTCCGCAAAACGCAATCCCAGAGTTCTTTAAACTAAAACGGCATCAGAAGCATTTTCAGAGGTCTCTGTTTTAGGGGTTCCAAAACGCCAATGTGGTGTGGGCACGCATTTTAAAACAAAAACGTATTAGTGTGGATGTAGCCTTATGTTTATCTGCCAACCGCCAGAAACAACACATGTTAATACCATAAAGACATGTACGTTCCAGCTGGATGGCTGTCATCTGGTGAACTGGGAATGAAGTCATACTTCTACTGCTATTATACACATGTGATTATTGTCACATACATATACTATCAGATGTTAATATTTACTTTCAACATATTGTACCACAGTAGCCAGAATCATAATTATAATATTATTACTTTCATTAATGTTGTTGTAAGCTATTAACATTACCGTCTGTCCTGCATCTCTCTCTCTCTCTGTCTCTCTCTCTCTCTCTGTCTCTCTTTCTGTCTCATTGTGTCATACGGATTACTGTTAATACGTCTGTCCGTCCTGGAAGAGGGATCCCTCCTCAGTTGCTCTTCCTGAGGTTTCTACCGTTTTTTTTCCCCGTTAAAGGTTTTTTTTGGGGGAGTTTGTCCTTATTCGCTGTGAGGGTCCTAAGGACAGAGGGATGTCGTATGCTGTAAAGCCCTGTGAGGCAAATTGTGATTTGTGATATTGGACTTTATAAATAAAATTGATTGAATTGAAATTGAACAGAAAAAAAGGTTTTAAAGGTTTAACAGTTTTATCACCTTCTTCTGTACACGGCGGATCGTGGATTATCTTCAGGTAACACTCAAACTGAGCAGCCAGGATGTGGTTTCGGGACGCTCCTAGTACGGTGGATATGTCACTGAAGTTCTCCTCCTGCTCCTCCAACACTGCCTCTTCGTCAGCATCCATGGACCCCACATCCTCACACTGGCACACCTGGGTGAAAATTCACACACTGTATATTAGAGATGTTAGAAAAATGAATGTCTCCTCCTGATATACGCTTTCTTGTTAGAGACTAGCAACAGTTGACAGAGGAAAATTGTGCATTACCATTGTAAGTTTTAATTGGAAAATAAAAAGGTATACTGAGAGAACAGTAAATGGGCTTTTATAAACACATGGAGGTGATAAACACTTGCAAATAGCCGGTAAAACATGCTCGGCTAAAACGTAATGTAAAGGTAGGACATTACTGGAGTATGGAAAGATTCAATACTGCGTGAAAACCTTAGTGTCAACATTCAGGGCGTTGAGAGTAATCAGCTATTTATATAGATTGAAAAGGAGAGAGCTAGGCATCTACACACACTCACATGATCACACTCACCTCTGTGCCCAGTGCCAGTGCAACTATCAGTGAGAGTGTCAGGGTCCTCCACATGTTTCTAAAAGAACAAGAACAAGGACAAAACAGTTATTAGACACTCTTATACCTGATCGCCAAGTAAGAGAAGTTACTTATTCCAAAGCTGGGGTTCTTAGGATAAACAGAGTATTCTATATATAGCCTATAGTATTACACAAATAAGAGGTAAGATAGGATAAGAGTCTACAGCATTTATGTAAGAGAATAGGATACAGCATTGGAGCCCAGGCTTGGTTCATTCCTGTGAAAGTTGCTCAGTGGTTCCCCTTCTGGGTATAAAATTATCTGGATCTTTCTCATCCGTGGGCCCAAAGAGCAAGCGCACTATTGTTCACTTTAACCCTGCGCTTCCCTAGTGCATGGTCTCTGGGTCGCTCACATTATGAGAAACGGTAGGAAAATAACTCTGGACTCAGCTATTGGTGAATTTTATATTTTTTGGGAGATAATAATTTAGATACTGGCTATTTAAGTGTTCAAATTACCCACTGATTTACAGACCTCTCCAACAGTGGCATCATAGAAAGGACCTGGAAGCTGTAATTCAAAAGTTTGGCCATTATGTCACATTGGCTTCACGCCCAGCACTGCTCGATTATCCAATTCTGCTGTAGTGATGGTTGGCCATGGTCCCCTGGGACCACTTTGCCTTGGGAGATGCTACAAGGGGCTATTAATCCTGGACAACACAGCTCCCAGGATCACGGGGACACGCAAACCGCTCCACCACATTAAAGTGACGATTCTTGAAGGAGGAGCCAAGTGTGAAGCAGTCCGGACGAAAGTCAGCACCTCCAAGTCTGAGGCCATGGTTCTCTGCCAGAAAATGGTGGATTGCCCCCTGGGGTGGAAGGGAGTTACTGCCCCAAGCAAGGGAGTTGAAGTATCTCAGGGTCTTGTTCATAAGTGAGGGTAGAATGGAGTGTGAGATGGATTGGCACAGTGTCTGCAGTGATGCAGGCACTGTGCCAGACCGTCGTGGTAAAGAGAGAGCTGAGCCGAAAGGCAAAGCTTTTGATTTACTGGTCCATCTATGTCCCAAACCACACCTAGGGTCATGAGTTCTGGGTAGTGACCGAAAGAATGAGGTCACAGATACAAGCGGCCAAAATGAGTTTCCTCAAAAGGGTGGCTGGGCTCAGCGTTAGAGATAGGGTAAGGAGCTCAGACATCCGGAGGGAGCTCAGAGTAGAGCCGCTGCTCCTTTGCGGGTGCCTCCTGTTAGAGTTGTTCCCGGCCTCGGACAAGCGGTTAAAAAAGGATGGATGGATGGTCTATGGCCATGCTAGCATTTCTGTGAGACTGTACTTCAGCCAGTTATTGTTTTGAGCTAAATGCTAATGTCAGCACGGTAACACATACACAGCAACAATGCTAACATGCTGATGCTAAGCAAGTATAAAGTTTTGTATATTCAGCGACTTAGTTTAGCATATGTATTTAACCCTGTCTCCTTTGAAAATAACGCTTGTATATTACCAAATTGCATTCATTATCATGTGACATAATCGCTTTCTGGATTACGTAGTGTGCTCAATTCGCACGGAGGTGGTTGGGGTAGACGGTCGACTTACAAAGAGCAGGACTGTGACACCAGAAGCCCAGGTTCACATCTAGACTCCTGTCTTAGGTTTAGGGAAAAAAAGTACTTTGGGTACGTTTAGGGAAAGACTGGGATCTTGGTTAAATGTTAATAAAAAAAGGTAATAATAAAAACAAAACATTGCAGTTTCTGTGAGTGGATATTATATTGCAAGATTGTCTATTCTGGAGGAAAAACCAATTAAATATGTTGTCAGTGAACCTTTTGCTGATCCACTCCATATAAACATTTTTTTAAGGCAGTTAGCAACATTTCCTCATTACGCTAATATATTTCCCTCAAAAACTTATTTGCTCTTTCATGTTAGCTGTGTATACACAACATTTATAGGAGACAGGGCTGATGAACGACAATAACTTGTTTACTTTACAGAAAACAACAAATACATATTCAGAGTAAAGGTCTATGACCTAATGTATGAGAGTCCCCGAAATAAATAAATTTGCTAATGCCTGTGGTGATTTAAATTCAAACAGTTTGTGAGAGTGCATGGTCTCACAAGCCTGCTAATGTATGCTTATTTACAGTAGCCGTGTATTTTCTCATCTATCAGGACAGGAAGTTCATGCTCTCCACTGCCCACTCAGGGTCAGAGTAACAGATATGCGTTTGTTATTATTTTGGGCAAAAGGTCAGCAAGTCCCCCCTTGTGTTTCCTCTGTAATGAGCCAAACAAGAGTAAAATAAACACAGTGTAAGGAGTCATAAGAGAGAGAGGTGACAATGGCAGAGTCTTTGAAAACCAATACATGATACACAAAGTGTCTCTTTGGTGATAACATGATAGGGTTTTATTTATCTATGAGACAGACTACTGGCTACATAGTGCTTGGCAAGCTTGACATAACACCCTCAGCTGTTCAGTGCTCTTAACTTTGGTTTAAAATGCAATATAAAGTGGTCATTGTTGTCAATCACAATGTCAGATGCTCTTCTCAGCTGAATGCAGACTTGTGCTGACTTGTGCTGCAAGCTTTGGAGATGAAGGCAAAGGAGCCAACCAGCTTTAAAAGGTAGTAAACCTGACCCTTTCTTAGGAATGACTCCAAATGATGACCACTTCTCTAAAAAGCTGAATTTGTCTCCACAGCAGCAATTATGTGAACGTCTGTCATCCCCATTATTCTCCATGATTTATATTGTGCAGACGACATGTTCAATATTCAAAATCTATTAAAGGCTACAAAATATATCAACTGAATTACTTGCAAATGTATAAAATGGCGCACTTAAAAAAATATTATTGGGCCTGAATATTAAAGTAATTTAACATTGTGAATCAGCAGGATTAAAAAAAAAAAAAAATTCTCAATGTAAAAAATGCAAATGAAATGTAAATGAAATGTAATTGGCATACTGGAAACATTAGGATTCAAAGGATTTAAGCCCAGTTTAAATGTGTGTAGCATTTAGGGGGATATATTGCCAGAAATAGAATATAATATTCATAACTAAGTTTTCATTAGTGTGTAATCATCTGAAACTAAGAATTGTTGTGTTTTCCTAACCTCAGAATGAGCTGGTAATATCCACATATGGAGCAGATTGGTTTGAGTAGCCCAGAGTGGCTCAAGATAGGGCTATTTGTGTTTTTGCAGCAGCCACCATAGTTTACACCCTTGGCACACGGAAGAAGTGTCAGTCTGTTGCAATCTGCAACCTTACCACTAGATGCCACTAAATCCCACACACTAGACCTTTAAAAGTAGTTACAGTTCAATTTTATACCAGAAAGCTCTTCTTTGAGTAGAGATGGAGATGTAAAGGAGAGAGAAATATGAGGTCAGGGCCAGGGGTGTAAGGGGTTTTGAGAACAACTGCTTTGAATAGAACCCATGGGATTAGACTTTCTTTTTTCCTTTCTATCTACTTGCTCATGTAGAGCAAGAGACACATGTGAGCATCATGACTGTTGACGAGCATATAGAGGGAAAAACAACATAGCCCAGATTTAACTGAAACAGAGCACTTTAATAAATTATGTTGCAGTGAGCATTTAAAGCATAAGTTAATACATAAACAGTGATTTTGTGTAAAGGCTCATACCCAGAGCGAATGATGTGCAAAGGTTGCATTGAAGCAAGCTGTTTTGACTCAGCCCAAGACACAAAGGTAATTATTAAAACATTTGCAGTAAATAACTTTTTGGTGTTCAAGAATGTAATATTTATATAGCTAACCTTTCAGTTATTGTCTGCAGTGACTCACATTTTGATGCTGGAAGGGTGCAGCGTGCGAACTATTGAAAATGGGTCTGATTTCACAAAAATTATTTGATGCTACGAGTGCTAACTGATGCTGAGGTTTCTTCTGGCTGGATTTAAAAGTCTATGTAAACTTTACCAAGTACCACCATGAAGTAAAAAAGGCTTAAAAGAATACTCTGATATTTAAGAAAATGAGAAGATAAGTAGACTATTTCCTTTCTGTGTGTCAGACGCTGTAGCTCCTGACTCGTTTAGCTTTAACGTTAGCTTGGCAAAAAGACCGGGAGCAGGAGGAACTGCTAGCCTAGCTCTGCCAAAGATTCTTTCAACAACTCTAACCCTGTCTTATTTACAAGTAGTTGCGATTAGATACAGAACAGCCTACCTGCCACAGTTCGAAGATGACAAAATCTGCATAACAGCACCTCTGACACTTTACAATTAGCATCTTGTTAGTTTACTCTATAGAGTTCTGCAGGGATGAAAGTTATATGTTGGCCAACACCGAAGTTAGCATCACCCTGGTTACCTCGCCAAAAAGTTTTGTTCAGCAAGATAATCTTCACAAATGAACACCACTTTTATGATTTTCGAAGCGTAAATGCAACAAAGCTGTGAAGCCATGTTTGGCGTAATGACGTTCTCTAGTCTCATGTAGCCACTTGTTAGCAACCGTCTTTTTTAAGACATGTAAAGGCTTCAAAATTCACGAGTGGGGTTATTTACTGATATGTTTTATGTCGTGTAACAAAATGTGAAAGTCTCTTAGGCTTGTGTTGACCACAGACCAAACACCTCTTTGAAAAAAAACCCTGACTTTGGGATGAGGGAAGCAGGAATGCTAAAATGCTAACTCATTCCTCAGCACTCTATACAAAAACAGTATAACCCCAGTGGTGTAGTGGTAGATGATGAAGTGGTTGTACTACTTGGTAGATAAGTAGGTTACTGATGAGGAAGTGGGTATACTCTCCTTTATTTTCCAATAGCTGTTTGGCTAATAGGTGGGTATACTGTAACAGACAGAACAGAAGGTGGGTATACCCCCATATACCTGCGTAAACCCTCCACGACACCACTGTATAACCCTGTGTAAAATTGAAACTGATTTTACACTTTGGTGTTTGTATGGAATAAAATGAGATATAACAAGTAAATTTGTGAGCTTTAGAGGTGCTGTTAGGTGAGTTTTGTTATCTTTGGACTGAGCCAGAACAGCTGTTTCCTCCTATTTCCAGTCTTTGTGTGCAAAGCTAAGCTAACCGGCTGCTGGCTGCAGTTTCATATTTAAAGGTCAGACATGAGAGCGGTATCGTATCTTCTCGTCTAACTCTCTGCCAAAAAGTGAATAAGCCAATAACACTGCTCGGTGCTGCAGCTTCCTCTACCCCTCCAAGAAAGGTTTTAGTATTGTTGACTGCTCTAAGATCTAATGTTCATGTAGAGCTATTTCTTTTAAAAACAATTTAAGTAGTGGGATTAGTTGGGGTTCTTTGAGAGCCCCCTAAAAGAGCACAACCTCATCTGCCAAATCTAACTGCATAACTATTTACAGAGTGGATCATGGTGGGAGAACTCTGTAACAGACGGAGGAAAATTAAGTTGTTCTTTACCGTGAATGGTCACTGGTAGATGTGATAGACTTACTTAATGCCCCTTGGCATTCAAACCTTTCCTACAATATAGATTTTGCTTTTGTGTCTCTACTACTTTTTCTCTCCTGCTTCCTCCGTCTTACACACACAGAGCATAGGCTATAATGCTCTAAAACCTATCTCCTAAACATACTGCACTGGAGGTCACTTGTAATGTCTGTTATCTGAACTCTATACGACCACACCAGCACATAAATACTTTTCAAAGCCTTTCATCTTCTCTTTAAACTGTTTCCTACCAGCAAAACACAAGAGAATCATACTCTATAGCAGCCATCTACTTTCTTTCTCTTTTTTTGTCTTTTCAAGGCAACATTTCAATCTACAAACTCTGGCATTCATTTAGCCTATAATTACAATTCCATTCAATAAGAACCAACAAATGAATGCCTTTCTATCTGTTATGCCCACAGTTGCCTCTAGCAATGTATTGTTTCCCATCAGAACATTGTAAATCCAAGGACACACAGACTCAAACATTATAATACCTTGGCAGTGCTCGCTGTGTGCCATTCTCACCAACAAACACTGCCCACAATCTATCTGTGAACTGCTGCCAAGTTGTCTGCTTTGTCTTTGTTTTCTGGTAACAATATAAACTGAAAGGTTGCTGCATTTGTCACTTCCTCTGTCCCTTATTTTGTCCAGGGCCACCATTGGTAATTGAGGTGATTGAGAGCATCAGATAATTATGACACACTAAATAGCAAATACTAAATAACAAATACATTGACAATAGCAATGAAGGAAAGTGCAGAGACACTTGTAGAAAAAATGAAAACATGTCTTGCAAACGGTCCACCATTGGTTAATGTTTGAGCTTTAAATGTCAACAAAATAAAGCCCACACAGACTAATACTATTTACATATTTATGAATGTTTGTACGGGTCTGTGTGTATATGACAAAGTGTGTCTAAACTCTACTCCATATTGAAGATGAGTGTCTGTGTTTTCACTATCTGGATGAACCATTTTTTGTGTGTGTGTCTCTCCTGTGTGGGGAAATGAGGAAAAGAGGAGTTTAAACTCAGGTCAAACAAACACACACACACACCCACACATATAAATGCTACAACTCTCTTTTTCTTTCTCCTCTGTCCTGTTGTATCTTGGCAATTCTTTGGCAGTCTTTCCTCTTAATGTACCTCTTCTGTTTTTTCTCTTCCACACTGTCATCTGTCAACATTTATCTCAGTCACTCTGTCACACGTTGAGTCTCTGTGTGCGCAAACTCTGCCCACTCCCTCTGGTTTTCGTTTCATGTCCTATTGGTCAGCTCAATTCTGGAAAGTGATGGGGACATAAACACCAAAATCACACAGATGAAGCCCAATTTTACACATCAAAGTCTGTTTGCAGGTCTTAGGAGTACTACTGCATGACAAAAACTGTGTAAAGCCCTTTGGGGCTCTAGAAGCAGCTGCATGAAGTCAGATTCTGCTGCATCGATTTAGATTGAACTTTTATGTTCTTCATTGTGAGACCATGAATCTTTTAAGAATGCTAAATTGGTGGAATGCTCTTTTACGATTGCCGTTCATCTTACTCCTGTAACCTATATTACTAATTTAAAAAGGTGAAATATCACCTCATGTACTCAGGTTTACTTTAAAGGATAAGTCTAGACTTGGAGGATCCCTGAACCGGCCTAGCAGGCACAGGCCCACGGGCCTAAAGTCAGAGAACCCACTGACTTCACCTTCAAAAAGTCACTGTAAGAGACCAACCAAGAATACCAACCAGGAAAAGAAAGAAAGTCAGAGAAAGTCACAACAAAACAAAACAACCACAAACAGACACAAAATGACTTCAAAGAGACTCAAAGCAACTACAAAGAGACTTAAAGGGAAATTTCAGTTTATTTCAACCCGTCTCCTATTGTCCTAAATTTGTTTCAAGTCACTAGTGACATAGAAATAATAATTAGCATGTTAGCCGTTAGCCTAGATACAGCCGTAGCGTCAGACCTGTTAAAACGTAATTGAACGGGCATCCTTTCAAGTGCAAAGTTAGTCCACTAAACAAGCTTTTTCTCCACAAAGACCGCCTCATATCGTCAGGATAAATGTCAGAGAACATATAGAAAACGACATGTAAACGTGTTGTCTTACCTTACCGGTGTGCTGCCATGTTTGTTGTTTACCATTTAGCTAAGGCTGCAATGGTCCCATTCCTTGCAACAGAGGCTCTTCTGTGGGCATTGGGGTACAGCATTCACAGGTAACGTTACACCACCAATCTCCAGAGCTAAAGCCTTCCAGCAGCCATTCCTCCGTTTCCAGTTGCATAGTAAAACATGTTCAACTCACTACAACTTGCACTTACAACAAGAAGCCGTGGTGGATAGGAAGAAACAGCTCAAAGAGTGTCTTCATTTGACCAGGAATGCCATGTAATGGACACTCGTCTATTATGATGCATGTCCGTTACCAAGGATAAGTATCCAATGATGTAATCACATTAGCACCAATCAAGCAGGCTTAGCAGATTTTTCTTTCACTAAGACAACCTAAATGAAAACAAATGCTGTACAAATATTCTCTCACATCATCCATTTTAGATGATGACAGACACACTGTTGCACTTTCTCCACTGTGTTTAGACTCAGAGAAATTTAAATGTTCCACAGATGCTGAAAACCTGTGTGGGTTTACTTTTTTCAACAAAGAAAATTGATCAGGAATCAATAAAGGACTTGATAAAAGAATCGGACCAATTAGCAGAATCAATAATGGCTTGGTTTCAACAAAATTGTATTAACTCCCACTGCTCTCTCTCTACTGCTGAAGTATAACTGGCACCACAGCCAATGAGCTACAAGTAAATCACTGGTAGTTGTTGGTGTCTCTATTGGCTGATAGATAGCTCAATAGCTCAACACATTCCTTTAAAGGAGTCCTGATTTCTTTTTCCAGTGTGATGTTTAGATGGTCTGAGAGCAGTCATTGTCAAAGTGTAACCTTTGTCTGGTAACAGCTGTAGCAACAACACTGAGCCACTGGTACACCATGTGTAGGAAACTTAAACTCCTGAATACAAAAGAAATTCACACTCTATTGCCAGCCTTAATTATAAGAATATAAACATGAGTAATAAGCCTTCAAAAATCCAAACCAGACATGATAATACCAGTCATCTATGTAATACAATCTTCTGTCAAATCTACTGGCTCTGAAACCAACTGCTGAGAAATGCAAAGCAGCAGTGTCAAGGTAAGGGATATTTCTAATCAATGTGTCTTATGTTTGCACAAATAACACACCAAGCAACATACACACAACAATCACAGTGATGAAACTGTCCATTTTGTTTTGGAAGCATATTGAATTAACTGAAGATGTGTACAGACATGCAAAGAGCTTCATAAGATTGGGCTGAACAGCAACTTCACAGGGGTTTAAGGCAAAGACGTGGACATTCTGGCATAATTAAAAAAGGGATTTAATGTATGTCTACTACTTTGAAGAGGGAGGCTTAATATTATTTGCACAGTATATCAGTGCATCTTGACTGATTTTGATTAGATGTAGGAGAGACCCACACACCACAAAGACCTGAGCCTCGGGGTCCTTTATTTTACGTTTAGAAGCATTCCAAAGGACACAAACATCAACTGAGGAAATTAAACACGGATCTCTCAAGCCAAAAAGTCATATGATGCCTCACGATCAAAGGACAGGTCAATGTAAGCAGGATTATGGCAAAATTTTGTTTCTCCTAAAACAAATGTATTTCTTAGGATTTGTTAATAAGCCAGATGTTCAAAATGAAGAGAGAGTGGCTCCAATAATTCCCCCTTTGTTTGTACAATATGTTCTTGCTGGGAGGTAGAACATACAGTAGGTGTATTTGTGGCCATCACATATTTTCCATCTGATAAAATGTGAACTGCATTTTTCAATAAATCCTTCTGAGGCCCACTACGCCAAAGTGTGGCATAGATTAGCCAATCCTTTATCAATAATTCAGAAAAAGCTTTGAGATAAAACATCTCATTAAAACAACAAATGTTTTAGCCATTGTTTTCCCCTTCCTATGTTTTAATATCGCCACTCTGAAATATTTAATCACTTCTTGAAGTCTTAAGTTTTTTTGTACACCCACTTCCTCTAAACCCCCCCCCCCTTGGAAATCAATTACTGATGTCCTACATTTCCCAGAATGTCTTTGGAAACTGTCCAAGGAATGGTAATGTTCCATGTAGAAGCAGTAGTGATTTTAACAGCAGTGCCTTTGTGGGGAAACTCATATCTCTGCATCAACTGCAGTGGATTTCCTCCAGTATTATGTTAAACTGCTGCACCGAATAAATGGCTGATCTTAACTTCTGAGGCTTGAGAGAGTTTTACAGTGAATTCTCTATAGAAGGACTCTCAGTGTATATTTGAATCCTGGTCATCTTGATCCCATTTCATTTAGAGAATGGCCAGCACTCCACATCCTCAAACCTCGCTGTGAGAGACTGCTCTCATGGGGTCATGGGTCATCAGATGGAGCTATGGGAAATCCAAACATTGCTGTTCTGCAACACCAGATTTAGCTTTATTGGCCATTGCACCCAGTGAAATGGACTGCAGATGCTGCTGTGACGTAAAACAGGATTTTGTCCCGACCCTAGAGGTCATTATTGACCTCAACAAAAGAGAAACTAACATTTTATTATTACATTATCTACTTTTTAAGATAACCCAAAACAAGTTGGATTCAAAGGAACAATTGAGTGTTGTGCTGCAGATGGGAGTGTTTGGCAGAGATACGATAAAATACCAGAAACACAACACCAGAGAGAAGCAAAGGGAGCAGAAACACACAGCCAATCACTTCAGAGTCGACCAAGGATAAGAAACAATGGGCTTAACCTTTCATTTCAACCCTCTGCAGATTCAATACCACAAACTAAGGATGTAACTAACAATAAGAAATAACAATTTTACCATCAGTTAATTTGCTGAACACTAATGGGATGCCTTCAATAAAACCAAATTCACATTAGGGAAGCTAGAACCAGGATTGTTGAGACTGAAAACTGTTGACGAGGATTAAAATTAATTGATTCTCAATGTGCCGACTATTCTTTCTGCTACACTCTTTAAAACACTATGTATATTATCAGTGATGAAATAAGTCTCCTTAAAAAAAGCAAAATTCTGCTACAAAATTGAATATTTATTTTGTGGACTTTAGACTGAATCTTGCCTTTTTGGTGAGATATTGAATGATTATACCTCTTTGGGCCTCAAACTCTAATACAAAGAAAACATCTGAGAAGCTTGGAGGGAAAAACACTCTTTGGTTGAACTGCTAACAACTCAAATACTCGACACTATTTTGTTGTGAGGGGTCACACAAGCTAAAGATGTTGGGAACCACTGGGTGAAGCTTTGAAAAATTATGGCATTTCATTAAGGTATCAAATGTTTTTTTTCGTGATTTATTCTAAAAAGTAACTTGTAACCATATCTGTCAAACAAATGTTGTGGAGTAAAAAACATAATGCTTCTCTTGGACATAAAGTGGACTAGAAGTAAAAAGTTGCACAAAATGGAAGCACTCAAAATTGTACTAAAGTACCGTACCACTGTATACTATGAAGTTATCTCATTCAGGGATGTAGCCTACATCATAAAAAGTGGCTCAATCTTACACCACGTTTAAAAGCTACTTCACTTTCACCTCTCAGTGTTCATTTCACATTTTCACATTTTAGATTAGATATCAGCTAAATAAAGTGATTTGGCTCAATATTTTATTTGGTCTATTATCAGGATTATGTATTTTAATTACATATAAAATTCAAGACATCAACTTATTTTAAATACATAGAATTTATTAACAGTAATTACTTGGGGTGGGAATCACCAGAGGATCCATGATACGATATTATCACAATACTTTTTTTTTTTTTTTTTTTAAAGATTATTTTTTGGGCTTTTTCGCCTTTATTGTATAGGACAGAGTGATACAATATTATTGCAATTTTAAATATGCTGCGATATGGAGTGTATTGCGATATATTGCATTATACAACAGTTAGTTCCGACCGAGTAATTTGATTGGACGAGAGGCATTCCATGAGTGATGATACAGAGTCCAACATCACTGGGACATGTAACAGTAAAATCACTCCGCTCACAGGTGTTATAAATATAAATTCAACCGTTAATTAACCAACTGTCACACTCGCTACATTGACGCAAACTGACACTTTATTGCGGCGTACTATAGCTAAGTGAAGTTTGTAGAGCTGTTGCAGCCTCGTGCCTATGACCGAATCACAGCCGTGACGATATACAGTACAACATCACTCCCTCTCGTGTGATATTGCATTAATTTATTACCTGTTTTCAACTGCAAATAATATCCCTAAACTTCTGTTTTATCTAACAATATAAAGTTTTCAGTCTGTTCACCTGACTTCAGCCATTTTTTTTGCAGCAGAAAAATGGTTCTATTGGACTATAATGAAAAAAATCACTTGGCACTGTGTGACGATACGATATTGCCACATAAATATATCATGTTATTATGTTGAATCAATTTTCCCCCACCTCTAGTAATTGCATAAAGTAAATGAGGTAAATTCTATAGTTTAATAAATTCATTCTATTTATCTGTTTTATTTGATTTAATCACATAAATGGTACTTTTTGGTTTATGTTTATTACTTGACTGTTGGATGAAATTTTTATGCAATTAAAAACGTAATCTTGACGCATACCAAATAATTTCTTTGAGTGTTCACCTGCATCTCATCTGCTCAATGAGACCTATTGAGCTCAGTAAGAGTTACTTAAGATTCTGCACTGACACCAAATTCATAGCTCTTCATCTTTCTCATGCTCCCTCTAATAAGCTGCTCTTGTTCACTGTTATAGGTCAAGCTCTCTCTCGGAGCGATCCAAGGAGAGAAGTGTGTCTGTTGGTCACGCAGCACTCCTGTTTATTTGTATTCCAGCAGGGGATTCAGAGAGCCACAAATCCCACAAGTGTGTGTGTACGCATAAATGGGAGGGAAGGCGAAGGAAGGATGAAGGTTGAGGAGGATGCTATTACCTTCCTCTGTCATGCTGCAACCACTTCCTCCCTGCTCTCCCCTCTGCAACTCTAAACAGCCCAACAGGTTAAAAATAAGCCATTGTTGCACATACACAAAGGGACGTGGAAAAGACTGTCATAGTGAGGGGACACAGCTAACATCCTTACGGTATGAAAAGTCTCTGTAAGACATTTAAAGGTGAGCAAGTTTATTGTTACAGAATTAAGTTAAAAAATCGCAGCTGAAGTTGGACTGCAACTGGTTATGATTATTTTCATAATCAGTTTTTTTCTCAATCAATTGGTTGAGCATTTGGCCAATAAAATGTCAACAAGTGGAGAAATGTGTGTATCAATAGTTCTCATGCTGACGCCTTCAAACTTCTGATTTTGTCCAACCAACAAAACCAAACCCAAAGGAATTCAATTAATTACCATAGAGGGGAGATAAAACAACACACTTTCACCTTTGGGAAGCTGGAATGAGTTCATCTTGACCCCTTTTGCTTAAAAAATGCTTAATGCTTGAAAATTTGCTTTTAATTTAAGCAAGTTTTAAAGCAATCAATGAAAAAAATAAATTGTCCGTCAAGTGACATGCTGATTCTGAAGATGGTGCTGCTGACTGTGTGCACTGAGGTCAAATTATAGCTTTCACTGACTGAAATCTCCGCAAAGTGCTCTACAGCCAGAAAATTAATACAGTTAGTAAAATCTATACAAAAACTGTTTTGGAGGCTTTTCAAATTTGTCTGGAGTGATTTTTCTAAACAATTTGAACTGCAGCAACAGCATGGCAAACAACTGATGTCATCATAATTATTAGTCTGAGTGCTGCTATATCTGTAAAGGTTTTGAAGATTTCTATCATCTTTTTAATTAAAAAAACCCCATAACCAATAAAGACACAGTGTGGAATGCCTAAATGGAATTCAGCCATCATTAATATTATTAGTTGTATTTAAAAAATGTCTATAAAAGTAGCAATTAAAACACATCATTCAGCAGTCTAGCATCGGCTACGATAAAGCCAAATAAAATGTTTGGACACAAAGCAACGCTAACTACCCTCCCTTATCTCTCAAGCCTTTCATCACTAGAAAAATAAGCAGTTACTCTGTTGTGAGGGCCAAATAGCAATGTGAAGATACCAGCTGACACAACAGAAACCATATGCAGCAAAGAAGAACTCTGCTGGGGCTGAACAGTAGCCTAGAGTTGATTTTTATTTTTTTTGCTAGGAAGGAGAAGTTTACAGTCATCTGGATAGAGTAGGCTTAAAGCTGATTGGTTAATTGTAACGGAGCAACACTTGGGGGCATTTAGAGTCATGTTTCTACCTCCTGATGAATAAAAGTTAAATAATTATTCTGGTTCTAAGTCTAGTTTGGCCTCAAACAACTCCTAACAAAAATATTTGTTTCTATAGCTTGCTAAGCCAGATGTTCGTATGTCTTCACCAGCAAGTTTATGTGAAAATCAGCTCCCCGCTGCTGCAATACCTCAACACCCAGTGGTGCCGGAAGAAGGCCAACAGGATCATCAGAGATCCCAACCAGTGCAGCCACAAACTGATCTGCCTGCCTCTGTCTGGCAGGTGATACCACAGCATCCAGTTCTACACCACTGGGCTTAGGGGCAGCTTCATCCCTCAGGCCATAATACTGCTGAACTTTTTAGCTATTTGCCACTATTTGCCACCTTACTCACAACACACTAGTACACACTGGAACCTTACCTCCTGTTCACACCCCCACACACCATAGTATACATATTGTATTACCCTGTCTATGTTACAAGTTATTTGTTTTATCACTACTGCATACCAGTCTAACAAAGTATTGTATTTTATAGCATGTTTAATTTTATCTTATTTTATTCTATTTCATATACTATAGTGGCATTGTTGGAGGGAGCCTGAGAGCAAGAATTTTATTCTTATTTTCTTGAATTTGACTGCTCCACTGTGCTGTAACTGTGCATATGACAGATAAAGACCTGAAACTTGCTAGAATCTAAACTGATGTAAACAATGAGACTCATAAATGCATGAAATGCTCTGTCCAATCCAATCACCAGAATAAATGTTGGCACTGTATGTTTCTGCAAACCGTAGACATGTAAGATTTGTACGTTATTATGTAGCGGATATGCTGAAACTTTATGTTTCACCAACACTGTGGTTAACGTGTGGTTATGTTTAGGCACAAAAACCATTTGGTTAGATTAGAGAAATATCCTATTTTGTCTTAAAACACCTATGTTTGGTGGTACAATCACCGCTAGAAATGCCACCCATGCCTTGCTAAAAAACATCCAGTTTGGGTGGCACAGTCACTACTAAAAATGCTGCCCACGTCTTGCTCGAAAACACCCACATTTGGTGGCACAATAGCCACTGGAAATTACGTAGATGTCTTGCTAAAAATCAACTACGTTTGGCGGCACAATCGCTGCTGGAAATGCCACCAATGTCTTACTAAAAAACAACTACTTTTGTTGTTTGTTGATCAAACAGTGGGTCTGCTGTCAATGTCTTACTAAAAACAGCTGCTTTTGGTGTCACAACTGCCGCTGGAAATCCTGTTGATGTCTTACTAAAAAACAGCCACTTTTGGTGCCACAATCACTGCTGGAAATGCTGGAAATGTCTCGCTAAAAAACAAACAATTTTGTCGTTTGATGTTTACAGTGTCTGATTGGTTTACTGCTTGGCAGCCGTGTTGCCAAGCTCTCATGAATCCACCATTCCTTCCACCTCCCAATGACTAAGTCTGCACATATACATGTAATCAGAGCTATGTCACTTTAGAAGCGTTATGAATATGAAAGAAAGGTACAAATCTAACATCTGTTGTTTGCAGAAATGTACAATGCCCAAATTTCTAAAACCAATAGAATTGGCTAAAAGAGGTTGTAAAGTTCTGCAGACCTTCAGAATTGGGTAATAATTCTTCGTAGGTTCTGAAATGGGGCTTCACATTATACATTCATAACCGACTCACTGTTTATATTGAAAATATGGCATAATGCATTTTTAAGGGCAGCTACTTTGAAATGCAATACACGTAAAAAATGTGGTGCAGCTAACCAAGTATGTAGCACAGTGAGAGTCAAAAAACAGTCAACACACAAGATCGTGTTATGCAATGTCCACAAGGAGGTTTAATTACAGGTCAAACAGGGTACTTGAACCTGCAGGCAGGGGGTGAATAAGAAAGGATGCACTGCGCCATCAAAAAAACAACTGTTTTGGATGCAGTCTCCCAGTTAAACATTAAAAACATGTCTGTAACATGAGCGTCTGCACACAGTATAGTGTTACACGTTCGCACATTCCTCATTCAGTTCTGGGACTCTGCATCTGTTTGCCACTATGAATGAGCGCACATCTTCCGCTTCCAGTGTTAAAGTCTAGTGTTTCTGGCCTTAGGTCCCGTTGAAAGTGGGCTCTTGACACAGTGATCCTGTAAATCACATAAGGGAGCCAGCACACCAGCAGCACCAGGATTTACAGAAACCAAGCCGACCATGTATGAGTGATTACGGACTTGGTTATTTTCCCATAGCCAGACCCAAAAATAGCTCCTCCAGCTTGGACTTATGCCACGCAGTGTCTGTTTGTATTTTTTGTCCCCGGGGCTTTAAAAGCAGCAGAGGCACTGCGCAACAGAGAATAGAGGCATTGCTCCCCAGACATGATGACCAGACCATGACATGATCACAAGCACTTCTCCTTAACTCCTTCATCCAAACAAAAGCAAGCTCTCCCACCAGACAGCTGACTGCCGCTGACTGAAAGAGAATAAAATCAGCACCGATATGAAAGTCTCCCCCTACCTATCAATCAGTGTGGGAGCCAGCACACCCTGACACAGTTCTTAGATATGGTCAGCCTGACACCACGTTCATCATCAAGGCATCTACTCTTGTGCTTTCTTCGTCCCATCTCAGTTATCTCCCCCCGAGCCTAAAATAAGCACATGTTTTTTCAGGTACTTGGAGAGGGTTGTTGGCTTGTTTGTGTTATGAAAGAGGGGGGTGGCCAGAGAGTTGGGGGTTGGGACCAAAGTAGCTGCCAAAGCACTTATTAATACACTGATAGCTGCCCGGCCAAGAGCAGGCTGTTCCAGTCAAAGACACGCTGGGGCACGAGTGGGGTGAAAGTTTCCCACAGTGGACACTGTCAGACTGTAGAGTCAAGGACTCATTCTGGGGCAATCAAATGTTAAGTAAGGAGCTGGTCTGAGATCAGTGTCTTGGGTGTGAGGATTACAACTTGGCAACACGAGGCAGAGGGGGTAAAGGATATTCCTGAAGACACTCTGCTGAAATAGAGCCAATTATAGATAGAGGCACACAAAGTGAACATGGAAATAGCCTCTGCTGGGGAAACAAAAGCTGCCTTGCAAATTTTGCAGAGGCAAGAATGAGACTGGGGGTGGTATTATCATAATATTAGTGAGTGTCACTCTATTCTAGAGAGTGACAAGTTAGGAATAAGTTTACATATGCATACAGTATACCAGAGATGTGGACTTGAGTCACATAGCTCATGACAAATTTCAGGACTTTAGACTCGACTAGACAAAATCAAAAAAGACTTGCAACTCAACTTGGACTTTTACACCAATGAGTCTGAACTTCACTTGAACCTGTTGACTTGGATATTGATACCTTTCCCCAAAGCCAAAGATTAAAAAGTATGCCATTTAAAAAGTGTGTGACAAATCAGTTCATTTCCCTCCCTTCATTTCCTCAATCAACTCAATCAATTCGACACTTTCTTCTCCAGATGATCCACTTTGTTTGAACCTATCCGACAGCATCAGGTCAAGTTGCAGGAGAGAACCATGAAGAACTAACGGTATGTTACTGAATGCCAGCTGGAATAAATGAGACCAAAGATAATTTTGTTGTTGTGCAAACACTTTGTGGGGGTCAACAAAAAACCACTGGACTATGCAAAATGTGCGGGCTGAAAATTACAGACGGAGACAACTTCCAACAAAGTCTTCCGAACAAATGAATACAAAATTTAAAAAGCAGTCATGATTTTCGTAAACTTAATATATTATGTTGTTAAAATGGCATTACATTTGGTGAAGAGCGCATTATGACTTGTTTAGGACTCGAAGCTCAAAGGTTAGGATTTGGGACTTGACTCAGGACTTGTCAGTCTTGACTTAGGACTAGACTTGAGACTTACTTGTGACTTGAGAAACAATGACTTGGTCCCACCACTGGTTTATACAGAATACAGGTCTCCTTTTCTATGTGGTTCAGACTGCGGATGAGCGAGTACAATTTTATCTGGACCTGTACCAACTAAAATATCTGAATTTGCATTCGGAATGGGTGGGGCTTGTGCTGGAAATGGGCGGGTTTAAATCGGAAGTGGGTTGGGCCTCATTGGAAGTTGTTATTTTAAGCCTGAAATTTATATAGATTAATCAGAAGTTGCAATTTTTTTTTTTTATCTATGAGAAAGGTATTTACAGAACATTCTCAACAGATATTTTTTTTATAACAAGAGTAATAGATTAGACATGGCTACCTAAATAAGGTTTTTCCTCTATCATGAGTACTAGTAATGACTGTCATTACAATGATGATGATACTCGTACTTGTAAAATGTAAATTATCTATACCGGACACTGGTTTCAGCCGAGTATTCGGGCACAGCAAGTGTCATGAAATGACTTTTACCAAGAAAGCAACTCCTGCAAGTCTGTATGGTTCACTGGCGACTGCTCATGTGCATGTGAAAGTGTATGAAAATCATCCAGGGGAAATGCAAATTCTGAGAGAAAATAACAAAGCACATGTGAGCTCATTCAGCCTGCTGGGAGCAGGTGGCCTTGTGTTTCTATACCTCAGTGTAACCTGCATTGTTTTACTCTTGGTGCTTTGAAAGTGGACTAAATGTCAAATGGAAAAGATACTCAGACACTGGAATGCAGCTTCGTTGTTTAATTTGCACTGTTCTCTTTAGTTCATCCAACTGGGTAAGTCTGTAAGAGAGATCTGATTTAGCTCCTTTTCAATTGTTTATCATTTTAAATGCTATCAATAAAAGCTGAAACCCTCAGTCTTTAATACTTTAATACTATAACATGACTTCTGTTTAAAAAGCTGCTGCATATAGAAGTTGATTAGAGTTTGATTGAGTCTCGGAGCTCCCCTAATGACAGGAAACACAACCAGCTTCCAGTAAATGACTACATCACTGCAATATTTGCCCATCTTTACTGTCACATCATTCGCTTACAACTCTGTGTTGACTCATAGTATAGGCTCCCAAGTATGTTGACCAAAGACTCATCAGCCATCTGTTGTCTTTCATATTAGTGGATATCATCACAGCAACACTCTATTCAACTCTATTCTATTTCTATTCATATGGTACTTAGAATTGCAACTGTAGAAGCAGGCGACAAGCCAACAGAGGGTGTGACCTTCCCTCAATGTGCATTCATCCTCAATGATATTCTCTTTGACCCTGTGCAGAGAAAATACTGTTATGTTGCTTTACAACTACTATAAGAACATTTAGTGTGTCTGTGGCAGCCAGTGGTCACTTTATATGGTTTGTGATCATACACACAATATTAAACTTTAAGTGCTTTCTGTTGTGTTTGTTCTATACTTGCACTTTAGAATCCCCATAATATTCCCAAAGTTACTTGTCATTTAAAATATGAAGTTATTTAGTCTTAGTATTATTGATATTTCTATTAGTATGATTATTATATTGACTGTTGCATAGCCATAGTTTTGTTAAAAGGTGTATACAACATCACATCCTGACTTGCATGGACACACGACCACATGCAAGGGAAGCCTCATAAAACCACTGTAATAAGTAACGCCTGGACCGTTTCAAGTATCTGGCAGCTTGTCTCATGAGTGAAAAGCAGAGACTCGATTCTTACCTTTTGTTTGGCTGAGCTGTCAAACTGTCTTTTCCGCCAAATATTCCCATGCTTTCATAATCCGAGCAGAGAAGGGTCTCATGCTGCCCTTCTGACAACACTGATCAGCCCCGACCACTCCGCTACAGCTGTCAAGAGAGGCACAGTGGCAAATATGCAACTTCCTGTTGTAACTTTCAAAATAAAGCACTGACTGGGAGACTTCATCCTCCTGACACCTGCCAATTCGCATTTGTCATCTGTGAGTAACGTGACACTGAGGCCTTTATTTCAAATTACCTACATGCAGTTTATTATTATTATTATTATTATTATTATTATGTATCCTAATGTACTGTGAAAAGCACATTCTGAGCTTTACAGTGATGTAACACACATGGGGGTGTGTGGCCAACAGAGGATATCTTCCTTTCAGGGACGGGAAGAAATTCATCAAATTTATAAGCATATATTGTTTCAGTTTTTTATAAGAGTGTTGTTTTTATTTAGACTGTTATCCCGATTATAGGCTATTAAGATTTAAGAAGTGCATGTTAATTTTAAGCCTTTCAAAATACACACGTTAACCCATGTCCTTTGTGGGGGACAGTAGGACTTGCTTGTTCTCATATTCAACCGCTTTACTTCAGGAAACAGAGCACCAGTTGAAGCAAAGGAGATTTTTAAAAGCACACACATTACCTTTAATATTAGGCTACATTTCTTAAAAAAGAATTTAATAATAATATAATTTTAAAAATTAAAAATTACATCGTTTTTGAGAAACAGATCTTTTTGATATGTTCTCTACATCACTTACACTGTCAAAAAAAAAAAGAAAAAAAAAGAATATCAAAATATCAAAACCCTCTGTCTTTCAGGTCTCGGGACAGCCAAGGTGAAGCTTAGGCACTAGTTTATCGTTATCCTCTACAACTTAAAGGTACTCTCTTTGTTGAGAACACAAAGTCAGCTTTAGGAGCACAGTTAGAGTGACTAATAGAAAAATATTTTCTGCTTTGGTTACATCATACCTATCACACTGCAGATATGTATTCTAAAAATGTATTCACAACAACTGTCCAATGGAATTTATCAGAATAAGCCAGAAGCATCTTCAGACACTAAGGAAGAGGCTGTAGTAAACTTGATACCAGCCCACAGTAACTGACATGAGCACTGAACATCAGCATGGAGTTGATTCATGATCACTTGTTGAAGGCAAGAGAGATCGTGACTGGTGATGTAATGAAAGAGTAATATGGATGAAATAAATCTAAGTAATAAACATTACTTTGTATGCTGTATTTTATTTCATATTTTTCCAAGTGACAAATTCGAAGCCTTTATTTTGACGGTAAAGAATAGGCTTACTTCCGGTATCATCCTGCTCTTCTCTGTCAGTTTGACCTCTCAAAGTCTTCCATTGAAATAATGGAGGGGGAAAAACCGATAAATATTTTGACACCAGAGTTTACTAGTTGTTTCAAAACTGGCACAGACAACATAGTACCATGAGGCTTGAGAGATTAGGCAGATATGTGCGGAATTAGTTTTCTTTACAATGGAAAAATGTCCGGGTCAAGACATTTTGAAAGATCACTGTGTCCACAATATCTGTAAACTAAGGACGTATAAACATGCAAACTATTATTATTATTATTGATATTATTATTATTATTATTATTATTATTATTATTATTATTATTATCATACTACTACTACTACTACTACTAGCTACTACTAATAATGCTGTCTGCAGCAGCAACTTATTGTGCTATAATAATGGTAGTACAACAGTGCCATCTGCTGTGTATAGTTAGTGACAGTTGGACAGTTGTGTCTTACAATATAGAGCAAAATCTAAAAACAGGAGAAAATATAAGAATGATATAATGCCATTGACATTATGCAATAGCAAGTTGAATACGAATCATGTCATTTGAGGAGATATTCCAAGGTGAAACCAGAGATCTTTATCCAATATCTCTGGTGAAACTACATTTGCGACAATTTTATCTAAGTAAATGTTGCTTTTTCGTGCTGCCGGGAAACGTCTTTATTTCTTGTAGCAGGGGTGTATCTCGCCATGATGTGTAGTTGTTACTTTTTTGTTACTATACAAGTCGGCAAGACTGTATTTTGTTGCACGTTGAAAGACTGTGGCTGTGCATGATGTACAATACAGTCATAAAAACAAGAGTGCGTCACAGCAGCAGTGCACATACAAAGTTGCAGCAGTTGCAATAAATTGATGTTTGTAACTTGAATAGGTCTTACTGTAAGATGTGGAGAATCAACTGAGGAGAGGCAAAACATGTATTGTGCTGTATATTTTTCAGTTGTGTGTAATGGAGGGCTATGATCAGTGTTGGCAAAACTATTAAGAAAGCATTGCTTTGCAAGCTACCAATTATTTCACATTGAAAGAAGATGAATACAGCAAAGTTACAGCAAAGGGAGAAATCTAGTTTGGATCACTAAAGTGACTTAGAGAAAGCAGTTCAAGCTGACAAAGTGATACAAAATTATAACAAAATAGGCTATAATGCAAAGAAGTCACATGACAGCAAAGAATTAGTTTATTGCAATAAGTGCCAACTTTTTCATAGGTGATAAACCAAAAAACAAACAAATAAAAAAGTAGTTAAAAAGTAATTTAATTGGTTGTATCAGCACGCAAACATGAATGTAGCTGAACTACCAGTAAGCTACTGCAAAATGTAGTTCCTATTAGTTTAAAGACATCCAGTACTCTCCAACACTGACCATTATCATCAGCCAAATTTGATTACATTTTATTTAGATTTTAGTCGGCTTTAGACCACAAATGCTCACGCAAATGCTGTATTTCATTTCGTTCACTTGAACACAACAACCAATATTATTTCCATGGCACTTGAAAAAATACCTGTAATGCAAAATGCAACCTAATTAAACCTGGAAGGCATAGTTGCATGTTTGCAACAAGGACCCTGAATGCATCATGATGTTTACTGGCCGCCCATTGGTCCATCGCGCTCCAACTCTGATCCAATCACAGCGCATAGGCGGAGAAGCGTGCGCCCCACCTTGTTTCGGTCACGTGACGTATGCCTACGAAGATGGTGGAAGTTTCTTCTTCCTTGAAGTGAAACCCCGACTGGAACCTAAACACCCCGCACACCGAGGGCTCGGACTTCACCGCAGCGTTACCAGTCTGGTTTCACAGCCTCCCTTCGGATCCGGGTAGGTGAGTCCAAATGACTCGCTCTCTCACCGGCCGTGTTTGTTTTTTCATAGCCGTTGGACTTTGGGATTTCCAGCCAGCCATGATGAGACGAGCTAGCAGGCTAGCAGTTAGCCGGGCTGGGATGGCAGCAGTCTGTCAGGACTGGTGACCAGCTGACATTCAACATGAACTCAGCAACTCCTGTGGCCACACCGCCACTGTCAATATACACACCGTTTACAGACAGTGCAGTGAAGTTAGCTAACCGGGACATACTGTTCCTCACTGTGCGGCTAACTGAGTTAGCGTTAGCTCGTTATCCATTCGTAGTTGGATTAAATTATGTAATCTTTATCGACACTTGTTATCATAAGATATCAGAAAGGAAATATAGAAGAGTAATGATTATACACAGGTGATTATTGTCAATAATTAACGTACACATTGGCTAGTATGGTTGGAATTAAAGTGGTTGGAGTTGTTTCCTCTGAGCTACTTGTTCTCATATGGAGAGCGGTAACTGCGCCAAACTCCATTTAATATTTGGTAGTTTGTTGTTGCCGCACTCTTCAATTAAATAACATATAATAAACTAAATACAAGACTTAAAATAAAGTATTAGGAGCCACTCCTCAATGTGTCATATAGTATATTCTATCTATAAAGCTGCCAAGCAGTAACTGAAACTCCATTAAAATTAAAGCTGAGAGAACCAGTTGAAGAAATATTTTTATTTTTTATTTTTTTGCCGACAAAGTATTACAGTTGAATGTCCAGCAAACAACTATTCAATTTAATTACAGAAGTTGTTAAACTTTATAATTAAAGTTTAAAGGGACAGTTCGGATCTTTTGTAGTGGGGTTGTATGAGGTGCTTATTCATAGACAGGGTGTTACCTTCAGTCAGACACAGAAGCATAGCAGTGTACTGCTGTGGATGGGGGTTAAGACAAAAATGTATTTTAGCCAACTTAAAAAAGTCCCACCTATAAAAGAAACAATAACAGTTTAAGTGTATGCTATATTGAGGGTATCTTCTGTGCTTTACCTTTTCATCAGACAGCTTTTTCCAACAGGGAAGCCGTTAATGAGTCCAGGTCCCCATCTATACTCTTGTCAAAACAACCAGACCTCATTGAGAAAAACAGTAATTTTAGCTCAGTGGACATGGGAGAAGCTGGTCCTCCAATGCCTCAGTCAGTTAGTTTGTTTTTGTTATTGTGTGACTTTGGTGAGTCTGAACTAACCCTTATAAACGCCAAAGTCATACAACAACACAAACAAAATAATGGTTCAAGGCAGCAGTAGACCAGCAGCTCCTGTGTTCAGCAATGTTAAATTACTGTTTTTCTCAATGGAGTCTGGCTCTGAAGAGAGCAATATAATGGCTTCATTTTCCCACTGGAAATCACTGTCTGACAGCAAGTTAAAGCAGAGAAAATACTTTCAATATAGCATACACTTGAACTGAAAGAGATGTTTTTAGGTGGAATTGTCTTTAGGTGGCTTAAATAAGTTTTGTCGCTGCTCCCTCCACAGCAGTAGATTGTTTCGCTTCCACATTAGAATCCAGCCTGAATCTCTAAACTGGGGCTGTGCCGACTGACTTCTACTGTGTGTAATACACTGACTATGGATAAGTACTTCATACAACCTCACTGGAAAAAATCTGAATTATCCCTTTGACAGCAGCAGTGCAGAGTTTTGTCTCCTTGCATAATTGTAGTTATGTGGGAGAAACAGACAAAGAAGGAAAGAGACAATGATTTTATTGTCACAGTTATTAGCCGTCAGCAGCTTGGCAATGTTGGTTGAGTTAGTTTGTGTCCTCGTCTGCCACTGTTGTTCTTTACATGCAGTATCAAATGGTTAGTCATCTGGTGACTGTACCGGGAGGCTGGCTGCTGTTTTCCTGTGTGGCCCTCCTGTTATGGGAAATGTTTTGACTTTTAATAATCCATCACAATATCTCCAACCCAGTCTCCTGACCTGAACGACATAAGTCATGCTCGAGTTTCTTCTGCGACCTAGTTTATGATCACATTAGGTTTTCAGGAATCTTTGACATATATATATGGTATTCTGGTGAACAAAAAACAGTGACGATGATAACCTGTTACTGCTGTAAGTATGTATAGTGATTGAGATCAAATTGACATGGGACTCTTGAGAGCTGTTTCAATGAAGTACATAATAGAAGAACCTGTTTGTCCTTTTATCTCAAAGTAATGTTGGTCATCATGAAGGCATGTTTTGTTGATATGCGGCATTGTTTTGTAGGCTTACTCATGCTGTAAACAGATTATCTCTATGAGTTAACCAGTCCAAGGAGCTAACTGTCTTATACAGTTTTAGCCTAGACAAGTTTTTAAGATTTTTCCGGTCATTATGGGGATCAGGGTGATATTGTTTAAAGTGCACTGTTCAAGTGCACAATAGATCATATTCAGAGCTCTACAGCCAAGGCAATTTGAGCTCAGATTCCATTTAAAATGCCTCTCAGACTCACCAAACACAATTTACTGGCCCGTGGAGGATGTTGGTTAAAAAAAAATCCAAGTCATGGCACTGGCAGGCCATTGTAGAGTTTAATATTCAGCGAATACCCTCGTCTACAAAACGCAGTCGGCCTGCTCGTGAGGCTGCAAAGTCAGCAGTTGCAATGAATTATTGACAGAGCCTAAAGCAGTAGCCAATGTGAAAGTTTACCCAGGAGCTCCTCACTTTATTCTGCTCTGCCATGTGCTCACTGGACGAGATAGACCAAAGAACATTTATTATTCAGTGACGCATGAACCAGGGTCTAGGAAAGATCACAGGGCCTGATTCCTGTGCTGCTGGTGTATCCCTTTCCTTACTCTGTCTCTTTGATTGACACATATGTCAGTGGTGCAAATGAAGCATTGGAGTTTCAGAGTTCATATCTGTCTACTGCCAAGCAAACATTATATGACTGCTGGTGTTTAGGCTCACTTCAGGTGGAAAGTATCCCCAAAACCTATTAACTCTCTCAGTGTTTCTTGTTATGATATTTCCTTTACAGCGAAAGTGGATTTTATGAAAGTTTCAGAAATCTAAAACTGAAAGCATAAACATCAGGTGCTGGCGTCAGTCCTTCTTTCTAGAGCTGCCAGTTGACAAGGCTATTTCTAAACAGGCACCAGGAACAATCCATCACAGAGGAGGCAAACACATTCATAGGTTTCATCCTCAGTATTGAGCAGTGAATAAGCGAAGCAGCCATGAATGTAAGCTCCTCTCAGTGCTGACAAATTTGGTCAGAACACCTTAGCAGCTAATTCGTGGTCCTTGTTATAGGGTGTTGCTAAGAGACAGGAAAATGTAGGAAATCACCAGCTTAACTGACGTAGAAGTCGACATGGTTTGAGAGAAATGCTATAGCTCCAGCCCCCTGTGGTAACCTTGTAGTTAATGATGGATTGATGTGTTGAAAAAGTTACTGAACAAAGTAAATATTAGCACAGAGAACAGAATGTAGGTATAACCTTCATGCATTAAGTTGAAGGTGTTTATGCAGGCACTATTTCACAGACTGCAGACCTGACCCTTGTCTTCTTTTATTACCTCCCATGATGGTGTAATGTCTGTGTGTTTCACATGATGATCTGACAGATAACTAACAGAGTGGCAAGCTTGTTTGACTTGATGCTCCTTGTTATATATTACTAGTTTACAATTAGTCTGTTCTTACTGCGACATCGAATGCAAATGTCTGCAGTTTATAATACTGTTTTAGTGTTGAGGAGGAATTCCAGGAAGACTATTTTTAAATGTAGCCTCCCCGTCTATTAAGCCTGACACTCTGGCTGAGTGTTATTACATTACATTATGTTACATTCATTTGGCAGATGCAACTTACAGTAAGTGCGTTTGACCTCCGAAGAAAAAGGAGCTAGATGTTATTAAAAATACAGTATTAGTAAGGTAGTATTTCACGTAGCTGAGGGCTACGTGGGGAATCATGGGGACACAGTGAGCTATGTTTGACTTATTCCATGGCTCAGAAGTGGCTAAAACATACAGGACTGAAACCCAATCTATGGTTCACAGACCAACCGGGCCCGCAATAGGGAGCTGGGTGGCCCGCTGACCATTTTCTAATTTCTAATTCTAAATTCACCAAGAAAATATATTTTTACACACTGGGAATTTTTTCTTTGTACTTGGGGTGTAAGTAAGGTACCAAAGTGCATAAAAAGCAGAAAAATACAGCCTACTTATATTAAAAATTAATATATTACTAAATTAAATTGTCCGGACAGTGGTCCAAGCTAATTATTTATATAAATGTTGCTGCTGGCCTCCTGTCATTTAGCAAAAGTGGCCCCTGGGAAAAGCAAGTTGAGTACCCCTCATGTGCAGTGTTTAATTATTTAGGTGGGGATGCACTATTTGTTTTTGTTTTCCTACCTAAATAGATAGGAGAGTGTCATTTTTGCAAGTTGTTCATGTTGTGGGTTAATTCTACTTTGATCCAAATGATCATCACATCTGTGTGCTGCAAATTTGCAGTGGGAAGTGGGAAAGCGATTTGTCATCATCACCCTAATGATGTGTTGTCTGTGCTGCAGGCCTTCACCCCAGCCCTATGTCATGGCAAGTGGAGTCACCAAGTCGGGCACTACCAACGGTTACCCTATGAAGGCACAGCTACAAATCATTGGTGAGTCTTTGTCAAAATGAACAGGGGTTCAAGTAAAAAAAATGTTTTCAGATTTTGTTTCTTGTGTTGTGTTTTTAATTTCTGTGTTACTTTTTTCTCATTCTGGATGAAACATTAGGCTGTTTTCATTAAAATAAAATACTAATAATAGGACTTTTTTCACATAATATAAAGTAAAGCACATTTGTAAATAAAACAATCAATGATGGCTGAGTTCTGTTTAGCTGCTTTAGTTTCAGGGTCCTGCTATCCCGCGTGCTGGCTCACTTTCACATTGTCATGGCGCACTGGGACACCTGAATAGGACGGAGCCTAATAATGTTAATGTTATTAGTGACACGTGCTTTTCCTACTATTAAAGGTCAAAATGTGGCTGTGATAACGGGCCTATAGTGAGAACATTTGCGTGTCTTCTTTACCTTGTATGCTTAATTTTTGTGATGATGTTCAGCCATCACTGCATTCCCAAAGAGCTTGTTTACACCTGGTATTATCATGCGTCTTGGGTGACGGCTCTGTGTCTGTCTGTTCACACCTGGCATTGGAGTGTGTCTCCACGTGCGTCTCAAGTGACCACTTGTTATCGGATCTCACTTTCACGCACTGTATGCAAATAAACATGTAAATAATTTCTGTTTGCAAAGACCAAATGTGGTGTTGTATTTAACTGGAGGGAGGTTTGTCACATTATACACACACTTACACTATTTATTATCTAAAATGAGTAAAATCTTTATCATCTGTAGGGCTATGCACAGCATATTGATTGGCAGCCCCTTCTCACCCTGCTCGGTGTCTCTCTCTGTTTATCATGAGACTGCTGTTACAGGAGTGTGAGCTTGGTACTGGGGACAGTTTGTTAGAGACCGCGCGCACACACAGTGTCAGGGCTAACTGTTAGAATCACACAGCTAACGTCATTAAACAGGTATTAATGTTGAAACAGTTATTAATTAACAACAGAGTTGAGCTGTTTCGCAGTCTGTGTGAGTTTGTTAAGACTGTTTAGCAGCTGCTCTTGAGGTGGTCCTTCAGCTCTGCATCTGTGTGGCTGCACCAACAAATGTTTTCTTATCCGCAGGGCATCAGATATGTCAGGACACCAGCGAGTAGTCGGTTCTTCAGTGTGACCCAGGACACATTAGCATGCATACGGCTAAAAAGTGTGGCCATATGCGGCCCAGACCACCTCTGAATGTGGTCTGAGCCAGCCAGACATGTCCAAGTCCGGCCTGGGGACAGATTCTTAATGGCCCACGGGTTGTTGATCAAAATATACTATATGTGGCCCACCACACAATTTTGGTTAATCAAGCAAGATGACTTTGCATCAACCCCCTCCCCATTCAAAACAGTTAAGGCATCCCTGAGCCAAGCAATTGGATCTCAAGATGCATTTAGTGCATTCAGACCTGTACTTAAAGCTGTCCACTTCTGAGCTGATCCCTCAGGACGCATGCTGATACCAGGTGTAAACCCTTGTGCGCTAGTCACTACCACTGCCTCACCAGCTGAATACATTCTACACTGGTAAAATCCAGATTGCGCTGCAGTCATGTTCCCCTCTTCTGCTTTTCATTTAAAAGTGTGTTTGCTGTACTTGAATTCTTGTTTTTCCTTAATTCCTCTTTCTTTCTGCGCCAACATGACTGACATTCTGCTGCACGGTTCCTTCTCCCTGTCTTCTTGTTTCAGTGCTATCAGCAAAACTAAAAGAGAACAAGAAAAACTGGTTCGGTCCCAGTCCCTATGTGGAAGTGACAGTCGACGGCCAGTCCAAGAAAACAGAGAAATGCAACAACACCCACAGCCCCAAGTGGAAGCAGCCACTCACTGTGTGAGTCAAAGTCTCGCTGGGATTACCAGCCCTGTATGACATGTGATCACATTTATTATAATCAGAACTTTATTATACTGTCACAACTCATCAAAGAGATTTTACTGCAGATATAAATGTGTCAGATTGTGTTTCAAAAGCAAATGTTGGGTCTGGTGTGCTGCATGCATGCTGCCATTTGTCAAATGGACACAGAGTGGATTTTAATGTTTGATTGTAAACATCCTGGAGGCAATGTACTCAGCTCTGAGAGACATGTTAACCTAGTTATTGTTCGCCCTAATGTGTTAAATGTTACCAGTCTGGTATTCCAGGAACCACAAAACTGCCCTGTTATTTACAGAAGCTTGTTTTCTCAGGTCTGACTCCAGCGCAGTTTATATGTGAGCACACATGGCCGTTAAGAATTTGAAAGGAACTATCAGCACTTGGTACTTTTGATGAAAATCCTGGTGTAGCACTTGTTTAATTACAGACTCAGTTAGGGTAATTACGACTTCTGTCCTTTGGTGACAAGTCATTATTGATACAGTGCAAGAAATGTTGAAGGTTATTGCGGGAACGTAAAAGCAGCTTTAAGTTGGTCATCAAGAAAGGTATAAGCAGCACATAGTAATCAGTGTCTGTGCAGCTGTGTGAGGTACAGATCAACCACAGTGTACAAGTCTGTTGATGGTTTTGGTGTAATAAACTGTGGTGTCTGCTCTTGAGATAGCTAATACTCCCCAGAGTGTGAATGAAGTGATTAATGAAACCAGTTCAGTTATCTGTGGTTTGGCTTTTAGAACCAAGCATATCTTGCTGACTGTAGCATTTGGCTTTGCAGACCCTGAGGAGTTTCTCCAAAGCAAAAATAGACTTCCTTGTAATTGTTTAAAATTGCTTGTGTAACATATGATCTTGATCAAGATATTTTGCCTGCAGCACTTTTCTGTTTTGAATGAGTCACCAGGACTCGGTTTACTGGAAAGATTTTCTTTGTGTTGTAACTCTCAAGTTGAGGGTAGTGGTGTGTGTGCAGTTAAAAGAGCAGATATGCTATCTCCAAGGGGTTGGCACTGACAAGGAAAATGCCCCACAGTGGTGAGAGAGCGTGTCTGGTTCATTTACAGGAATCCTGTTTCGAAACTTGCATTCAGAGCACTTGCACCACACCATGTGACTTCCTGCGGTCCAACATTTTCGCACATCAGATGTCCTCTTAATTTTAGCCTGTCCAGGAGCTTCTGCTGGGCACAGTGACCTTCTTAATATAGTTCTCCTACAGTTTCTTTCGCACCCATGGGGGCCTAGTTATTATGTAACAAGTGTTTACTATGGGATGTAATCGGACCTGAGCCGGTGTGCCTGCAAATGTTTTTTTCTCTGAGGGTGCTGCTAGCTAAACCAGTGGTGGTTATAGACACTTGTTGTCCCTGAATAGCTTCATTGTCTTTTTTTTTTGTTTTTACAACAAGACAAAGACTTTTGCAGCTCACACAGCCAAAGTGGCTGATGCATTGTAAACCACCAGCTAGCAACTGTTTTTTTTAACCTGTAAACAATGGTGTGTCACCTACCAAATGGATTAATACATTTTAAAGCCTGCTGAAGTTCATTTTGTTGCTGTCAGTAATACCACTTTGTTTCACAATATTATTTAAACAGGGTTCCCACAGTCATGGAAAACCTGGAAAAGTCATGGAATTTCACAATCCCATTTTCCAGGCCTGGAAAAGTCATGGCATTAAAACAAAACATTGAAAGTTTTGGAAATGTTAGTTGTTTGTAATGAAATTGTGACAGTGGTCTTGAAATTTTGTTTTCTAAAGTTATCAATGTAATGTTTGTTTGCCATCACTTACATCTCTTCATTTTCTCCCAGCATCCGACATCTCCCTCCCGGTATGCCAGCTAGTTGAAAATTATAATATGGGCAAGTAGGGCAAGAAAAAATATATTATGAGTCCTTGAAAAGTCATGGAAAAGTTAGGAAATTTTGTCTATGAAAATGTGTTGTAACCCTGTTTAAACTAAATGCTTATTAAACTGGATGCAGTCGGGAGCTGTGACATCAAGCTATACCTTTGTTTTCGTTTTGTAAAACATTAATGAGGGAATAGCACGTTACCAGTTTTCTGCTGAAAGGGAAGAAAAAAGGGAGGAAATAGTGCTCACTGAAAAGTCACTGATCTTGAAACAGGATTGGTGAGATATTGGTAAAATCCTGAAAGTAAGACCCTGGAGAGCTTTCTGAATCATATCCTCAGTGAACATCTGTCATCCAGGAGTATCGATGCTTTGGATGTATCAACTGAATTGTTTGTTTCCACAGGATTGTGACTCCATTCAGCAAACTGGTGTTTCGTGTGTGGAGCCACCAGACGCTGAAGTCAGATGTGTTGCTAGGCATGGCCACGCTGGACGTCAGCGACACGCTCAAGTCTAACGACATGAAAAGTGAGTGTATGATACACACACACACACACACACACACACAAACACAAACACAAACAAACACACACACGCACACGCACACACACATACACACACACACACACACACACACACACACACACACACACACACACACACACACACACACAGCTGTTCTATATATTCTTTTCCTTTCCGGCCCACTCCATAATATTGATTTCATTGTTTCTTTCACAACATTATGAGCAAACTCCCTCAGGATGACCTGTTTGTGCATCTGTGCTTCAAAATAACTTTCATTTCATTGACATAAACACACAATGTGCTATATTTACAGATGTGTAATGAGACATACATTAGTCCCAGATGACTTTCATTCAAATACTGTTCTGTTACCTGCAGTCTGCAGTGTAGGTAGATTATTTATTCCCAGTGTTCAGTATATATGTTTAATGAATAAGCGGCATCATAAACTTTCTTCTTGCACCATTGTTTCTGCTATGAAAGGGATAGTTCAGATATTTTGAAGTGGGGCTGTGTTAGGTACTTCATTATAGTCAGTGTATTACATACAGTACATGGCGGTCAGTAGACCCCCAGTTTGGAGAAGCAGACAGAAGTGCGGACATAATAGATGGGTTTTAAATGGGATGGGTTTAGCAGCAAACCTAGAAAATAGATACATCAGTTTAAGTCTATGCTGTTTTAAGAATATTTTCACTGCTTTACCTTTCCATCAGATAGCCCCTTTCCTTTGGTACAACATTTTCTCAGTTGTAGAACCTCTTCATTCCTACACAGCGATTCCAAGCACAACTGTGCTGCGCACTGTAGTTCACCACAGATAGGCTTTTTGGATCAGACTTTTTAGTGGTTCATAAGGAGAACAAATATGAGAAAATAAAACAATGAGTGATTATGACAACGAAACATTGTTTAGTTTGGAGACAAGAGGATACCCAATGAACTTAATACAAAGGTTATACGGTTGACAAAATGTAGCACCAGAGGAAAGGGCTGTCTGACGGTAAGGAAAAGTGGTGAAATAATTACAGTTTTTAAGATGAAACCAAACCCACACTGACTTTTCTCCACTTCAAAACAACCAAGGTTAATGGCACAAGGCATAGCTAGACTACAAGCCAACCTTTGTCTGATCTCAGCTGCCTGCAGTGCGTACAAAGACATGGTGTCATGCCAGATTGTAAAAATGTCATCTTGAAATGGTGTAGGTCGACAAGTGCTCAGAGCTGGAGTGCCATGTGAAACTGTACAACACTCATCCAGGCATTGTTTTCTCACAGTTTTTGTGAAAGTATTTGTTCAATATGATCTTTATCTTGTATATGGAGTCTGAAAAATGATACCATGCCTTTCTTTATAATGACATCTTGGATGGTGAATAGTACATGTTTTGTTTAGTGTAGGGGTGTTTCCTTGGTTTTCCAGATAATTAAATTAGGGTGTCTTAAAATAAAGTATTTGTTTGTTCAGTAGTTATGGCTATTACTGCTCACCAGGTTCTTCTTTCATTTATCTCAAACTGTTATCGCAGCTCCCAGAAATATAAACTGTATCGTTTCCTGCACACCACAGGTTTTGGCAGCAACCTGTTTGGTGTGGTACAGGTTGGTGACAAAAATGTTGGAATTCAAAAGATTACTTTATCTAAAACAGTTCCAGGCTGTGAAAATGGTACAGACAGTACTTCAAAGCATTTATAGATATGATTTATGTGGCCTTTTAAGAGCAAATAATAAATCAACAAGGCACTCCACTTCACACTCCTAAAAGAGGCTGCTGTTTTTTGTCATCCCACTTTGCCCTGGTAGATTTTTGGGCTTTTTTTCCCCCCTTGGCTTGTTCCTCATAAAGACTCCATTCAGTTCCCTGCCCAGTCATTTTTTATGCATGGAGCCTGTCCAGCAGTGCTAATGACTGAGAACTGTGGGTACAAATCACATGTCAAATAGCTGATTGATGTTTCGTGTCAGAGCAAGAAAATACACGCTAATCCCTTTAACTGTATTTTTAAATTACCTGTAGATTTAAACTTGTTTTTTGCGTTTGTTACAACTAAACCCTTGATTATTCCAGCAAGGAAAGACATTCAGCCTGAACAGGAACAGCAGATCTGTCATGTTGCTCTCATTTATTCAAAGAATTAATTGTAATTTGAGCTACACTGAGCCAAGTAAATGATAACTGTTGTAAAGTGTGGTGCCACTGAGGGCATTAATGCATTTGGTATTTTCTGTGATCCCCAGGTTTCTAGGATGTGAGGTTTAAAGGCAAGGTTAAAGGTTAATTGCTGATGTTAGTAATCTGTTTTCGAACTGCTGTTGCATCTTGCCGGTTTGAATTTGATAAAGTTTGAAGGCAAAATGCATCTTGTCACTGATTGGCTGAAGATGCGCATACATCAGTAATAGCAGGTGATATATTTCATTCATCATCATCTTAAACTGACCATCTTATGCTTTTGTTGTTTCAATGCAGTCTCTGAGGTGGTGCAGACCTTACAGCTGTGTGCAGACAGAGACCAGTCAGATGTGGTGGGAGATCTGTCTGTCTGCCTGGACGGCATGACTGTCGACCCTGAGATGTTCGCCAAGGCCGAGGCTGATCATCACAGTGAGTCACAGAACAGCCTGTTTGAATATTTGCAAGCTTAGGCTTATTTGTCATGCAAGAAATATAGTTATTTCACTATACTTATCTGGTTAAAAATGCCAGGAAAAACATGAAACTATGTTTTTCATGCTGTCAGTATCATGTCTTACAGTACATGCCCACTATACACGTCACACTCTTTTGTCATGCTGCCGGCTTTGTCCAGCGAATTAGTCGGCTTCAATACACAATAAATAGGAACGAATTTCTGGTTGCATATGGTGGGTATGCACAATAAGTTGACTGAAGTTCAAGGATGTGGAATAGTCAAGCAAAACCTTTGTATTTATATCAACAGAGTTAAGTACTGTCATATTAACCACATTTTACTGTTTTTTTAATGTGTAAACAGGAACTCCTATTTCTGCTTCATTTATGTTTGTGTGTTTTTACTTCAGGTACATCAAATGGGGAATCACAACCCAATGGAGATCATACCATAAGGTACAGTAGCTATTCCCATCTTCAGTTGAGTTTCACTCAGTTTGTTGTTATTTCATCTGCTTTATTGATCTCCATCCACTCTCTGTCCTCACAGGCCGAGTAGAGACAGCTCCCCAGCTGTGGACGGTGTCGATCACAAGTCTTCTCCCAGTGGCCGGAGGTCAGCGAACAGCAAGGGGTCTCCTTCAGTGTCATCTGGGGGCTCGAGGCCTCTCCGACCACCCAGGCCCTCCAGACCTCCTCCTCCAACCCCACGCAGACCCACCTCTTCACCAGGTCAGACATTTACTGAAGGAAGGTCCTGCCCTGAACTGTTCTCGACACTTTTCAGCTAAGACGGGGAGGTTAAAAAAGGTCAAACTCTCTTCTTCCTACACTGACTGTGTACTATGTCACTATATATTCAATGTCAAGCAGTTACTCCAAGGCTAAATTGGGATTGGACTAACATTTGACTTGACTCACACACACACTGACATTTTTTATGCAACCAGGTTACTTTAATATGAGCCGTATACATTCAAGGCAACACTGAGAAGCAGCACAAATAATTGTGTCAGTGGTTACATCTGTTAAGGGGAAGAAGGTCTTTCATCACATCTACTGGTGTTCCTGACTTGATAAACAAAAATGTTTTTGCATGTTTTACTCATGTTTGTTAATCTGTAATTGCTGTCTTATGGCCTTTGCACAGCAAGTCCATGTTTTACCTATGTTTTTATTAATTTATCATCCTTACGCACAGAAACCTTGCAGACTGAGTCAGATGCGTTGTGTTGTTCTGTTTGTTGCAAATATTTGCAATATGAGACAAAATGTTGCCAAGCAGTGAAGATGAGTTTGTGGTCCTCTTACTTTCTGAAAATAGAAAAAGAAAACCAGATAAGACGTCCAGAGCAAGGAGAGTTTTACCTGCTGATAAAGGAGCTGCACAATAGATACATTGCTAGCAGTACTGGAATCACAGATTAAAACGAAAACCACAAATTTCAGTGATCCAGTTGATCCTGAACAGCGGCTGGCAGTACATCTGGTAGGGACACTCCAGGAAATACGCAGAAAATGGAATCTGTGCCAAAACTTCAATGAAGGACGAAAGTTTTGGAGTCGGTGTCTAAATGTGATTGACACAATGTGTGGTCATATTGGGGTTTTTTTTGGTCGTTTTTTTAAAAATACATTTTTGGTGTGCAAAGGCCTTTAATCTTATCTATGATTTAACTCTCTAATTCTTGTCTCAGCATCCTCCAGCAACGGCTCTGCACCAGCTGATGGCAGCGATGGTCAGTCCGGATCTGATACACCGGTGCGAGCACTAGCCACAGTACCGTCATCAGCCCGAGAATCAAGTCCGTCGGCGGGCTCAGACAGAAACTCCCCTCCGGCTGCCAGCTCTGGAGCTGCAGCAACCAGACAGCCAACCAGCAGCATCACCCCTGCTGTCACTCCAAGGGTCCCTGCTGTCAGCACTGGGCCATTGCCCCCTGGGTTAGCTCACTTTTTTTAATCCTTGCAGAAGAACTGAGAAGTTAAAGAATATTACAAACAATGTATGTATTTTTTTGACACAAATATCACTATTGTAAGTTTATAAACATGGAAGAGTGACCAGTATCAGCTGATCTTCCAGTCTCACACTGAGCAGCAGCAATATTATAGTGACCCAAGCCAAACAACTCATTATGTTTTGCTATGTTGTGTAATGAATTGAGACAAAGAAAGGAAGACAGGAGCTGCAGCTACAGAAACACCAACTTCATCAACAGAAAGTTCAAGAAGAAGAAAAAATTTATTTTTCAGTCAGAGGAGGATCAATGTGTTGCAGAGCAACTGGGTCATTGTTGAGCAGAAAGTAAAGTCTGTCAGATTCTGGAAGAGCATTTACTACCAGCCCAACAAAATACAGCAATAAAGCAAAGTTTAGTGAATGCTTATCAATCCCTGAAGCCATGTAGGGATAATTTGAGGTGTGCACATGAAAAGCACAAGGATGTGCAAGGACAACAATGAGGATTGTTGGATTACTAGTTGGTTTGGTTTAGATATCACATCAAGCCTTCACTGAAATCCATAATGAGATATTGAAGAAAAACCCTCATTAACTATGGCAACAGGCAAAAGTGACAAATGTGAAGACAGAGAAATGTTTTATACTGATGGTGTATCATTATGAAAAGTAAAGGATGACATGTTACCTTTTGTCTGTAAAACACAACACGGGTGTGTCTGAGCATTGATCATTACTGTAGCTGTCACTAACTCACTCTGTTATCATCACAGTGTTTTCCCTGTTGTCTCTCTTTGGTTTCATTTACACTCTAATTCCCTAAGTATCTCTTTCAGGCTGTTTTAGTGCCGTCATTGTGACGGCATCATGACCTTCACTGCCTATTTGCTGCTTTTGTAATAGGATGACTGGAGTTGTGCAGCATTACCTAATATCCTTCATTTTATTGCTGTTGTTTTATCTAGGTGGGAGCAGAGGGTGGATCAGAACGGCAGGTTGTATTTTGTCGATCACGTGGAAAAGAGAACAACGTGGGAACGCCCTGAACCACTGCCCCCTGGGTAAACAGTCCTTCCCTTTTGATCTGTCTTTTCTTAGACTCAGAAAGTACTTTTGTTTGAAGTTTTAAGTTCATTGGCTTCTATTCATAGGATAGGATCTATTTTTAGATCAAATAAGAGGGTTTCTCCATCTTATAAGATGTGGTTACTAGACACTGGCTCATGCCCTGTTTTAAGATTCTGACTATGTAATCTAGATGTATTGTTAATTGCAGTTGCTGCTGTTCCACCAACTTGGATATTTTCTCACACAGATCATCGAAGCTTTGTTAAACACTCGTACAGAATCATCAGAATTCAGAATGAATTGGTCAAGATGCTGGCAACAAGACAGGCCTGCATTTGATCAGTTACTACGTGTGGAGTTTTGTTTATATCTTGTCCTCTACTTGCATGAGCACAAGGACACACATATGTATGAGGGTAAAGGGTTCATGCTGCAGTTGGTGCCAAGAAATGTGGCAGTGTACCAGTAAAGCATTGAGCGGGTGAACATGGATGTAAACAATGTAGGTTTCAGAATAGAAAAATATTGTAATTGCCAAGTGTTTTTTTGAGATTGGAGATTCTACACTTTTGTCAAGGATATCTGCAGTGTATTTGGTGAGAAACTAATTGCAGACATAAAGTCATTTCATAGGCAGTTTGTCAAAGTTTTTGTTGCTCTTTGTCTTGTTAGTCAGTCCACACAGGAGTGATGGTCATTCTTGGCTGGACTGTCTCCTGTAATTTTCTGAGCCCTGATCCTGTGCCCTGTTCATCTGCTAGATTCCTAATTTACGTTATTCTTGAACTGTGTCACGTTTACTTATCAATACCTTTTCCAACCACCCCATTTGACCTAGTTGCGTAATGTTGAGTCACCCTTCCTGTCTTCCTTCACAAGTTAGCTCATTTTTACTGCCTATTTCTAAGACTCTATTGGCATGGTTGGTTGTCTAATATTTTATTAAGCTGTATACAGAATTTAGATTTTTAAACTCCAGTAACAGTATTATATTTGATCAGTTGATGTACAGATTGCATGATGACCTTGAGATTTTTTAGCCAGTCTACCAATAATCACTCTTTCCTTTCTCCCCGTCTCCCCTTATTTTATTTGTCTTTAGTTGGGAGCGTCGCGTCGACCAGATGGGGCGGGTCTACTTTGTCGATCACATTACGCGAACCACCACGTGGCAGCGCCCCACAGTGGAGACGGTGCGTAACTACGAGCAGTGGCAGCACCAGCGGAGCCAGCTACAGGGCGCCATGCAGCAGTTCAACCAGAGGTTCATATTTGGGGTGAGACGTCCTCTTTGTAATGTGACACTGTGTGGTAATGTGGGCGGTAATAAGTTGGAATGTGGTGACTTTTATTGAAACCAGCCCTCCGGTTGTCCTGTGATGACACAGACGTGTTTCATCTCCATGAGTTTATGAGATTTAGTTGTTTTTGCTGAGAATGAGTTTTTACTTATTACATTGAACAGCCAACTGGCTTAAAGTTGTTACTTTGGTTCAAGCTGATATTTTTCTTTATATCTGACTTCTCCCTCATGATATGTCCTATAACTGAAGTCACTGCAGTTTGTTTGTTTGTGCATCAAATCACAAAACACTGTAGCTGCCCTTTACGTGCTTTTTGATTCATATGAGTGATTGTGATTCTCTGATGTGTAGCTACAAGACCAGGTCACAGCCACTCAGAATAAGGAGTTCGATCCTCTCGGGCCTCTGCCACATGGATGGGGTAAGAGCTTTATGACTTTTCGACTTATTTATATTTGACAAGTGAGCACCTAAATTGCCTTTTTTTTGTGAGTGTATACAGGTTGAACAATCGACTAACTGTTAAGCTTTTGTTGTTGTTTTGTCACTGTGCCTTTTCAGAGAAAAGAACAGACACAAATGGCAGAGTTTATTTTGTACATCACCCTACGCGGTCAACACAGTGGGAGGACCCTCGAACACAGGGGTTAGTTTGCATATTCCTCTGCTGTCCCTTCAGATAACCTGCACATCAGATGGAAATTACAGTTCAGTGCATTTAGCACTACACTTGGATGTCTTTGTTTGGTTCTTCTGATGTGAGACGTCACTAAATGTTGATCTTATCTAATTTTGTCAGGTTGCTGAATGAGAAGCCACTTCCAGAGGGCTGGGAGATGAGGTTCACTGTAGATGGTATTCCCTACTTCGTAGACCACAACAGGAGAACGACCACCTACATCGACCCTCGCACTGGAAAATCCTCCCTGTATGTCGTTTACCACTTGGTTTTCTACTTCCTACAAAATCTCAAGACACACACAGCAGTGTTACTTTGTGGCTTGAAGAGGCATCAAGTTATCTGTGAACTTTGTTGAACATAAGTCAATAACCATCAAGTATTTTTAAAAAAAATCCCACTTTCTAGCTAACTAGAGCAGATACTTAACTACTGATGAAGAAGAAGTAGAATATTTTTATGTTGTTTGGCTCTAGATTAAGGCCTCGAGGCATCATATTGGTGTAACAGAGGACTTCTAATAGCACCATAATGTTTTTATAATCATGTTTCCTGTTTTCAAAAGACATTCTGAAGAATTAGGAAATCACTAACAGGTTGAACAGATGAAGACGGTTCAGAGGAAGTGAGTAAAAAGCTAAATCACAACAGTGCCACTGAGGAACTGGGATGATCAAATTTATTTAATGGATTAGGATAGAATTTCCTGTTTTTTTTTTTGTTTTGTTTTTTTGAGGGTAGGAAAAATAGTAAAACATGTATACTAGTAGCTCCTCTGTAACTGTTATACCTTGGATACACGAGACTGACTGGCAGTAACATTCTGGCTTTAGTCTGATGTGTGCTTTCAACCAGAGAAAACAACAGTGCTTCTGCCATAATGTTATGAATTAACTTAAAATGAACTCTTAAAGCTGGAGATGAGACTTAATATTTACTTTAATAAGTATTTTGCTTGTATTAACATGTATTTGACACTTACATTATTGGTACAGCAGCAGGTAGCTTCGTTCTACCAGGTAGTTCTGATTATGCAGAGCTTTAGCTAAATACATCCCCGCCTCTGAAATCCCTCTTTATTTTTAGAACTTGTGACGCATTTTCCTGATATGACTAATGGGTCACCTAGTCTCTTTGCTTTCATTCTGTCATTCTCACAGATGGAACTCCTCAGCTGAGTCATGATAATAACTTGTGAGCATAACATGAGTTGAGAGTAATGACTTTGCTTTGGTTCCAGTGGTGGAAAAACCAGTTTGGTGAATGAGAGTAAGACTGTGACAGTATGAGCTGACAGGGGTGGTAACATATTGGCCAAGTTACCTTAACATATGTGTATTATAATAATAATATAATGTATTTAGATGTGGGATCAAAACAAGTAAAAACAACATTTAATATGTTTTAAGGTATGAAAACATATTAAAACTCTGCTTCTTTTGCTTTCCAGTGAAAACGGACCTCAGATCACCTACGTTCGAGACTTCAAAGCCAAAGTACAGTACTTCAGATTCTGGTGCCAGGTAAGAGTCGTGAACAGTTAACAGTTTGGCAGGATTACTGATAAGTTATAACCTGTTCTCTCATATAAACTTCGGACAGTGTCCAGAGAATCAGGTCTGGACACTGTCCTGAGTTTCCCTCACACATGTAGCACACAGCAGGAGATTGTCTGTGTCTGAAGCGTTCTCAGTACGTTGTTTGGTTTATGCAAGGAGTGGTGCCTGGGTAGAGTGTGCAGGAGGCAGGACATGATACAAACCACAGTCATGTAGCCAGTTTGTAATTGGTTCATAAACAACCAAGTCTATTGCCGTTCCAACTGATTCAGACATCTGTGTTCCCACATGCAGCTTCTCCTGGTGATGTCTAGATAATTTCAGGTTTGCAGTGCATGTGTGAAAGGGGCTATACTTAAGTAAAGGTCTCCTTGTGCACATGTTTCTTTCCCTGCTGTATGATTTAGGAAAAGTACCATAAGCATCAGTAGACTGCTTCATTTTATGCCCTGTTTAGAAGGAGCCATTTTGAGCTTTTGTACAGGATGTTGAAAGTAATTTTGAGTCTTGGTGTTTGTGGCACACAAATGCAAAATCCAGTCCCACTATGGTGCCTATACACTGTGAGATAATATGTGCTGTCACAGCTAAAAGCAAATTTGACCGCTAAATGCTTCTGACATTTTCCCTTTTCTCCAGCAACTGTCAATGCCTCAACACATCAAGATCACTGTAACCAGAAAAACTCTGTTTGAGGACTCCTTCCAGCAGGTAAAGAGACCCACGCAGTCACACAGAGCTCACTGAACTTCCGGAAGATTCGCTTTAATGTTCAGACTGTTCCCTTATTTGGTATTTAGAAAATGTGCCTCACCTTCTCTCCCTCTAACTAAAGTGATGTTGTCATGAGTGTTACATTTTATGAAGTACATCCATGTTTTAATTGTAGTTAATGCAACTTTATTTTATTTATTTTGGTAAATTCTCAGTGAATTGTGGTCACACTGTCAAACTAGGCTGCGCTCATCGAATATGAATCAAGATCCTGTTACTGCATCACCTATTTCTCGCCTCAGATGTTTTCGGAAACACATTTTAGTGTACTGTTAAGCTGTAAAATGAGAAAGTTGGTGACCCGGCCAGCATGTTGGAAACAATCAACCAAGCACCACCCGCCAGCCAGACCAACCTTCTTATTTTACAGGTAAACAGTACACTAAGTATATTTCTGAAAACATTAGAGGCGAGAGATAGGCATGCCAATAACAGGTAATGTAACAGTAACAGTGCCTCCTTGTTTGACAGTTTGACCACAGTTCACGGGGTGACTGACATGATTGACAGCTTCATTAGCAACGTCTCGGCTCTGATTGGTTGTTTTTGATGCGCCATGGTCGATTTGAATACAATGAGGTTAGAGGCAGTACGGAGAGGAGGAGGGACTTGGATTCTTTCACAGACTGTCTCATGAACTTCTTTCAGAATATAGTGACAGTTTCAGCAAATACGACAGAAGTTATACTCATAAAAGTTACCAACTGTAGCTTTAACAGTGACTACATCACTAATCTGTCACTACATTGTCTCTATTTTAGATAATGAGCTTTAACGCTCAAGATCTGCGAAGGAGACTATGGATCATCTTTCCTGGAGAAGAAGGCCTTGATTACGGAGGTGTTGCCAGGTAAGTAAGAACATTGCTCAGCATAAATTCTTCCAAATATGTGATCACACTTGTTGAGCAAAATGTGTTACTGTGTCTCATAAATTGTATGTTTGTTGCAGTTGCTTTGGCCTGCTTCTATCTATTTATTTGGATATTTTTTAATTCATTTTTTCTTACCAGTAATTTTTGAGTTTTTGCTACTAAATGAATTGGCATATATTTATATTTACTTGTATATTATATTTACTTAACATTTTACTTCACCACAACCTTTATTGCAGACGTCTTATTTAAGTATTTTTTAAGAGGAGGATTTTTCTCAAATTTTGTAGCATGATTTTTCTGAAATTTGTTCCTACTTTTGGTTCCTAAGAGGCTGATCTAGGCTTTAGTTGTATTAGTTGATTTTGGCAATTTCCCTGATACATTAACAGCATTTCTTGGATAATTTCACCTCTTTTATTTAAATCTACACTCAATAAAATGCTCCCTACTGTTTAATATGTTAGCAAACTGCTGATTAGTTGGCGATGTATGTGGTACTGTCCTTTTCTCATATGTGTGGTCTTCTCTCTTACAGGGAGTGGTTCTTCCTGTTGTCCCATGAAGTGTTGAACCCTATGTACTGCCTGTTTGAATATGCCGGGAAAGATAACTACTGTCTCCAGATCAACCCCGCCTCCTACATCAACCCTGACCACCTCAAGTATTTCAAGTTCATAGGACGCTTCATTGCCATGGCAAGTTGTTTGTTTTAGTTGTTTATATTAATCAGTATGGCAAGAAAGATCATTGTCTGAGTAGTTTTAGAATTTAGCACAGAACAAAGTACAACAAGTAAGCGGTTTGTGTGTTTCTGTCCCTCAGGCTCTTTTCCACGGCAAGTTCATCGACACTGGTTTCTCACTGCCATTTTACAAGCGCATCCTGAACAAGCCACTGGCCCTCAAAGACCTTGAGTCTATAGACCCGGAGTTCTACAACTCCCTCATGTGGATCAAGTGAGTACACAGAGCCATGTGGACACCAGTGTGAGAGAGGTGGTAGTGTTAGAGCAAGATAAAAAATATAGATCCTTCTTATTCAAGGTTCATTTATTGTCATTGTACAACACAGGATTGCACTACGAAATGTATAGTGTTTGTGGATGATGCACTTTCCTGATGTCTCACAATGGCCAGAAGATGTACATTAGTCACAAAATCAATGGTTAATCCAGGTTAAGTCTTTAGCCTTCGAGCTTGTGTCTGTGTCAAGTCTGTGAAAGGTTTTGGACAATAGAACTTACCTTCATTGCTGGTAAAGTTAAGAGGAAGATTATGGAATTTCAGCAGCGGAGACTCGCCTGAAATAAAAACCACCTTTTGCTAACATCATAAGCTATCAGAGTCTCATTTATCTAGTATGTGCTCAGCACTTCCTAACACACGCATTTTCACAAAAAAAACCTTAGTGTTGGACTAATTTTTACTTTCAGTTCAGTTCAGTTTTGGATAATAAGGTTTTAGAGAAAATGTGTTCAGGACGTACTGAACATACGACTGGATAAATGAACCTTTGATTATACTGCAACTTCTCGTAACTTGTTAATTTTTGATTAACATTAACACCCATTTTTTGTGAAAGATGTCGTTGGAATAGATGCCATACAGTTGTGCTGTAACTGTCCGTGCTGCTCTTTAGGGATAACGACATCGAGGAGTGTGGGCTGGAGATGTTCTTCTCTGTTGACAAAGAGATCCTGGGTGAAATCTCCACCCATGAACTGAAACCAGGAGGAGGAGACATCCAAGTCACTGAGGAGAACAAGGAGGAGTACATCAGGTGGATTACTGTTTTGATTTGGTTATTTTAATTCAGCACATAATAATTCATTGGTTAGGTTTGTGTTACTTTGTTCCACACATTCATTAGGCTAGACTGTAGTTTTTCTGAAAATTAAGTTCATCGTGAAGCTCACTGTTAGTGTCATTTTAGTGTTTTTGAGTTTAATGAAACAGAGTATAATATCAGAGTGTGTGTGTGTGTGTGTGTCTCTGTCTCCAGGCTGGTAGCAGAGTGGAGGCTGTCGAGAGGAGTGGAAGAGCAGACCCAGGCTTTCTTTGAAGGCTTTAATGAGGTCCTCCCTCAGCAATACCTGCAGTACTTTGATGCTAAAGAGCTTGAGGTACGGATGGACTGATGGAAACTTATGTGTCATGGGTTGCACAAAAGAGACTGACATCTGGAATACACACACTGTGCTGTAAATTGGGTTGTAAAAGATAAGCTGAATTCACTGTAACAGCTTTTTTTCTGTTTCTTTTTTTATTTACATATGAATAACGTGTCCTGCTACAGGTGATGCTGTGTGGTATGCAGGAGATCGACCTTGCAGACTGGCAAAGAAACACCATCTACAGACACTACGCTAGAAGCAGCAAACAGATCGTCTGGTTCTGGCAGGTCAGTTTACATCAGCAGCAGTCTCTTAAACTTTTTAATGTAATATTGTCTCGAAAACAGTTGGTTCCATACAAAGGTTTAGATCAGTGATCACATGACTGGTCTGTTTTGAGCTATGATTAAGTGTTGTTTAAAAAACTTTGGTGTATATATGGGCGGGAACTGACTTCCATTTATCTGCTGCTCTGACTGAAAATACTGATTATCTGAGAGCAGTTTCCCTACATTTAGCCGAGCAGTCACCTCCAGCTGATACCCTGGTCTCTAGCATTGACCAGTGAGGTGGTGGTAATAATTTGTGAACCTGTTCACAACATGCTCAAGTAGTAAACCCAGTAATCCTCTGAGTTAAGAGTTAAATCTGAGAATCGTGTGAGGCAGCACTTTTAAATAAAAAAAGCTCAAGGTCATACTTTGTGATTCCTTTGGCAAATTCAAGAAAATATGGCAATGTTTTTGGACTGTGCTAAAAGTTAACTTATGTGCATCTGTGGGCACATTACACTTTGCTGCTTTTAGCACTGATTTCCATGAGAAATCACCAATTTTCCCCTTTTTGGTTATACATTTAATATGCCTGTTATTATTAGTAAAAAAATAAATAAATTCCCTTTCCCTTTTCCATTTCTTTTCCCCTCCTATTCCCTTAACACATCTTTCCCTACCCACATTCCTTTATTTATGTTGCTGTGTACTGCACATAATTAACATATGTATAATTGTATAATTTTCCTGGAGACTTTTCAGTGTTTTAAACAGCATGCCACTTTGTCCTGCAGTTTATTAAGGAAATGGACAATGAGAAGAGGATGAGGCTGCTGCAGTTTGTCACCGGTACCTGTCGCCTGCCTGTAGGAGGCTTTGCCGACCTTATGGGTAATTATTAAATATCAATATATAACCATTTAAAGCGTTATTCGCATGGGATTAGTATTACCAGGGGACCTCAGGTAATTTAGAAATTAACCCGCATGTCTGTGTTTTGTGCACGGGTTATTGAAGTCTGTATTTCATTCAAATGTACTGGTATTATCCCCTGGTGATGATGCAGTCATTTATAACTCCACTCTACACAACACAGAAACAGTACAGCGCACCACTAGTGGTGATTTACAGTGTTTATCTCCTTTTTTTTTTGTGTCCCACATTATCACGTCTCCTGTCTCATCTTTGGATCACCGTCATCATTCTGGTGATGGTGTGTTAAGTTAACCATGATCATTCTAGCTCCAACTGACCTGTCTTTCACTCTATAGGAAGCAATGGTCCCCAGAAGTTTTGTATCGAGAAGGTGGGAAAAGAAAACTGGCTTCCCAGAAGTCACACATGGTGAGTTCATGCAAGCTACACTAGAACCCACAGCAGATTGACTCAGTGTGGGTCAAACCTAACTTGTGAGTTAACTAAGCCTCTGTCCGACCAAGCCTGTTTGTAGCACGTCATTGTTGGAAGCTGTAGTGTTTCACGCTTCAGTTTGGTTGGTTTGCTTGACTAGTTGTTATAAGTGGAGACGTAATCCCAGTCATATACAAAAGACCGGACAGCACAAGGATTTTTGGGTAAAGGAAAATGTAGTTCTTCATGGGTCTTAAACATCAGAGAGGAGTCCCACTAAAATACAGTTTATTTATTTATTTTTTTTTAAATTTTGCTTTCCCAGCTTTAACAGACTGGACCTGCCACCCTACAAGAGCTACGAGCAACTGAAGGAGAAGCTGATGTTTGCCATCGAGGAGACAGAGGGCTTCGGACAGGAATGAGAGAAACCAGGAGAAGTGTGAATAGTGGGCACGGGAGTCTGAAGGAATTAAAAACCACCAGTGTTCAAATCAGGGAGCCCCTTCAGACAAAGCGGGCTTTTTCATGTGTTTCTGCTCATGCATGCATGCACACACCTGTATGGTACTTCTATGGGTGCGTGCGTGAGACTGTTGCCTGCATGTTGTTGCAAAAGAACTGGGATTCGCATCTACCGTGTACACCATGCTCGGAGCGGGCCTCTCAATGCTTGATTGGTATGTGCAAAATTTTGTATTCCTTTAAACCAAAACACAGAAGCTGCTCTCATCTGTCAGAATGTGCGGCAAATTATGCATGGGATCCTGAAAAGTCACCCTCCATGACGTCTGTTTAATCAAATCAAATTTTATTTATATAGCACATCTCATACAAAGTCATCTCAATGCACTTTTGCATACAACATATGTGAGTAAAAACAAATTGAGTCTTGAGAGTAATTAATCCCCAGCCCAGCCACCCTCACAGACACACCCAATCACACATACTCAAAACAGAACACTAGAGAGGTGAGGAAGAGAGAGAGTTTAACCATTAGTGACCATGCAGTCCCTGTCAGGCCAGATCTGCACCTCAAGCTGACCACTGAGTCTGTGTTTTTTGGGAGGCCTCTGTCAAGAGCCAGAGGAAGGAGACATGTCCAGCAATTCTTGTCATGGGTCCAAACATGGCTGATGTGGCGAGGCCAACCATGAAGCAGAGTGCAGCTGCTTACTACAGGAGCTGCGCTCACTCATGGATCAAAGAGGAGCAGAAGCAGTAACTAAGATCAGGAAGAGCGATGGAGATGTTAACAGACTGCGTGCCACACTGAGAACATCACCAGTCGGAGGTTTAGATGGAAACTCAGAGGACATTTACAGAAGGAAAGTTTGGACAGAACAAGATCCCTCCTTAAAAGTCAAAAACATTTGTGCAGTTAGTGTGGGAAGCAGGATGTGACGCTAATCATCCTGGAGGTGGCAGCAATCATTTCACTAGTCCTTTCTTTCTACAGACTGCCTGATGGTAACAGGCGGTCTGTGCCACTAAACTGTGGCACAGCGGCTAGGGGCATGGAGGAGGAGGGTGAGGCTGAGACTGGATGCATCAAAGGCGCTGCCATTCTGCTTTCAGTGGTCTGCATTGTCCTGGTTACATCTCTTAATGAGTGGAGCGAAGAGAAGCAGTTCCGGGTCCTCCAGAGCCGCTTAGAGCAGGAGCAGAAGTCCAAGGGGGGCAGGTGAACAAGCTCATAGTGTCAGAGAGTTGTCGGTGTCGGGGGCATTCCACAAGTCAAATATGGTGACCTCCCTACTGACGGCGTCCAGATTCAGGCAAACGATCTCAAGATTGACGAGATCATGTCAACAAGAGCGTCGACAAAGACCCCATGTTGATGTCATGGAGGGCTCTGGTAAGATGTTGGTCACTGCTGTAGGTGTGAACTCTCAAACTGGAATCATCTTCACGCTGCTTGGTGCCAGTGAGGAGGGAGATGGTGAGAAGGAGGACAAGAAAAGGAAAGAAAGGCAAAAACAAGGATGGAGTCATGGCGGAGATGCCGTCGCTCAACAATGACAGAACCAGAGAAAAACAAAAACCTACCAAAGAAGGAGAAGTTGGTCCTCCAGGGGAAGCTGACCACACTGGCAGGTCTGTTCATGTTGACTCTCACTGTCATGTCTGTTAATGGGACTGCAGTAGTTTTTTCTCCCCGCATGACATCATGTAATGGCGGGCAACAGGGTGCCCTTGGGGCTACAGTCCAATTCTCATAACCAGAAGGGTCAAAGATTCTTAAACAGTCTCCATAAGGTGTCTTTGACCACCTGATTTCATCGTATTGAAATGCTTTGCATTAAAGCATCTGGTAAATGTCAAAATGTACATTTTAAGGCACGATTGAGAGGGTGTGCTTTTTAAAAAACAGGGTTAACTATCACCAAAAAAGCAAACTTTGTTGCTCTAAGATTGTTTGTTGCACCCCCTTTTAGCATCATTCACATCATCATTCCCGATTATATCCTCAAATCTCACACTTTCAGCTTCATCTTTACTCGTGACTAAAGTGGATCCTTTTTAAAAAGTGAACAGTAACCTGTGACAATATAAGATTATAGCCATGCCATAGTGAATTCATAAAGAGTGCTCCAAATTAACGCTTCAATAACAGACAATCTTGGTGCTGCAAAGAGATTTGGGCAACATGCCTAATATAAGTAACAAGAGAGAAACAGTTTGGTGTACCTGGTTCTATAGTATTTGATCTGTGAATCACTTCATGATTGTGAAAAGTGTTGTAGCCTCCATTATTTACAGTGGTGGGAAATGTGGAAGACTTCAACAGAAGTTTAACTGACCCTAGTTTTATAGGGCTGGAGTTTGTACGCTGTCGTGGGAGATGGGACATCTTGAATTAGAGTATTCTGGGAGTATTTTATAAGTTATTCATTGTCATCTGATTTTGCAGATCAGATCCTGAAAGAATACATTTGGGAATGAAGTCGGTATTTTAAGATATTTATGTATTCAGTACTCAAGATGTACTTGACTTAAACTAAAAATTCAAAACAATGAAATGCAAAACACAAGTGGAAAAAACACCAAATGCAAGTCAAACCAAATTTTTATTTTTTTTTTTTTCAGTTTAGGTTTAAAAAAAACAAACTTTTATGACATTTTGAATGCATATACTTTGCAGAACTCAAAAAGAAACTGCATGTAGCTCCTGATACACATGTAGCATTTAGAGGTGAGTTGTTACCTTGTTTTAACTCTTCATGCCCCCAAAGCCCATCACAAAATGAACGGGGAAAATAAATAATGTTCTTAGGAATTTATAAATCGCTGTTAAACAGATGCAGTGTGGTATTAAAACTTTGGTCTTCCCTTTTACATTTTTACCTCTTAAGTATTTTCACTTCATAACTCTTTAAATTCCTCTGGTGTCATTTTGTTTTTCAGACAGCATATTAAAATTATACATGTGGCTATGTTTTCAACTCTGAAGATGTGTTCAAGTTATGATTTCAAGTTAAGATTCTTATGTTAGTGTTGCTTATGGATCCCGAGAGCTGCCAATTTTAGCAGATTACTGTTCATGATCACAGATGTGTGTGCACGGAGAAACCTCCAGATGCTTTACCAGTGTGCAATCCAACATTAAGTGTGTATGAAAACGTGTTTGGATGATGTCACACATCTGATCAGTAACAGAGTTATAAAAGATGATTCATCTTATTTATCCCTATGAAGACATGAAACACTTCATAGTGTGGTTGCTCATTTTGGAGTGTCATTTTGAATTAGTTAAGTACACACTGAAAAGACAAGTGCAGTTACTGAGGAACATTGGATTCAGGTGTTGGTCTGACAAAGCAGAAGCACTTTTAAAAAATATCCCTCCACTTTCTTTTCTTCAGTATTTGGGGAATCCTGTCCTGGTTGTTAGTAACTCTAGGCTCTTTGTTTCCACATGCGTGGTGCGATGGTGTTTGTCGTCAGCCTTCAGGTAGCCTTATTTCCACCCTCAACATCAGGTATCCTTTTTAGCAACTTGATGCGAGCAGAGGTGATTGACCACATGGACTCTCTTGACCCTGCTGTGGAGAAGTAACCAGATCAAGAAGAGTTTGAGAAGTTCTATTGAAGAAACTGTACCAGTGTGGAAAAGCTATAAGACTTGAGCTGATCTCACACGGCCTGTTTTGATGGCTAAGTGTGACTTCAGCTGGGATAACAACTACTGAGATAAAGTCAGTGTGATATAACGAATGTATGATGAAAAGTGGTTTGGTGAAGTTGCCTCTATACATCTTTGCCTCAGATTGTCCCCCCCTTTGATGCAGAGTGTTATTTTAATCTTGTTCTGAGTTGATCACACGTTAAAATCCCAGGAGCAGAGCAGTTAAGCAAATGTGTGAATATCACGAATCACCGCTTCTTCTTTTTGTTCTCCAGAATCCACCATGTACAACTAAACCACTGTCACTCTCCTGTACATGAAAACAAGTTGTAAATGGTGTCAATAACAAATTTTCTTTTGTAAAAGAAAGGTTTTAATAAGAGGTTTATGGTAACACTATATTTTCTTTTCCCTGTTTAATTGCTGATGTACATGAAAGATGTGTAATATAGAAATTGTCACCTTAATAAATTAAATCAAAAATGTGTGTGTGTGTTTGTGCCTGGCTGAATGAAACAATCAGTGACTGGAAAATACATCCTGTATCTGTGTGTCTGTCCCTGCAAGTTTTTAATCTACGATTAACATTTATTTTGTGATGAATTACAGACATTAATGCATTGACTTAATCATTCCTTTGATTGTTTTTTAAATGAGCAAAAATTACACTACACACACACACGTATTTAAGGAACTTATAGGATTACATTTCACTGATATTGTAGGCTATTTGTATGACTTCATGTGACAAAAAATATTTTATAAAGATAATAGCCTAACCATGTACTTATTTCAGCATTCATTTATGTATTAATTTGTTTTCAGTCATACTGAACCACCACATACACCGTTAATTATAGGGCATAATGTGCTGCTTTACTTAATAAACTGTGTCCTCAGGTGAACTTTGTTTTAGTCAACCCATTTTCCCACGAGACATATTTTGTGTGTGTTTGTCTGTGGAACACCGAAGGGCTCTAAATGTCTATTTTGATGTTTGTATTGACAACTCAAATTTGTTTCGTCTGAACAGGTAAAAATATAACGTCTTAGCGCGTTAAATGTACATTAAAACAACAGAAAATACCCTGTGAACAAGTACATTTCTGACTTTTAGAGCATTACAGCTTCCATGCCATTGGTTTGCGACAACATACCCAACCCTCTTTGATGTAATGACTGCATTGGCCAATGTGGGCTCCTGTTAGTGGGTACGTTTCACCTCACAGCAAGCAGGTTCCTGGATCAAACACAGTAGGGTTTGCCTGTTCTTCCCATGTCAGCGTGGGTTTTCTCCGGGTACTCCAGCTTCCTCCCACAGTCCAAAGACAAGCAGGTTAGGATAGTCAGTGACTCTAATTTGCCCATAGGTGTGACTGGTTGTCTGTCTGTATGTGTCAGCCCTGTGATAGTCTGGCAACCTGTCCAGGGTGTACCCCGCCTCTCACCCAGTGTAAACTGGGATAGGCTCCAGCCCCCCCGCGACCCTCAAGAGAATAAGCTGTTACGAAAATGAATGATTGATGCCATTGAGTTTGACATTATGACATTTTAATTGAACCACGGTGGCTGAACTTGCACAAAATTTGTCCACAAAAACATGTAAATTCTCCACTGGTTATTTTGGCAATATAGATCTACCAGGAAACATACTGTACTTACTTTACAGTAACAGAAGTAAAAGCAGTGTGTATAATTTAAATGACGTTTTAATTTAAAACAAATAAATAATTTCCCTGACTTTTTTAAATAAAGAATAGTTTTGTTTGTTTGGTCCATGTCCAGGAAGTGATGCTTCAAACTACAAACATGGCTGCTGCAAACAGCTCTGGTCATTGCTCTGAATCTGCTCCAGTGCCACGCCACCATGTTCCATCCCATCATCCTCCTCTTCTCTGTCCGCCTGCCCTTCAATGCTGGTGATAATCATTGCAGCCTGACAACCCTCATCAGTCCTCCTCCCATCTCCTTCCTCCTCCTCGTCCTCCTCGTCCTCCTCCCCTTCCTCCTCCTCTTCTTCCTCCTCCTCCTCCTCCTCCCCGTGCGTGTCCACCTGCTCTTGGCTGCCCTTTGAGCTGTCGTCCTTCTCTCCGTCGTCTCCCCCTGTCCCTGGACGTTTTTCTTTTCTCAAGAACCTCCCCCTCCTCCCGTCATCCTCTCCATCCTTCTCCTTTGCCATCGCCTCTCCCACGACCTCGTCTCCCTCTGCCTCCCCAGTCCCTCCTTCAGTCCCTGTCCCGTTCCCTGCTGCAGGACATTTGTGATCTCTGTAATAGCTCTGTCTGGTGAATCCCTTGTTGCAGGTAGAACATCTGAAGCGGTAGTTATCTGTGTGGGACTGCTGATGCTCGAGCATGTGGGCCCTGCGGCTGAACGCCTTCTGACAAAATAGACACTTGTAGGGTTTGATACCTGGAGGAAAGAGGGGTTCATAAGAATCAATTTAATAATGATGCCATTTGTCGTTTTTGATTCACATTAAGGGTTTACCCAGTTTAACTTCATGTGTTAAATAAACATGTAATGTAACTACAAACTGAAGTTTTATTGATACAAACAATTCTGTCAAATCTTTGTTTAAATCAAAATGTTTATTGATAATATTCACTTACCAGAATGTGAGAGGATGTGGGCCTTGAGTTTGTCTGGTCTGTTGAATTCTTTGGTGCAGCCTACATGTGTCCTAATGAAAAGAACAGAATACATAGCATAACACTACTCAACTTGTGAGAAAAGTAAGAATTAATGAAGAACTGACAGAAGTAAGAAAAGTCGAGGCTTGAATGATTAAAAGAATGGATCAAGTAGTGAAGCAGGAAAGAATGAGTTTACAAAAAGCTAACAGAGCGTTTCCATTGGAGAGCCTCACCTGAAGGGGCACTTGTATTTCTTGAAGGGTTCATGAATGAGCATGTGTCGCTTCACTTTGTCCTTCCTGTTGAACGTCGCCTCACAGAGGGAGCATTTGTATGGCTTTTCACCTAGAAAATGGAATCAGCATCACAATCACACCTTTACCTTAACTCATGACTTGTACATGTACAGATACTGTGATGTACAGGTGGGGGTGAACGTAACTCTAATTTAAATGTTAGAGTAACTTAAATGTTTGCTCTGGCAAAATTCTTGCAATTGTATAGTCTCCTTAACAATTCAAATGCTAACATCTAAGCCAGAGATACACCAACATAAACTTGTTTACTCCAGCACTGTTACAGTTTTATTGAGCACTTCCTTGTTTTAACAGTAGATTCTTCCTTCTGTTGCAGCAAACGTTCCTGGTGTCATGGAAATAAAAACAGAACTGGGTTGTTAGCCTGAGCAGTGACAGTGACACCGTGGCTAAACAGACACTAAAAATAGTGCTACCTAAAGAAACTCAGCAAGAGACAGCAAAAAATATCAACACATCAGCCTTCGAATGATGTGTTGATATTGAGCTATGGAACACAACACAGCATTGTCTGGCGGCTTGGCTAAAAGTCTCCATATAAAAGAATGTCAGAGGGAAAAGAAGACTGCTTCATTAGTTTCTTTCAGACCTGAGTGAATACGCGTGTGCAGTTTGAGGTAGTGCTCGGTCTTGAAGGCCTTCTTGCAGATCTGACACTTGAATCTCCCTCCAACGCCGTGAGTGGGGAGGTGGCGTCTGAAGTACCTTTCACATGGGAAAACCTGATGGCCAGCAAGAGAACAGATCAGACACTGCACCAAGGTCTTAAAATGTGACATGAAAAACAGCACCTCAAACTTGAACTAGTGAACTGCGGATTTCAAGGCCAAGTTATTAAGCATGAGAGACGAATGACTACTTAAACTTTTAGAGTCCAAATGTCACTACAACATTAGCTAACCATGCTAGCTCTTAACACAAGGACAGCTTCACAAATTCCAAAGGCATATGATGTGTTCACATCAGTGTGTGGAGCACCTTTTGACAGTGTGGGCAGGGAAAGTTGTGCGAGGCGGTCTGTAGATGTTGTTCCAGTGCCTCCTGGGTGGAATATCTGCTTTGACACTTTACACATCTGAAAAGGCAAGAAAACAAGTGGGGTTTTCGTTAGAGATAAGAATGATGTATCAATCAATTACTTCCAACAACAGAAACAAACCAGTCAAGACAAGCAAGAAAATTAACTGAGTTGAGGACCAACTGCAGCCTGGAGGAAAGAAGGTTTGACAGAAGGTCAAAGATGCTGTGAAAATTAAACTATTCAAATTTTTCGAGGGTGACACAGTGGTACAGTGGTGAGAATTGTCGCCTCACAGCAAGAGGGTTCCTAATTCCAGTTTTCTCCAAGTCAGCGTGGGTTTTCTCCGGGTACTCCGGCTTCCTCCCACAGTCCAAAGATATGCAGGTTAGGTTAACTGGTGCAGATAAGAACACATGTGGTGCCTTAGTGAGTATTTCTGGCAGCAGGGCAGTGCACATGGGACTGACAAGACACTGCCATTCTTTTAATTCTCCAGAAGTCATACTTTATGTAAGTGTACATCCACTTTTCTTCTCTTCCTAAGAAGCTTCATCTATGAGGGAGACTTCCTCTCACCTGCCCCAACTCCTTGTTCCTATATTTTGTGTCAAAACACTGAGGCCATTTCAGCTGACTTTGGGACGCCAGTGCTCTTCCTATTGTTCCGCTATAATTAATATGTAACCAAAACACAAGGATGAGTGATTGCACGGACCTGTATATGGTGGTTTCCTTGCGTGTGTTCTGTTGTGGGCAGAAGCAGTGGGAGTACTGGTGGACTCCCAGTTCAAACAGTGAGGGGAACACCTTGCTGCAGAGGTGGCAGCGGTAGGTCAGCTGCTCTTGGTGCGTCCTGATGTGCTCCAGGAACTGATCCAACTTCTGGAAGGTCTGGGAGCAGGACTTCAACACACATTTGTAAACCTGGAGGGAGGTGAGCACAGTTATTAGGTAGCCACAGCTTTCTATTACGAATATGAATTAATTAAGAAGTCTGCTTGTCTCATGCAATAGTTTACTGGTGGGAGACTATGAGCTCTTCTGTCAGATAATCGATTCTCACAAGACAAAAACTAAGCAAACATGGACTCTGAACTCACCTGCTCCCCTTTGTGCTGAGTCAGATGAGACTTGAGCTGGAAGTAGGTCTTAAACTTGCTGGCACAGAACTGGCACTGGTAGGAGCTGTCGATTACAACTATCTGTTTGGTCTGAGCTTGGCACTGTTGGTCCTGGTTGGACTGCACCTGCATCTGTACCTGAGGATGCCCGTTCTGTGTGGCTTCACCATGGCTGCCCTCCTGGTCAGCCCGAGCCTCAGTCCCACTCTCCTCCAACTCCCCTGGAGCTTCTGTAATCAAGCATTGTGTTCACTGTAAGAGCTAGAGCTGTAAATCTGATGCTGGATCAGTAGCTGTTATTACTTTTACGATTAGGATCAGCATTCTTGTGGGACAAAAGTATAAGCAACCTACAACTCACTAAATACAGAAAATAGACAGATATTACCTGTTTGAACTACCTCTTCTTCAGTTTGTGTTTGACAGTTCTGCTGCTGTGACCCCTCCTCCTCTGGTTCACCTTGCTGCTGCTGCTCCCCACCCCCTTCCTCCTCATTGGAGGACACTGGTACCACCTTGACTGTGATTGGTAATCTGGACACTGTGCTGGCCACACCCATAGGCCACACCTTTGAGAAAATGTAAAAATCGAAGGAAGTGCTTTAAGATACATTTCACCAGCGTGATTGATTAACAATCTTACCTTAACCCTTTCCCCAAACAGTGACTGTCGAATCATAGCTTAGCAACTATAAGTAGGCACTGCAGGTCTGTCAACTTTTGGATTTCTCCACAAGTACATAGAGTTTACAGAGAGTCAGAGCATGGTTTCTCCTTTTCAGCATTTCAAAACCAAAAATACAAGAGCAAAGGTGTAAGGAATGGATCAGTCTTGGAACCTATCTGCTATTTGTCTGATGACGATAAGACTCTACTTCACTTGGGGTCCCAACATTGAGCCCTGAGGAACACCAGCCCAGGCCAATATTTCAGGCTAATCTGGTGTAGCCAGCAGATTTCAGAGCCAAGACTCAATCATCCATGTGGTCATTTTGGCTTATCTCTACAAGCAGATATCTGCATATGAACGATCAACTTTTAAAAAAGCTAAACTAAATCTAACTAATCATGAGACAGTGGTCGATGGATTCCAAAATTGCATTTCAGCCAAGCTGTTTCACCTCTCCGCACAGATTGTTTACCTGCTGTTAGAACATGTTTGGTCAACACTACTGGGACTACAAACGGAAACCAGGGCACTTCTGATACAAAAATCTTGGCCCATTGCCTAAATATGTATGCAGAATCTGTTTATAGACATTGGGAATGGATTAAACCATGTGTCTGTGTGCTCTAACGGAAGTTAAAAACTCAAGTGTGTTTGGCTCACTAGCTTACTACCTACAGAAGTAACCCAGCATTACTTTCAAAGCAAAGGAGCATATGTTGATCTGTGGGGTTACAGGTTATGCTGAGAGAAAAAAATCCATTCTCAATAGCATTTCCACTCCGTGGTATTCTCCCACTGTGAGGTACTGGATGTCACTAAATCAGAGGTTAGATTCATATCACTGCTCTGTCCTCTGATTTGGAATTTACACTCTGGCAAGTGTTGCGTTCACCAAACACACTGGTTAATCCTCATCCTGAGTACCTTTCTCTTGAAAAGTTAAAGTAAAATAAACTGTAGATTCAAAGCATCCAAACAGGGTTTTGTCTGATCTTATGTGTTTCCTTATCATATTAATAATTATAGCACTAAGTAGGCCCACACTACAATACAAGAATAGTGTTTTTTCTTTCTTTCCATGTGTTCTACATGGATGCTAACTTTTGCTAGATGCTAACCCGGGACATGCAGCTTTAGCCTCAGTTTATATAGCATGACATCAACTGCATCAAGTGCATACTAAAGACACTTTCACATGGTTCAGTTAAATGATTCCGCTTGAAACATTCGGCAGGTCAGTGGCAGGCTATGTTTTACATAAACTCATGGACCCAACATCATCTTATTTGATGAACTAGCTACACCAGATGAAATCTGCTGGTGACAGTCATCATTTCAGTTGGCAAAATAAAGGGTCACCAGCTAGGAATGAGGAGCCTGCTTTTGTGCACCTCTGTCTGAAATCAGTGACTCATTGTTTCTATGAATTCTGCAAGGTTAATCTTTCACTATCACTGTAAACTGCATATGTGCATGGGCAAAAATGAAAAGAGTGACAGACGTAGCAACGGTAGTTAAGGGGGTTAGGTCTTAACAAACAGCCAATTCTGAATTTTTGGGCTAGCATTGCCTAAAATCTGTTTTTATTTGTTTGTAAGAATTTATGACATCAACTGTGATGACTTGTGAGGATGGTTCTGTGTGGAGAATACACAGTTTTGAAAAAAAATTATTATCACAAACTATTTCGAACCTTGTGTGTCTGCATGTGTTTCTTCACGTTGGACTTTTGGGCAAAAGCTCGGCCGCAGACGATGCACTGAAACGGTTTCTCTCCAGTGTGACTGTAGAAAGAAAATAGTTGAAAGTCATTTCTAGAAGGGCACTGAGTCCATTTCTTCTGAGTCTATTTTTAGATGAACACAGTCTGCCATAGTAGCCAGTATCTCACCTTCTAATGTGCTGCTGAAGATCAAAGTTTTTGGAGAAGATTTTGTCACAGAAATTACACTTCAGCTTCGGAACTTTTCCTTTCAGCTGCTCTGCTAAGGAGGGAAATCCAGTGAATGAATTTTTATCCTACAACCATCATCATACATTTCAAACTATGGCTATTATGTTACGCTGCGCAGTTTCCTTTTTTCTTTTAGTATTTTAAACCATATAAAATATAGCAAACTAATTGAGATATGGCTTTCTTTTTCAAGAGAACAAAGAACAAAAACAATTACATGAACACAATCAGCAATACAGTAACAAAACAGGAGTAACACAGCGACACAATAAACAGGTAATTATAAGAAACAGTTGCAGGAATCATTAACAACATCAGACAATAAAGCTTTAAAATCTCCAAGGGCAATGAAGACTCAGGTTTGGGGCAGTTTGCAGTTAAATACATTAAGGAGGTGCACAGTATCTGAAACCACCTCTGTCAACGTTAGTGCCAACATACTGGATTTCTAAGGTGATGCAGGCACTGAAACGTTTCCTGTAGTTACTAAAATAGTCACATATAAAGAGTTTGTGAAACAGAATCTCACCTGTGGATTATTATTTTAAAAAGGTCAGACTTGTGATGGTCTTTGTTCGTGTCCCTCACATACCTGTGGCTCCATCTGAGCTTTTCTTGCTACTCCTCGACCTTTTGGGAATGATGACCTTTTCGAAGTCGCCCAGCTCCGTCAGGTTGGTGGTGATGCTGCAGGTCTTTGTTTTGGTGCCCTGCTTCCCAGGGCTGTAGACAGGAGGGGTGGTGAATGACTGGCTCTCCACACACTGACTGGACACCTGAGGGAGACAAACGAGCTCAGTGCTTTGTCTCAGACTGCTTTTCAGTGTCAGTCTTCTGTGCGTACGACCAAACTCCTTATCTGATCATGTAATTTAGTATTTCTGAGCTCATTTTACTTGGAATTTTCTTAAATTTGGTCCTTTAAATACTGCGGCTACAAAATCTTTACATTTTTTTCTCATGCAACATTAGAAAGTCTGGAGTTAAATGGTTCAGATGGTAACCCTCACTTGCACAGGATGGAAAGGCTGCAGACCCAACGTGTGGATCTCTGCACCACCACCCCCGGCCATATGGGGCAGCGTGCTGTACACCTGGACCACTGAGTTGCTGTGGCTCGCTGGGACCTGTGAGGTGAGCGGCTGCTGGGCGGGCTGTCCAGCTGGCAGGGGGTGGGCCGGTGTCTGGCTGGAGGGCAGGGGGTGGGAGGACTGCTGCTGTTGCTGCTGCTGCTGCTGCTGCTGCTGGTGATGATGATGGTGATGATGGTGGTGGTGGTGATGGTGCTGCAGGTATGAAACACCAGCTGTGTGCATGCTCAGGTTACTCTGCAATACAGTGAAGGAAGCAGATTGGATAACAGTGCGTTAAAAATGTTTTATGGACACTGTACGCTCAGAATGACTCATAATGGACATTTTCATCAGTCCTAAATTTGCTCTGAATCATCTCACACTTTGTGATTTAACTGACTTTAAAAAGAGAGCATGACAAACAGCGCCTGGCAAAGATATGACGCTTTATAGGGCTAGGACTTATACAAGTGACGGAAGGCAAAGCATCTAGTGTGTAACGTTGTGCTGTATTACCTGTATAGGCGTCTGCATGGTGGCCATAGGCTGGTCGATGGAGGTGAAGGCTGAGATAGCCGACATCAGAACATCGTCACTGACCAGCACGTTGCCTTGGACCAGAGTGTGTGTCAGAGGGGAGGGAGGGACTGTGATGTAGGTGGATACCTGATGTGTAAGTGGGGAATAATACACAAACATATGAGTAATATAAGAGAGTAAACATGCATGAGTGTGTAAAAATGTATCATTCTTACCTACTTTGCTAAAGACTGTCATCACAACTGGACACATTTGTCATAGTCTCAGAGGAAATGAAGGTTTTTGTTTCTATAGTCCTGCTCTCAATGCTGTTCTCTTTTACAAAAATTCAATAACAATATTTCTGATCAAACACCTTATCAATCACCCACATAAAAACACCCTCACTAGCTTTACCTGTCTGTTGGCGGGAGTTTGTGGTCCAGAGCTGATTGAGGGAACCGGTGTGTAGGCATTGGTGGAGGCCAAGGACACTGTGGACAGGGAGGGGACGCTGGACTGGCACTGCTCCCTCTTGTGTGTCATGAAGGCTGGCAGAGAATTGAACTGTTTCTTACACTTCCCACACAGGAACACATCTTCGTCGTCTGTAGGAAGGACAGAGGTTTGAGGCACCGTGAGTGCTGTATACTGCAGTCATAACCTCCAAGAAAAACCAGGCCATTATCATGGGCAGAAAAAAAGCCTGCGTGACGGCATCATCAAAGACGGGCAGCGCAGAAACAACACAGCAGGTCCAGAGAGTATACAAGGGCACAGTCACAGGCTACTGGCAGCACTGCTCACACAGCTTCATGTTTCAAAATCATCAGTCATGAGAAATTATTTAGTTTTTCATAACCAGGGTTCAACACAACTTCACTTCACCAGATACTTCACTGCAATGAAACTTCCCAGCAGCGAGCCCACATGGCAACTGGCCCATCATGCTGTCAGACTGGGCCTGACTGGACCTCATGGGTACAGGCCCTGACGCCAGGTACTCGCCTGTCACCTCTCCTCACAGGCCTGGCTCCTGTAGGGGTCCTTGATCTCCATACCCTCTTATCCTACCACTCATCTGTGACCAGTTTGTGTTGTGACACCCTATCAGGACCCGATACCCCCCTTCAACAGTTCCCAGGGTCACACAGAGACACAAACCCTCCCACTATAATGAGGTGGCAAGTATGACGACATTGTCATAATATTCTGAAGCAAAACAGCTATGCATTTTTATATGTGACACAAGCACAAGTTGCAGTGCCATAACATCAGGAAGATATACTATAAGTAAATGCTGCTGGTGCACAAGTACTAAGGGGGAGATCTTTTAGTCACAATTCAATAACAACCAAAACTACTGCCACATGTGACGAGCTGAAAAAAAAAATAAAAATCCAAATGTAAGTACATAGAACACAAACCTTTTGGGGAAAAAGAGCAAAGGTGTTATCTCACACACAATATGCCACACATTTAGTGAGTGGGGCCATTGTTTAAGTCAACATTATATTTTTTAATTGAGTCAATACTGCTTTAAAGACAGTATTCCTTTACAAGCCCATTTCAAATAAGGGTGTTTGTGTTTTGTGTTTTACTTGGCTCCATAAAGCAAAGATACTGTTCTGACAGTAGGATTTGTATTCCTCTGTTTGTTGGGTTATCACTCAGCTGTCATTTACTATATTTGCTGCACATACCCATAGACTGGATCGTGGACGTCCCAGAGACGTTCTGGCTGTTTGGGTCGGGAACTCCACCTTGGCCATCCAGCAGAGACTGGACAGCCAACACTGTCTGGTTGTCCATGCCTGAAGAGGAAGAGGAGGGTGGAGAAACATGTAATAAGTCACATGCTGCAGAGCTGCATTCAGAAAATCTGAACGTAGTATTAAGTCGTTGAGGGGTCTAGGTGATAAGCTAGGCCCTGGAGATGGAAGGAACCTGTGTCTTGTTAAAATACATTTCAATAGGGAGGATCTTTGCCATCACAGTCTGTTAAACCTTCAGATGTAAAATAAAAAATGAGTCATGATTTAAGGATCAGGATTAGCAGCTTTATAAAATGTTTTCTCCTGCAAATTCAATCCTTTTCTTATAATATATTTAGGAAAGAATGTACACAAATATAATAATAATAATAATAATACTCTAAGAGATCAAAATACACAAAACATGGGGTTGCTGTGAATTCACTTCTAACACAGACGCAATATCAGTCCTTATGTTACTGTAGCTGTGATACAGTGTGTTGTGTTCAGGGGCCTGGCTGCTGCAGATATGTCAAAATCTGTGCAGCAAGATTGGGAGACATCATTTCATGACCTGACTGCAATATGATGAGACCGACTTACAGTCGTGAGCTCTCCATAACGTCTGAACAATAATCAATCTGTTTGTTTGTTTGGTCACTGTTCCTTCTTTGGGATGTTTTGATTGTTATAACACAAATTGACGCATTCACATCTATTTACAGTGAGTTTTACGTACACCGATATGATCCTGGTATATTGACGATGTTTAAAATACATAATTACATGTTATTGCAGCTGCAGTTAGGTGGTTATTGACAAATTATGCCTACCTTCAAGCACTTCAAATATTGCTTGCGCCATCTTGTAGCTCCTCTGCTGTGCGATAGGTGCTCGATTAGCAGGGTCTGCCTGTTGAGGTGCACTCCTATCGACTTATAGGAGAGTACATTGAAAACACTGAAACGAGAGTTTGGATCCAACACTTTGGACACGAAGTAGCTACAGCTTGTTTGTTTGACTGAAACCGTCAAAACATTACAATTGAAGTTAATCCAGCATTGTCCTATGTGACACAATATTTGTGGCACACTTGAGATTTGAGTATAACAATATCTCCCAAAACGTTTACTTAGAGGCTATGACTTTAATGATGTAAAAATCCCAAAACAAAACAATTAGAAATCTGTTTTATTACACCTCATACCCTGTAGTATCTTAAATATATTCAGTTTCACAAATTTATTTAAAAAGGACTGTTCACATGTTAGGAACTAAATATCTAAAATTCCCTATAACTCCAAAGGCAAAAGAAATTCATTTTAAAATCTTAAACTGAGTGTATCCATCCATGACTTATACTGATATTGATTTGGGATTGAAGCCAATAATTGTGTATTCTGTGATGATACTGAAACTACTTATAATTTATTTTTTCAATGTAGGCTATGCTTTATGTCTTGATGCACATGACTGACTTTCCCCAAACCTTTCTCAAAAGGACATTGTTTATGGCCTCATCATGGACAACAGCAAGGATGACTTTCTGGTAACTAACGTTCTTATACTTTATTTACTTTACTTATGTACACAAATCCAAATATATGAAGGTGAAACCTTCTGTACTGTGTTTCATGAGTTTCTTTCTTATTTGAAAGCCAGTAAGCTAATTCGACATAAAAATGCAATGGAACTGTTTAGCACAGTATGATTTACAAAAAAGCACAACCCTTAATTTATTTTATTATTATTTATATTTCTACATACATACATGTTTTGTATACAATTCCATACCTCAATCTCCTGTTTGTTTTGATTTAACTTGTTTGTTTTTGTTTCTGTCTGTTTTTGATATAATGAAAGATGTTAAGGTCATGTTTGTGCATGAAAACTGTGCAGTTACCAAACAAAAACAAAAATCAGGTCATTAAAAATGAACGTGCTGCAAGTTCTATTTTTTCCGTGGAGCGTGAATGCACCTTAAGATCGATGACTCTGCGCTCGATAAAATGACAGACACCCGTGTTACACCAATCAGAGACAGGCCGTCCCGCCCTCCGGAAAATGCAGCTTCTCGACCAATGGCAACTGTCAATTTGAACCACGTGCCGATTTCGCGGCAAAAAAGATTTCGCGCGAAAACCGTCCGAGCCTTGTTTAGATGTAGATCAGCTGGGACAATAACAACAATAACAGCCGATAACGGGGACGGAACGGCGTTTTTATAAATGGACCTCGCCCGGTGAGACTCACGGACGGACCAGCTGCTGCTGTTTTACCGGACTCGCGTGTATTTAACCGCTTTATTTCCTCATATTTCCAGTTTTGTCAGACAGCTTCCTGCGTGCCCCAACAAAACGAGGGGGTTGAAGAATTGCGGCTAATAACTCAGCTAGCATGCTAACCTGCCCTATATATTCATATCCAACGTTACCGCAGTGTACTCCGCTTAACTAGCTGTCGCTGTGTTACATGTACTCTCAGCAGAGCCTCAGAGTTGTGGTGATGTATTTTACAGTGTCGATATTTTATCTCGATAGCTCACTCCTGGAATGCTGCTATAAAGTTTTAATATCTATATAACTAAGCCCCGTCTCATGTGTAAGCGTAGATAATATTGTTTTACAGACTTCCATAGCTAGTTTGTCGGCTGCAGCGGGTTGTTTGTGAACTTGTGTCAGTCTTTGTTGTCAGGACATTAGCTAGCTCGTTAGCAGGGCTGGTAGCTGTGTGGAGGGCAGTGTGGCCAGGCCTCGCGGCTCTACTGTACTGACAGGAGAGATGAAAACAAAAGATTAGCTCGCTCCTTTGCTAGCTCGCTAACCCCCTGCGTGTACTGCGGCCACGGACAATTTGCGACTCTGTCTTTGATAACATATCAGCGGCTCACGGCGAGGAGTTGGTATACAGTTAGCAACATTAGTTAATTTGCCAAATTTCCTGTTTGGCAGAACATCCTGTCTTGCTGTGTTGCCTCCAGCTTAAATTATCTCTCAGCTGTTAGCTTACTGTATATTTAATCTAAAGTAACATGGTTAGTGTTAATGTATTTCTAGCAGCTTGTTTGGAAGCAGTAAGATGGACATTTTAGAAAGGGGAACTTTTTAAAGAAATGTTGAAGCTGCCTATAAATGCCTGCAAGCAAACTTTCAGAAGGTTTCATCATTGTTCCCTAAATTCAAGTACAGCCAAACCAAGTGGGTGCTGAGACCCAAACTGCACCATCTTAGCTTACAGCCCCCAAAGTCCAGTGAAGGGGTACCCAGTGACACACTGCCATGTCAGAGACTCTGATAACGGGCCAGACATCGGAGGATCTGTTGGCTGACTTTGAGACTTTGCTGAACTCTGGGAGTATTGAGCTGGGAGAGGACCACCAGATAGTGATCATCACCAGCCCCAGCAATGAGGGACTCCACCCAGCCGCTGCACCCAGCAGCACGGGGGAAATCCTGCTGTTTGCCACGCCACAGGGCCCCGTTGACGTGGGGATCCAGGACAAGAGACGACCTGCTCTGGGAAGACCTCCGGTGAGGAGAAGGGGGGGGGGGGGGGTGTGGGAAGAAGGGGGAGAGGCAGAGGTCAGAGAGAGTAAAAGAGCAATAAAGGAGGAGGTTAGCTGAGGAGGTGACATGTTTAACATGTGTTAACATGTTTACATGAATGTGTTTCTGCCTGCCAAACAAAGCTGTAAGAGTCTCTCCACCTGTTGCTCTAAGACGTTTTGCTTTTCATGTAGTAGGGAGTTTCTTTTTCATTCATTTTCACTTTCCTTTCTTCCTCCTAACACATAATTAGTACACAGTTGTAACAACGTGTAGTATATATATTGATGGCAGTTTTGACAATGTCTGTTTTCTTCCTACAATCATATCAGGTAAAGAGGAAGTTGGACCTGGACAGTGACCATCAGTATGTCAGCACCACTCGATCGTCCATAGGCCAAGCGCCACCCTCCACACCTGCCCCTCCCAGAGGTACACACACACACAATTTTCTGCTGATTTTTCTTTCATTGTTCCCCAAAATTCACAGCAGCAGCAACACGTCAGCTGTGTGTGAGCCCTACCTCCCTCCAATCCATACAGACTCTGACCTTTGTCACAGCCGTCATTGTCCTAGAAACAGCTGTTCTTTTATCAGGACAGACAACAGCCTGCCAGCCTCTCTTTGTCTTCACAGGCTGACTATCGGTATCTAAAATAATTAAAACTATTGGCAAAATGACTTAAGACTCATACAGGAAGACAATCATTATTTTGTGATTCATTTATGTTATGTTCTCCCTCCTTATTGACCTTGATCAATTGTTGTGGTTCACCAGTTTAAAACATAAGAAAGGAGCTTAAATGGTTGCCTACCGGAGTAACGTTTCACTATATGTATAACAAACAAAAAGGAAACTATACTTGGGGTGTAAAAGACGGACAGGATCATGGGTTTTGTAGTCCTTTATTGGCTCAGCACTCTTGGTGTAGCCATTGTTCTTTCACTGCATAACACCTCAAATTCATATAAAATGTGTTTTTAAAATGGGATAGATACAAGGTATAATGATATGGCGAGGAGTGCAAACATAAACTGCAGTAAGAGAAATGCATTTTAACAACTAAAAGTATATTAAAGAGTTGATTTTACATGCAGCAGACACTGGAGCAGAAGCATTAGTGTGAGTATAACACTGAAACTGCTTTAAACGTGACACTCATTTCATCCCGTTAGCCTGAATTCTTCCTTGAAAACACAGTGGTCGTGAAACGTAAGAGTTGCTATGAATTATGTGAAACTAAATAAAAGCAGGTGGGATTTAGGAAAGTTTTTAAAAGCTGTGTTTCTGAATCTTCGAGTCAGGATATTCCCCAGAATGTGCTTTTTGTGTCCTTTGAATTTAGCAGAAATCACCTTTGCTTAACAAAGGATAAGTGTAAAATTAAAAAATTAAAAACCCAAGGCTTGGTGTTTTGCACTGAAATGACATTTTCAATAGGTTTTTGTATTTGCCACCACTGTTCGTGGAAAGAGAAAAATACACACTGGAAATAAATGGAGGAAAAATGACATGCTTGCCAGAGACAAATCATAGCTTACATAAGAGCCACATAAATCAAGAGACCTCTGTGTTCAGTTCACTTATAATTGTGCCATTTCTAAAAAAAATATCAGATATAAATGTCAGATTTTCACAGGTTTAAAGTGAGCAAGGCTGTATGAGTCGGCTGTGAAAAGACGCCACTGTCACTGAGACACACCTGAAGCAGCACAACACTGACCCAGTTTAACACTCAGTGTGAATCTGAGAAAAGGACTCCGGTCTAAAGTGACGTGCTCGTTTTGCTTTGGGAGACTACAAAAATAACATGTTTAATTAAAGTTACAAATAGTAAAGTGGCATCAGAGCTCATAATTTGTTCCATAATTACATTTAAAAAGTAAAAACTACATCACAGTGCTGCCACACACAGAAACTAGAGCTACTGGTGTAAGTCATGAGTAAGGATGTCCCAATCCAATCTCAAAGATTGGTATCAGCCGATCAAGGCATTTTTTAGTGATCAGCGATCAGCTATATTGAGCTTATAGGGCATGAGCCCCGCCCGCAGTGCAACACTACACACCATAAATGAAAGCAAGAAGCAGAATGAGACTGTTTTTTTATGTTATTTACCAAAGTTACGAGCACTCATTTTATTCAGCTCAGTGTGAGAAACTGCTGGTGTTATCTATGGCGCATGGTGTTTCACCGCCCTGCTCGGGGGAGAGACGGTGTAGAGCCGATGACACCCACACTCACCACACCACTGCAAACTCAACAAAAGCCCTGTGAGAAAAAAAAACCAATAAGAGTATTTACTTAATAAATCTGCGCAAAAGAAGTCCAGACAATGAAAATATACACACAGCTAATGCAGGTGGTGAACGCTGCATTGAAGTAACAAACATTGGAGAATACTCTCTGAAAGGGACAGAGACATTGTCCTTAAGACAGCGATGAGGCAAAAAATATTAAAGGCAGGGTTTGTTATTTTATACTTTGTCCAGTTTAAAGACCATCGCTCAAATGCTCTCTTTACGTGAGCTCCCATGTCAGTCAGTAGAGTTCTTTACATCGCTTCTGACTTTAGATTACTTGAGGACATATCCTCATTTCAGCTAGCTGGTAGCACAAGTTTGAGTTGAGACGTCTTAACTCCAGTTAGCTCCCAGAGCTGTCAAAGGCTCAATTGAGTCTAGCATGCGATGTAAGATTATCACATTAAGGCACTTCTTAACCAACTGGAAGGCGATAGCAACACTTAAATATTATATTCATTTTTTCAATATATTGCCATGTTCTATTACTGAAGACTGGACAAAGGAGGTTCAGTGTGCCAATACTAGAACTACTGGTAAATGATATGATGTTCTAACATTTGTGAGCAAAGTGCTGCCCTGTATTGTCAAAAAAAAAACTCCTGGAAAATGTCCTGGAATTTTTTTTCTTTAAGAGTGTGAACCCTGAAGGATCTTCTGTTCTCTAGGATATAAATATTGTGGAATTTGATCAAATGCAATAATATGCAGATATGAAAATGTAAAAATGACTGCCCATGGATGTACAGTATAACATGGAACAATAACTAGCAAACTGAAAAGTAATGTTTTATCTAAATGTGACCTGTTCAGTGTTTGGGACTAGTAACTTTTTACATGTAATTAAATTACAAAGTAATTGGAACTAGTGACAATTACTGAGGAAAAATTATATAATTAAATTACAGTTACTAATTAAAATGTTGGTGATAACAATGGGGTTACTTTCATATATATATATATATATATATATATATATATATATGTATATGTATATATATATGTAATAATAAAGATAATTTTTGCTATAAAGTTTATATTTAGACTAAAACATTAATTCTGTTGCTTTGCATCTTTTCACTGTGCAGGAATGTCTTCTTTAAGCAAACTCTATTTCCAGACATTTTTTTTAGCTTTATAGTCCAGTTTAAAACATTTGTTAGGAAAGCAATCAAAAAGTAATCAGCTGTAATGACTTACATTACGTTGAAGTAAATAAAATAAAATACAACTTATTACATTTTTAACTGGGTAACCCATAATCTGTAACCTATTACATTTCAAAGGTAACCTTTCTAACTATTTTATGAATAGGGCTGTGACAATAACTGCATCACCGCAATACCGCGGTCACGTGATGCCTACCGCGGTGAAGAGGTCATCACCACACCACACACACACACACACACACACACACACACACACACAAAAAAAGCTGATTTATCATGGCGGCGGATCTGGTTCCCAAGCCAAATGTTAAAAGAATACTCCGACGATTTGGGAGTTATGCCCTTTCGCTATCATTTTCATATTGAGACAACATTATGGATATCGTTTTTGTGTCTGTACGTCCAGTGGCTGGGTCTCAGCAGTTAGCATTGGGGTCAGTACGTCCGGCGCTGTGATCCGTGGAGGGATACACCAGTGAGCAGGCACAGGCACAGACGTAGCCTGTAAACAAAACTCAGCTGTTCATTTAGCCTAGCGATATCTCCGGACTATAGTAGCTGCAATGAACGACTTTGAACGCGATTTTGAGGAGTTTCTTGTAGCGGACACAGACCCAGAGCCATACCTGTTTGAGCCGGAGCATACAGATGAGGAACTCCCAGGTGTTGGATGCTGAGCGGGCGAGAAGAGAGGCTGAATCCTCCGGAGCGGTGGAGCAGCAAGGGGCCGAGGGGAGACGGAGCTCAGGGGAGGATTGGTGGTGTAGCTGCGGGGCTAGCTAACATATTCCTACGGAGGTGGAATCATTTTGCTGCACAGAATGGGATTCGGTGCTACCATCGTTGGGGAGATATATCATCAGGAGGAAAACCGCCGCAGAGAGTGCATCACAAGGAATGAAAACTTTGCAGCAATCACTATGTTAAACTGGAAAAAACGCCCAGGCCTGCAGGAGCTGATGCACAGCTTTCAGTCGAGTGAGTAATATCGTCCATGTCGTGTCTTTGTTTGCTTTTACCGAGTGACCTAGCGTACCTGTCCCAGAGCCAGCTGCAGCTGTTGCTCACCGGGGTATCCCTCCGCGCAGGACGTAAACACACTATAGTTCATGTATCAAACCTCTTCTGAAACAACTAAAACGGACTCTCATTTTTTGAAATAATGTTTAAACATGTTTATTTTAAATGCACATGCAGAAATGGCTGTGACGTATCACCGCCATACCGCGGTGATACGTCACTCTGTCACCACTGTGAGAAAAAATACATACCGTCACAGCCCTAATTATGAAGCTTATAATTTATAATCCTTTACCGCTTGACATCAACAGAACTCTCCCCTTCTCGCCCATCATTAAAAATATCTCTCAGAGTACCTTCAAGTAGCTTCCCCGACATGCCACGTGTCTTATTTAATTTAAAAATTGGAAATAAAATCCAAAGTTATTCATTCTTTACTGCACAGTTTTGTTTTCATTCTTGAGTTTTAATTTGCCAGGTCGTTCAGGCCAACACCACAATTTTATTGGATAAACAGGATGAATATATAATCTGTCAGCTCGGAGACATGTGATGCTCTTCTTCACTGCTGCCTCACTCTGTGCTGAAGGCAAACAAGGGTGTAGTTTTATGAGAAAAGAAACTATCAAGTGTGGTTAGAAGCAGAATTTTTAAACGTATGTGTTCCCTTTTCCTGTCTGTTCAGTTCCTCGAACCACGACAGAGAAGTCGCGGTATGACACATCCTTGAACCTGACCACCAAGCGCTTTCTGAACCTGCTGTCCCAGTCGGCTGACGGCGTGGTGGATCTGAACTGGGCCTCGCAGGTCCTGGATGTCCAGAAGAGACGCATCTACGACATAACCAACGTCCTGGAGGGAATCCAGCTCATCTCCAAGAAGTCAAAGAACAACATCCAATGGCTGTGAGTGTAAATAAAGACTAAATATTACTGCATCAGATTGGTATATGAAACATAAACTGTTGCAACACCAAAACATAGTAAGCACAAACACAGTAGATGAAAAATCAGAAAGTATGAATATGCAGGATGATACAGGATGTGCTGTATTACAGCAGTAAAATATTAAAAAGTGTCTGATATGTTGTATTTGAAGTCTTTAAACCTTGATTTATTTCCTTTATCTGTGCTCTCCTCCCCGGCAGTGGTAATCGAGTTGATGCTGCGTTGGTTTCTCGCCATAAGGAGCTGCAGAGGGAGGTGTGTGACCTCACAGAGGCTGAGGAGCAGCTGGACGAGCTCATTTCCAAATGCAACCTGCAGCTCCGACTGCTCACAGAGGACCCACAGAACAAGAAATATCCTTTGGAATAGTATTAGTAGCTTGTTTAATTTTGTCAGCAGGCATAGACAGCAAAGCTTTTTTAAGATAGTGTTGTGGTCTTGGACCTTGTCAGTCTCAGAATGACACCACTTGTATTCCTTCATCATCGTTTCCATCACGTTGGGCTATGTGCGCTGCCAGGACTTGCGGAAGTCATTTGACTCCCCGGACCAGCTGGTCATGGTGATCAGAGCTCCACCAGAGACCCAGATGCAAGTGTCAGAGCCCTGCAAGGTACCAGTTTTGAATGATTTCACCCTTTTGAAGCACATTTATTTGGAGGTTGTGAGGTTTTCACATGATTGTGCAAATTTATCTCCAGGGTTACCAGGTGTCGCTGAAGAGCACGCGGGGTCCAATCGACGTCTTCCTCTGTCCAGAAGACAGCTCCGGCGTCTGCAGCCCCGTGACAGGAAGTAGTCCCTCCAAACCCAATGCTGACCCCTCCCTGGCCCCACCTCCCACACAACCTACACAACCCACAGACCAATCACAAGCCAGAACATCCACAGCCACAGTAGAAGTGGGTTTATCATCTCCAGCATCGACGTCATCCACAGTGACGGCAGCCTCCCAGCAGGAGCCCTCATCACTGGTGTTGGGTGGCGACACAGGTGAGTGTTCACGTTTCTCCTTAAATAAATGGACTCTTCTTGGAATTCCTTAAATAAAAATGTTTTAGGTTACACTCTACCCAAAATCTTGAGCGGATGCTGTGGAAAGTTCTTTTTCATGGAGAACAGTAGCTGTGGTCAGTTAAAATTTCTGTCCGTTAAAATTGATTTTATGGTTGGGAAAAAGTATCAATAGAGACTTCTTAAGCTGCTCTTGCTGCATAATCCACTTCTCTTCTGTCAAACCATGTGCTCAGTCAAATTATAACATTTCATGTCACTAGAAGCAAGAAGGAGATGGATGGTGTACACGTCATGCTCCAGCTGGGTACAGATAGAGGACAACATTTTTTAAATAAGTCAATGAATGAGGATATAAATAAGTTAAAATAAATAAATACCGAAATAGAAGAATATGCCAGTTAGAAAAACTGATTAATAAAAATAAATAATAATTAATTCACAATAACAATAATAAATACAAAATAAAAAAGACATAAAGTTCAATGAAAAGCCAAACTAAAAAGGTAGGTCTTGAGTTTGTTTCTAAAAACATCAACACTCTCTGCGGCCCTCAGGTCTTCAGGCAGGCTGTTCCACAGACATGGACCATAGTTATGAAATGATGCCTCACTGTAGGTTCTTGTTCTAACATTGGGGATGATTAAAAGGCCACTACCAGAAGACCTGAGGGTTCGAGAGGGTTCATACGATAAAAGCAAATCTGAAAAATACGTAGGACTAAGACCATTAGGAGCTTTACAAACCAATTAAAGGATCTTAAAATCAATTCTGAAGCACACAGGAAGCCAATGCAGAGACTTTAAAACTGGTGTAATGTGTGTTCTCTTTCTGGTCCTCGTCGGCACAGATGCAGCTGAGTTTTGTAATAACTGTAACTGAGCAATGTTTTTCGTAGGAAGACCAGAAAGAAGAGCATTACAGTAATCAGTTCTGTAGGTAATAAAAGCATACATGAGTGTGTCTGTGTTGGCTTGAGATAGAAACAGTCGCACTCTGGCAATGTTCTTAAGATGATGAAATCCAGTTTTGGTTATACGGTATATATACGGATATATGTGGTTCAAAACTAAGATTCGAATCAAAGGCAGTTCCAAGGTTTTTCACCTGTTTACAGGGTTTTAGTGCCAGTTCTTGGAGTTTTGTGTTGAGTTTCTCTCTCTGAGCTTCAGGACCAATAACTAAGACCTCGGTTTTGTCCTGGTTGAGTTGAAGAAAGTTTTCTGCCATCCAGGACTTGATATCTGAAATACAGTATCATTTGTCCCTGAGTCATCAGGAGACACGGTGATGTACAGCTGCGTATCATCAGCATAACTATGGAAACTGATGCTGTGCCTCCTGATGACGTTTCTGAGTGGCAGCATGTAAAGATTAAAAAGTGTTGGACCTAAAATTGAACCTTGGGGGACCCCACAATCCATTTTATAGCTTTTTGATGAACATTTGTAGATTGTTACATACAATTCTTTGGCAGAAAGATAAGATTGAAACCAGTTAAAAACGGTACCAGAGAAGCCAACTAGATAGTGAAGGCTGTCTATAAGAATTGAGTGGTCGGCTGTATCCAAGAATGCAGTAAGATCCAGTAGTACTTATACAGAGAGTTTTTGTTCATATCCAGGTCAAGGTCAGGGTCACCGTGACCATGCATCCATCTCATTCTCGGGAACGAGATATCTAACGAACACCTTGAGGGAATCTCTTTAAATTTGGCACAAATGTTCAATTGACCTTAACAATGAAGTAATTAGATTTTAGTGGTCATGGGTCAAAGGTCAAGGTCACCGGAACCTTGCATCTCTCTCATTTTTGTGAACGACCTATCTAAAGAACAATAATAATTTGGTGGTCAAAGGTCCTTGTGACCTTACAAAACATGTTTTTGGCTTTAACTCAGTAATTTTTATGCTGATAATGACAAAATTTCATACACATAGGATATAATGATGAAGTGATGACATTTTATATCCAAAGTTAACATCACTGTGACTTCATACTTATCTGCATAAAACACTTTACTGGCCATTACTCAGCATCATGTCTCAGGAACAGAAGGGGAGACATTTGGTCAGATGAACTGGTGTCACTAATCTTGGAACCGTGCTGACTGTATAGATCTTTTGTGTTGCTGGGGATTAGATTTGTGGGAAGCGTCTATGTTTTCAGACGTGGATGTAAACTGTAAGAGAAACTTGACTTGTGTGCACAGAGGCATACAACTGTGGGGCGGTAATTCTACGTTGTTGTTTTTTTATGTGAAATATAAAAACACCCACAATAAGATAATTATTTAAATGCATCTGGTTGTGGTGATGGCAAATGACCCAGTTGTCTAAAGTCATTTCAGCAACAGGCTGTAACCTGTAACCTCAGCACTCAGCCGTTATTCCGCCGTTATTCAGTGATAACGGCGGAATCATATCACAACACAGACGGGTAGTGTAGAGGAGGGAGTGTCGACACCACAGTCATATGTGTTACTAATAATATTATCATTGGTTTTGTTGCGTTTAAGTGTCCCAGTTAAGCCATGCCAGTGAACTGACACACCTGACTGGCACTCAGCCATTGTTGATGTTATTAATTACTTCTGTGCCTTTCCTGCTGTGACATGTCAAAATGTGTTGCATCATCACCAACACAAGATGGATGATGCACTTTTTGTTGAATCAGCTAAATAGCAAAAACAAATTGCGGTTCAGGGTTTTTCTCACATTTGACTTTCTATAACAGAATCGCTCCTGGAAGGCGACCCATTCTCCAGCCTCGGAGACATGCCCGATTTTGACCTCTCGCCCCTCTCCTCCTCGGACTTCCTGAGTGGAGATGGCTTTTCTCTCCCATTGGACGGTTTCATCAATCTGTCCCCCCCTCAAAGTCATGATTACCACTTCGGACTGGAGGACCATGAAGGCATCAGTGAACTGTTTGACTGTGACTTTGGTGACCTATCGCAAGTGTTGGGGGACAGTTAGATGAAGAAGACGAGGAGCATGTGAGCTTCATGATGTAGGACTTTTCCTCTGTTCCCTGGGGCTTTTAAAAGAGGGCTGGAAATTAACATTTTATGGGCAACTCTTTAAAAAAAAACAAAAAACCCAAACTTAATGTTTCAATTTTGCGGTGTGGGAAAATGTTTTGTGTAGTAATTGCCTGTGATCCCCAAAACTACAAAATCTCAGTCCCCAAAATTGTACAGCACATTATTGGCACTTCTCTCTGGCCATTTAAATTTTAGACCAAGACTTTAGCTTTAGTATAGCTATTTAAATTATTTATATGAATGCTATTTTAATATTTTGTATCAAGCGTGGTTCTTGTTGTTATTGATTATGTTTTATCCAAGTGGATTGTGCAGGTGTTTGTGGGCGGAGTATGGACTCATAGGGCTGGTTTCCTTAACCCCGATTATCCGACATGCTACGAGTCATTGGGCTGGTTTTTAGACGTGTCAGTCTGAAGTGTTTTCTTCAAAGAGGAGACGTTTACATCCCTCAGCTGAAGCTGCTTCAGTGGAACCAGCAGCGTAGATTCAGTGCTGGGCTGGTCAGAAGCGTCTCGGAGCTATGGTGCAGTTTCACACTCTCAATATGTTTTTCCACAGTGATAGAGGTCGTTATAAGCACAAAAGAAAAGGCTTCTCTCCTCTTAATTAGTTTTATCTGAAACACTGGAATCCTGACAGACTAGTGTCTGACAGTAACACTTAAAATGTATCATTGCCCCAACTTAATGATTAGATTTGCACACGTTCAGTCTCTTACAGTGAGTTAAGAGTTTGTAAAGAGAAAAAAAAAAAAAGGTCCGATTTGAATCACCCTTCAAACCCACTGACCAAGAGATGGGCTCTCTCTACGAGGTAGTATGTATTTATATAAAGAACACAAATAAGAATTGTGATGCTTTTGGGAGCTTGACCCTCATCTTTCCTCAAATAAATGGTAACAAAGAGTTACCGTGACATTTTGAATATTCATAGTTTTTCTTCAAAAAACACATTTACTTTGGCCGTCTGGACTAAAGTCTGCTGTCACTGAATTGTTTCCCAAAAAGCATTTTAGAGAGTGTAGGGCTACGTTCAGACATCAGCCTGTCTCCATGGGTTGCTGTGGTAGTGATTAAGGGCTCATTTATACTTCCTTTACATATGGAAATAGGTACATCCGTTTCAAATGTTGTAAATGCCTCTGCCCTCACACTTTGTGTCCTTTATGTCGGCATATATACAGCCAATAGATGGCACTAGAGGGCAGAGTCAAAAGTTTCACACAACAACAAACGAGACGACGGTGGAAGAGGTTGTAATATTGTTCCTTTAAATGGAGACAGCCTTGTAGACGGCAGTGGTCTGTGGGGCCATTATATACATCCCTAAATGTGGACAAAGAATTCATTTCAGTGTACTACAGATTATTCCTTTCCGCCATTATTTAAATTTCTTTATCATCTCCCACAGTCGTATCTCACTTGAAATATGCCACACTGCCGCCAAGGTCTCCGGTGGTACTGCTGCGTTTCGTCCGTATCTTTCAGATGAACGCAGAGTATGGACAGAAGTCTCCATCTCAGTTTCCAATATTGAGCATAAATGAGCTCTCAGGCGACACTAACTATGTAGCAACCCTGGTGAGCTGGCTTTCCAACGCAGAAACATGAGAAATGAAGTCCCAACATTTAGCCCTCCAGACAGTTTATCGTGGTGTCTGTCCATGGACTGTTCCTCAAGTTGTCCTCTTTAGTGATGTGCTAGTAGCAGCATGGATCTGCTCTGCTGGTGTGCAGGAAACCAGGTGATGGTGGTCTGCTGCAGTTGTTAGATATTTAAAAAACTAATACTGAATAAGTTCTCTATTAGTTAGCTAGGCGTTTAGCCATAGACTCAGGTGTTTGGAGCAAAGCAAGGTCTTAAATGTTTTCGATGCAAACATGAATGAGAGTGTAACTGTTTTAGATGCATTTCGTGGGTGTTGTGTAGGTCGATGATAGGTTTTTACAGGTTTAGAAAATGCTTGAAGACAAGTGCATGTTTTTTATTTTTCTTTCAACTTTTTCAGCCAAGAGTTCAAGTGAGAAAAGTTCACCAGATGCCTGTAGACTGTTGCTCCCGAAACCACCCGACTGTTGTCATGCGATGAGCCCCCAGCAGGTTCACAGCCCTGATACCCAGCTAGAGAAGTTGAGTAGATCCTCAAAGATCGTACACTCTTGTTTTCTAAAAGCATTCAGTGTGTTTTTTTTTATACAATGTATGAATTAAAACTGCGTCTTTGCTTTTACCAGCCTAATCAGTGTAGAGCAGTGTTGACTTCAGGAAGGGTTAAGTGGAGGTGATTGGCTCTTGATAGGAATCCAGAACAGGGACATGCTGTTATTGTTCAGTGTATGCACTTCAGATCAGTTCAGAAAGTTAATGTACATGCCTTAAATCAATGACCTCGACCATGTAAATAGAGGTGATACCCAGGATATCTTATCTCAGCCCGAAAAGATCAATTCCTTCTTGTTTTCTACGACAGTCACATCAGGCTCCGTCTCCACATACTACTACATGCCTTGGTTCTTAAGAAACCACATTGATTTTCAGTCGAAATAAACAGCAATAACAAAGACGTTTTTACATCATGAACTCAGAGTATGAGGTGAAAAACTGTCCTGCTATGTGTGTCATGTATTGTTGTAGTTAGAAATGTCTGCGTTAAACTTTTTTTCTCGTTTTAAGTTAAGTAAGCTAACATGTTTTTTTGCATTCCTGAAGTATTGGGTTTTAATGTGTGTGTGGGGGTGCATGTGTGTTGAAAGTACAAATTGTTTTGTTGAATTTCATATTTATTTTTAAAAGGGGGGGTTTAATAGAAAAAAGGTACAAAATTTGTTGTTCATTTTCTGGCAGGAAACAATTTTACACCAACAATTCTAGTTAAATCCAAGCAAAACATAAATTGACAGATGTGTATTTTAGTGGTAAAAGGAGGGTTTTGTTTGTAAATTAGCTTCTCATTAGTAGCACATTTATATTTTGCCATATTTTCTCCCTCAGAGAGAATTTATTTCCTTGTCTTACCTGTTATTGTGCATGTGCAACCTTTGCATTGGCTAATGATGCAACCCAAAAAAAAAACAAAATCAAGAAAAAAATATTCAGGAATACAGTTTGTCATTTTGAACTGATTGATGTGTAAATTTTCATATCTTCTTTAGTCGCAACCTTCCCTGTCACATCAGTTTAGATTACAGAAATCTTCATGTTGCAGGCAACATGGCTGATCTAAGGTTGTACATGTATAGTGTCGCCTTTGGGTGCCTCAAACTGTCATGTGAATGTGTGTAAAAAACCCTATAACTACAGTCATCTTTTATTTCCTTTATCTTCAGGTCTGTAGAAACCATCAAATCAGTGTATAATTTCAACATTTCTAAAAAAAAATGTTCAACTGACAGCGGTGTTACAAGCCACTAAAATGTTAGGCACCGTTTGTAACCCTTAGAATGTATCATATTTTTCGTCTTTCTCTGCGTTTAATTTTTCTCGACAGCTGAACTGATGGACATTGTTGCTGAATGTCAGCAGTTCATGTTGTCAGCCTGTCACGTTGCAACACGTTTTGGTTCCCTGCAGGACAAATGCAGTGCCTTCTTGGGGTAAAAATCTTAATTGTTGATGAATATTCAGATCAGGATTTCGTTTTGTGTGCGGCCGTGGTGAAAGAATGCAATGTTTTCAGGTGTTTTGTGTGGTTTTTGTGGAGTTTTGTTTGAAAAAGTTCAAGATAGGATTTGCACCAGGGTTGAAATCAAATCACCTTCAGTTAAAACTTAAAAAAAAAATGGGAATCCATAGTGAAATGTGCCATTTGATCTGAGCTATTTAGCACTATTAATATTTATAAGGTGTTCATTTTTATACAAAGGTGACTTTTGTGTTGTGTTGAAGTCACTATTGGAATCTGCTGACAAATGCTCTTAAATTTCTGTGGTTCAACAGAATGAAAGTGAATTGACTCCAACCCTGATTCAGTCGCTGTTCAAAGTGCTTTTTAAGGGAAACTGTAGCGTACCCAGCAACTCAACAATCAATCAATTTTTTTTTTTTTTTTTTTTACAAATTTTATTTTTGTTGCTACATACTGGGTAAAAAAAATAATAAAAAAATACAGATTTCTACATGTGAATTATTAACGGGCCCCAATATGCCCTTTTGTATCAAAACTTCCTTTGACAAAAATAAAAAAATTAATGATTTCCATCACATCTCGTCTTTCTGTTAAACAAGTGACTAACACCAAAAATATTGTGTCCCATTTAATCATTTGCATTAATTTGGCATAACGTAAAAGTCCAGTGTGCAAGATTTAGTGGGTTAAATTGGCAGAGATTGAATATTATGATATGTTGTCACCTGGAAATAGGAATTGTGTTTTCATTACCTTAGGATGAGCTGTTTATATATGGAGCAGGTCCTCATCCACAAAGTCCACCATGTTGCGCCGCTGTTTCTACAGTAGCCCAGAACAGACAAACCGAACTCCAGATAGGGCCATTTGCATTTTCACATTGGCCACCTTCGTTAGCAGCCCCAATGTGATTAGCAGCGTCAGAAAAACAGATTTTTTTAAATGTGAAATTGCTTTTTTATTTTCAGACATTTCAGGGTTTTTACCAGTCCTAGTAACGGTTTGTTTTGGAGAAAAGGAGACCTCTGTGGATAATCCAGCTCCTGCTCAAAACCTCTTGGACAGCGAATACTGAAGGAATTCTAACCAGGAGAAGTTTCAGCTGGTTGCAATCTGCAATCCTCACTGAAAGATACAGCGTAACCCCCCAAATCTTACACAGCGCTCCTTTAAGAATGAATTGATTGCATGAAATTCTTGAGGAGCTACAGACATTTTCACAGCATTGTAAGAAAGATTTCCAGTGCATATGCAAATAGTGATTTTTAACAGTTATGTCATTTTTATTTATATAGCCCTAATTTCTTAAATCACAAATTAGCTTCAGGGGACTTTACTGTCTGTACAGTTCATGGTCAAGTTTATTGTCATCTGCAAAGGGACCAGCAGGGCTGTAGGAGGAAACCTTGGATGATTTATTTTGTCTTACTGACATTGACCATGTTATCTTTGCACCACCTCACTTACGTTACTCTCCTCTTGACTACTGTAATCAGCATAGTGGGGGAAAATGTGTCTAATTTGAGGAAATATACTTCACATTATCTCATAATAATTATCATTCTTAAGTACCTTAATACCTTTAGAGGTCATTAACTCATTTTTCAGCAGCATTCATTACATATAAATAAATACATTCTCATCTGTGCAGCTAGAGGGAGCCGTTCACCCAAGACAACAAGCAGAGAAAGACAGTGCATAAGAAAAAGTAGTCAACAGAGTGTCAGTTCAGAGATGACACTCGTTTGGTGACAAAAGGTTAGTAACATGACTTTACACAGAGGTTATACTTATTCCAGGGAGTTTCTATTTTTCCGGTCACTCTATTTTTTTAGGCACATCATAGAGCTTGTTTTGTCTATTAAATCCCAAGTAATTCTTGTTCTGTTGAGTTTTGGTGGGTAAAAAGAAAACAATCCTGTGTGGTTAATCAATACAAAACCCAAAAGGTAAAAACAAGCTGTGGTTTTTCTAAGGGTTGGTACTGATTGTCTCATCTAGCTCTGCGAGAGAGCAAAGAAATTTGCCTGTTTCCCAAAAAGTCCAACTAATTTTTAGATAAAATTTCACTCCACAGTCCTCATTTGTTTTGTTTTCGTCTTTTTTTTTCTTCTTCAGAATGCTACCTCTTAAGTGGGAAATCACAGTCACAATTATCAATGTGCTTTTCATGTGCATTTTGTGGCAAAAATTGATTTTAAATGCTTTTCTAACCAACAAAAAATGTAGTTTAATGACAAGTTAGTTTAAAAATAATAAATAACAGTGGTTTAATAATTGTTTAAAAAGATTGTCACAGGTGCTCGACTTGCACAATGGACCACTGTGTGCAGAAGCCAGCACAAAAATGTTGTTATGATGGTAGATGATGATATCAGTGTGTACTGGGGAGTCTAAGTAATCTCTCTCATTCACTTGCGACATCTTTCGAGAGAAAGGTACACACAAAAACTTGTCCTACAAAGGAAATCTGTCACTTTGGAAATCAAACTAAAGAAACATTTCCTGGGCGGCACGGTGGTGTGGTGGTTAGCACTGTCGCCTCACAGCAAGAAGGTTGCCGGTTCGATCCCGGGTGTGGGAGCCCTTCTGTGCGGAGTTTGCATGTTCTCCCCGTGTCAGCGTGGGTTCTCTCCGGGCACTCCGGCTTCCTCCCACAGTCCAAAGACATGCAGATTGGGGACTAGGTTAATTGATAACTCTAAATTGTCCGTAGGTGTGAATGTAAGTGTGAATGGTTGTCTCTCTACATGTCAGCCCTGCGATAGTCTGGCGACCTGTCCAGGGTGTACCCTGCCTCTCGCCCAATGTCAGCTGGGATAGGCTCCAGCCCCCCCCGCGACCCTCAAGAGGATGAAGCGGTTAGAAGATGAATGAAACATTTCCTAATGAAAACGTGTGATTGCAGCATGTATGCTGATCGGCCGTCAGTGTGTGAAAATGATTGATGTGAAACTTATTGTCTTTAAAGGTCCAGTCAGTGTGTAGGATTTAGTGGCACCTAGCAGTGAGGTCACAGATTGCATGTAGGAGAACTACAGTGGCTGACACGAAAACATGAATGGCCCTATCTAGAGCCAGTGTTTGTGGAAGAGGACCCGCTCTATATGTAGATATAAATGCTCATTTTAGATAATCAAAACACAATGATTCTTAGTTTCAGGTGTGTCAAAATAATGGAAACATAGTTGTGAATATTATACACCATTTCTGCCAGTGGATGCCCCTAAATCCGACACACTGGGCCTTTCAGCTCTGGTATTAGCTGTATCGGTTGAATTATTTTCAATACATTGTTTAACTAAAAGGCCATAAACTGTTTACTGTATGTACTTACAAGGAAAGAAACTCATTCAACTGTTCTTGTCAAAAACCTGAGTATTTCAAAATGTGAATGTTCACTTGCAGCACCTGCAGTGATGAGTTCAAAACAAATACGCTGTCTTGTTTCCAGAGAAAGGTGCATACCCTATATGGATGGCAACGACAAAAGAGGGAGAGCGAGGTGCTTATCGGTGCTGCGGGAGGGTGGAGCATGTTAGTAATTCCTTCAGTCACCTGTAACTCCTGCTGTCAGACCATGGACTACATGCAGAAGACAACACACAGCAGCTGTGGTGAGTTCACTCTGCTAATCAGGCTCACTGAGACTCACTCGTGTCATTTCTGGCTTGTCAAAACACTTTGTAACAAACTTACTAACCTATTCCAGATCAGATTCATTACATGCAAGTATTATCTCAGTATAAATCAAATAGAATAGATAGATTTCTACCAGGATATTCTCATATTCTCTAATAAATCCAAAGACAGGCCGTAAAGTTTAATATATAGTTGTAGATAGCATGCAAAGTGACAGAATGTGAGGATGGTCTAGCAGGTACCGTATGTGACAGAGAGAGAGAACAGTTTCTCAACATATGAACAGCTATGTGAAAAGAAAATGCAGCAGAGTTAACAGATATTTAGTCCAGTGTTTTCATTGACAATAATAAGTCTTCTTGGAATTTTATCTCCAAAACTGCCCTCTTCCCTCTTCCTTTATATTCAGCTCCTGCTCCATTTCTCTAGTGTGACGGATCACTCTGATGTATCCTGGGAGTGAAAGCAGTGTTTTTCCTACACTCTTTAGATCAGTCTGGTTTATATGATATGTCATTTGTTTTTCCAGGCCCTGACAGTAGCCACTGCCAACTAAAGTTGGTCAACTTCGAAGCTCATGACAACCACATTTCTCATGAGACACAGGGGCTCAGCCAAAAGCACCTGGTGGTGCGACGAGGGAAACCATTCAAAGTTACTCTGCTGTTTCGTGGCTCGTGGAATCCTCGCACAGAGAGCCTGGTCCTGGAGGTCTGGCTAGGTATCAAAGATGGGATTAAGTCTGCTCACATTTAAAGCAAGACCATGTCATTTATGAAAGAAAAAACACAGTCCTACTTAGGAATAATGACAAAAGCACCCATGCTCAATACACTCCGGGGTGATGTATCTACAGCCTTACTTGGTCTGGTATGACCAGTAGCTTAGAGGCAAAACTTTGTACAGATATTACTCATATTACTGAGCCAATGTGTTCACTTTAACATTTTTCTTATATTGGCATTGACTAGTTTAACATTTTGGGAAATACTAATAACAGGTCTCAGTAAAATTGGTATCTATACCCTTATCTTAACCTTGCTGGACCTTGTGCCTCACCTTAACCACCTACTGGACGTGGTGCATGCATAACAAAAGTGTGTCCCGTATGGTGACCTCTGACCTCTGTCTAGGCTTTTTTTAGCTCCAGGATTTTGTTTTCAAGTAACTTTTGATCATCAAAGTTTTTCAAATCTATTAGTGGCCACCGTGCCAAGTTACTGATGCTCTGGTTGTGTATGTTACAGTTTATTTGGAAAAACTGTCATTGGTATGCGCATGCTTGCTGTGGGCATATTGTGGTGCGCGTGTGTGTGTGATGTAATATTAGATTTTGTTGGTTTTGTGCGGTCAGATGGGTGGCTGTCACGCACCAATACTCTTTTTGATTTGCATTTTGTTAAAGAAAGTACCTGTTTGGTTTGGTGATAACTCTCACTCCATCCCTGCTATCTGCTCATTGCATTGGCTCCGATACTACATACAGTTGGTGTGAGTAGAAAAAATATGATTGGTTAAGGTAGAAGGAGGATCATGCATTTTCCTCCATTAACTTGGAGAGGCTTTAGGGTCAACATAAAAAAAAAAAAACAAAGGAAAAAAAGAAGCCACACCTGAGCCACTCCCCTCCTCTGATAAATACCAAACAGTCCCTTAGCACAAAGGCACAAGAGTGGTATCAGTTATTTCATCTCACACGAAAGGAAAGTGAAAGAAGGATGAGCCTTGCCTTTACCTTGTATGGGTGGCTGTGGCTCAGGAGGCACAGTGGGTCATCTAATAATCAGAAAATGGATGGTTCAATCCCTGGTTCTTCCAGTCGGCATGTCAAAGTATCCTTGGGCAAGACACCGAACCCCAAATTGCTCCTGGTGGCTGTGCCATGGTGTGCATGTGCATGTAAAAGTGTAACCGAGTAGCAAAACAGCTGTGTGTTTTATTGCTTATGAATTCAAAGTTTATTTTTTTAAGAGGAAAAATATGTATTTTGTTTCATTCAGAAGTTACATAGTCTCATTTTAACTGAACTGGATTTGTTCGCCATACAGGTGATCTGTCAGAGAGCATCCCAGTTCAGTTCTCTAAAGAGGGATCTGACCCCAAACGCTGGTCAGCCAAAATCTACCCAAGCGAAGTGCATCCTAAGTCAGTCACCATCCACATCTGCTCCCCCGTTCAGTCCTCAGTGGCTGTCTATCACCTCTTCATCCACATAGAGACCATACAGACCAGACAGAGCTATAAGATGGGAGCATTTGTGCTTCTCTGCAACCCTTGGCTGAAAGGTGGGTCCGTGTAGTAATACTCCTTCCTGTTATTGTCTACACTTTTGGCTGTTACCTTGAAATAGAGGTCATTTCACACCACTGTCACTGCCGTTGCCTTTCAGATGATCCAGTTTACATGCCACTGGATGCCCAAATACAAGAGTATATCAAGAGTGATTACGGGCTGGTGTACATGGGCACTCATCTAAACATAACTAGGCGGCCCTGGTCGTTTGGTCAGGTATGTGATGCTCTTTTGACATGCAGCTACATGGATCACGTATAATCCCAGCATTGTTTGCAGATAAGATTATAGTACAGCTATTTTTGTGTTTCCATGTGCGCAGTATGAGCCTGGGGTCCTCGACGCATGTCTGACACTCCTGCAGGTCAGCCCACAGCATCTCAAGGACAAAAACAAAGACTACATTCTAAGATCAAACCCTGTCTACCTCAGCAGGGTGATCTGTGCTATGGTGAGAAACAACACTCTGCACATGCATTCCCTCTCATGCCAAATTCTTTACTAATATTTTCAATAACATGACTGGAATTTATTGAGAGGCAATTTTCCCTGCAGTGTCTAATGTGTCTCCTCCTGCCCAAGGTGAACTGTAACGATGACCTAGGTATCCTGGAGGGGAAGTGGCACGGCAGCTATAAAGGTGGTGTCAAGCCTACAGAGTGGAGCGGCAGCGCTGACATCCTTCACCACTGGGTCTCGTCCAACTGCAGCCCCGTGCGCTACGGACAGTGCTGGGTCTTTGCATCTGTCCTCTGCACAGGTACTTTGAATAATTAGGACACGAGTGTATTTATGCCAAAGCCATAGGTGACATTTAAGTCTTATTGAGCTATCTGTAATGTCAAGCAGTTGCACTACATCTCTTGAATTTGAATTGGCCTTTTAGCATGTCTAGGAGTCAGAAAGTTATTGAAGGTTTCAGTTTCTTACAGTTCCAAGCAGGACAAGCTAATCCCACCTACATGAGTTTAAAGCCCTGTTTGCATGTGGCTATTTTATATGTGACTACATTGTCACGTCTGCTATCTCAATCCTGTGTGAATCTGCCATGTCCATAATTTGTTAACTAAAAATTCCACTGCAAATTACCTAACATATTTCGCCAAACATAGAGGTCATGTGCATATTAGTCCCCTGCGAATCAACATTTTGGGGTTGTTTTTAGGTGCTAAAGTCTGTCTTTTCAGTGGCCCTCTCTGTGTGTGCCACAAGAGTGCACACTGAAGTTAGTCAAACTTGTGCTCACATCATAAGCTCAGCCGTAGCTGACTCTATCGCTACTGTTGCAGAGCAAAATAGTGGATTAATATGAGCATTACAACTCCAATTAAATGACTCATTTCGCTATCAGAATTTAATCAATTTGATACAATAACATTTGGAAAATCTGGTATGCTGCATGACAAAATTATTTTATCCTCATTCAGGTAAGCATAGGGCTAAGCAAGAAGTAGCTAACACTGTGGGACAGGATGGGAATGGTCAGAAATCCAGCAGGAGCTGGAATAAGAAAACAGTCCCGTGCAGGTCTCTGGTTTTATCCCATTTATTAACCGCTCATTCCTCCAGAAATCAGCACTGTTAATAAGTTGCAAAAGTTGCGGCATCATAAGATGTGGTCCTCATAGTCACCAAATCTTAATCCAGTGGAACACCTATAGGAGACAAATGAGGAAATATCTTTTAGAGGAACACTGTTCAGGAGGAAGTTGGAAGATTGTCTAACATGGTCAGTGATTTTAATCTCATCTGGGGCATGTTTGTGGGTATTTATTCACCCTCATCCCTTTGATAATTACAGATGCAATTACCTGCTGTTTTTCTGTGAAATGGCTGGTCCTCCTCTAATTTCAATCCTGCACGGAGCAACATCTTTGTGTTTTAAAGTGGATTTTTTTTCTGCAGGAAGTCAAAAATGTTTTTGCTAATGTGACGGATGGAAACACTAACATATAGTACATATATCTATATATCTATTTCAGACCACATCCTGAAATTTGTCACCTGGAACGATGAGTTAAAATACCAAGGACCACAGTGAATATTTTATCCCCCACCTCCCTGTGTAATGTTAATCCGGTCGGAATCAAATCTCACTTGTTTTGCAATATTTGCGTGATTGTGTTTGATGCCTTTTGTTGGATACATATTGATCTTGCTAGCTCAATTCATACTGTGTGAATGTGATCGAAGGGACGGATGGTTTACTTAAATAACAAAGACATGTATTTTCTGATTTACCTCTGTTGGTGTCCGCGGATTGACCCTGATGTAAAGTTAAACTCTGTATCTGCATGACCATTAGGGCAAAGAGAGAAAATATGTGGGGGTTTTTTTTGTTTGTTTGTTTTCATATTTTGTGTGGACTGACTTTTACAATATCATCTTCATCACTACGTCATTTCAACCCTTAATTTGTCAGTATAGATGATTTCAATATCCTGGTCCATATAATGTTTGAGACTGCCTTTTTTCCAGTGATGAGAGTGCTGGGGATTCCCTCCAGGGTGGTGACAGCTTTTAACTCAGCCCATGACAGCAATGGCAACCTGAAAATTGAAGAATATTACTCGAGCCAAGGGGAAAAGCTCAGCCTGTCAAAGGACAGCATTTGGTTTGTCCCTCTTGTTCTCTGACTACAAAGATATCTGTTTGTCTTTTACTTGTTTACTACACTTGTCCCAATTGTTGTCTGTTCTAACATTAGCCAATGTTAGAACAGACTGGCGTATCATACTCATTTGTTAAGAGTGCGTGTAAATGTTTATGTGCATCCATACCTCCTGCAGGAACTTCCATGTGTGGGTGGAGTGCTGGATGAGGAGACCAGACCTTGGTGCAGGCTTTGATGGCTGGCAGGTAGTGGACCCAACCCCCCAGGAGAAGAGCGCAGGTGAGCCCCTGCCCCAAGAGGGTTTAAACACCTGTCAATTGGATTCTAATTTTTCATTTTAAAGTTTTCAAATTTGGACAAAACTCATTTATTTTGCTCGGCGTACTTAAAAACTCAATGTAATCGCTTCCTTCTTGAGTAAATGTCACAGAAAGTGAAAACCAATACATAGTGTGACTTATTTGTGAATGATAACTAACTAGTATGTAACAGTACACACATCTCTCTCGGCAGGGATATTCTGCTGTGGCCCTTGCCCGGTAGTCGCCATCCAGCGATGTTGCCTTGGCGCCCTTTATGACACGTCTTTTGTCTACGCCTCTGTTGATGCTGACGTCATACGGCTGATCGTGCGTGACGGACTCGTGGTGGGGAGGAAGGTGGACACTGAGTGGGTGGGAAAGCTGATCTACACCAAGAGCATCGGCTCAGACACACCACAGGATCTGACACAGACTTATAAGACCAAGAGAAGTAAGACCAGAGCCAGTGTGTCGTCTTTAAAAAGAAGCCAATATGTGAAATGAGTCAGCACGATGTAAAGTAGGGTGTTTTCTGTCTTTGTTCTCCACATTTGTGATAAAGTATTTCTCCCTATTTTCTATTCCCTTTCAGGGGGGCAGCCAGTAGACACTGTCGGACGCTCAGCATGGAGAGGTCAGTGGTTGTGTGATAAAGCATCTTCACAGCCATCTTTGTTCTCCACATATTTTAAAGTTTTTCTCCCCATTTTCTGTCCTTTTTAGGGGGTCAACTTGCAGCCGATGTGACAGTGAACAAGCAGAGTGGTCAGTGGCTGTGTAACAAAGCATTTTCTCCCTCCTTTCCCCATGCAAACATACATATGTACACACAAATACCTTAAAATGGAAGTTAGTTTGTAACTTGAAGTTTCCCTGTGAAGTTTTTTAACTTCTAGTAACACTGTGGAGTCACGACCCACAATGCCAATGGCCTCACACTGTTACAGTGATTTACAGGTGGTTTTCTCTTTGCCAAAAGAGCCATCATGCAATTTCCTGTTTGCCTCTTGTGGTCTGTTGAGGGCATGAATTTGATTTGCTTTTTTCATGGCAAAATTTTTTTCTCCCTTTAACTGCAGGGTTTACGTCACATTATGTTCAGCAGTCCACGCGAGTGTTACTTGGAGCACGTAAGCTTTCATGCTATTCATAAGCCCCTTTCCCACTGCACAAAAAAACCCACTAACTTCTGGCTTTAGACCATTCATTCTCGGGACACATGACTCTGCAGTAGTCAGGGGGATTTATTGGCTCTAGTTCCAATCAGATCACATTGGCAGTGATAGAAACATGACACCAAGGTGGACCCAGATTTGTCCTGAATAGGTATGCAGCTGGAGCAGCTCCATGACCTGCCCACCATACCTACACGATCACCCCCCTCTACCATTTGGTCTGAACAAAAGCTCTGAAGGAAAAGCTAAGTTAGCATTTAGCTAGTTTTGAAATTTTAATGTAAGGGTTACAAATTGTGAATCCCATCTTTATGTATGATAAAGAAAGTAAATGAATTAAGTGGCTTATTGTTGTTATGGCTGCAGCTATGTCTTCCTTTTCTGTTGTGATGCAATGATGTGCTGCCACAAATTCCATTTGTCTCCTTGAAAGCAGACCTGGAATATTGTTCAAAACTAGTTGTCACCAAGTTGAAAAGAGTCTAAATAAGTAACAGATATAAAAAAAAAAAAAAGATGGAACCAGTGTAAGATTTTCACTGGGCTCCATGCTGCTTTCTACTGTTTAAAAATCCTGTTTTCTGTCAAACGTGACACACAAGTTAAAACAAAACAAAACAAAAAAAACAGAAAGGCATACTCATCTACTGCAGAGCCATGTACATGACTTTGGTCCACTGGAAATGGGAAAGAGGTCCATTGCAGTGTTGGAAACTAACTTTTTTGTCAATCTGCCATTGTGGCTAGTGGACTCCAAAATCTACCAGCCACTTAATAGATTACTGTTGTTTTTATTTTTCATTTTTAGCATTTTGTCCTATGTTTAAAAAACCTGTAAGTACCTGCTACTTTTGGTGGAAAATGGGTAATATTGTCACAAAGCATCAGGGGCAACAGGGTATATTTAGGTTATTGCCACTAAGAAGTATTAACACTGTTAACGTCAGGTCAGTTCCCACTGGCACAATAGCCACTGAAAGTGTTCACAAATATAAGTTATAAGCTTTGATACTGTTTCTATTTTTGCAATGACAAAATCCCTCTTACTTTTACAGCAATGTGTACTTCCACACAGTCTGCCTTGCACTCCACTCCAGCAGTGGGTGGAGCAGGTAAGCACCATCTCTAAAAATAAATGTGCTATTAAGTAGTAATGTGCTTAGTAGAAATATCAGTATTAGTAGCAGTTTTGATCTCCTGTGATTGAGGCAGCTCCACCTGCTAATTTGAAGGGATGTCTACATAATTTTTGTGTTTAATCAGACACAAAAACCAATGTGTCCATGGACTAAAACTGTCATGAACACCCTGCACCAGTAGCAGTAGTTCATCTAACACATGTAACAAAAGTGATCTTTTCTTCATCGGTTTATCTGCTAGCTATTTGAAACAACGCACACATCTCTCCCCTTCATCTCTAGGAGGAACGTCACCCACTCTGGAGGTGTCCCTAAATATGGACGGGGTGCCATCTGTGGGTGAGAGCATCGCCATGTGTGTGACGGTCACAAACCTGTCGAGCAGCCCCAGGATCCTGATGGAACACCTCAATGCTCAGGTGAAGGAGTACAACAGCAACCCACAGGAGAGCTTCTGGAAAACACACAAAGAAGTGCGCATACAGCCGGGTGAAGGTGAGGAGAGGGCAGTATGAATGTGGACAGTCACAGTACACTTTGGCATTTGAACTTTAAAACAACCACGATTTGTTTCTCTGATGTTCATTTTTCCCACATCTTTTACATTCTCTGCAGTTGTGATGCTGCACCACACTATCCCTCCCTCTGAGTACGAGTCGGTCCTGGTAGGTGATGACATTGTGAACGTGGCAGTGGTGATAAAGGACATGATAACCAAAGAAAGGGTCCTGGCTTTGCAGGAGTTCAACATAAAATCACCACAGATAACCATAGAGGTACAGCAGCATCCAGCCTCCCTACTCTGCAGCTCACACATAAATGATGGAGTGTTGTCTTCCTTATATTTTCTTCTTTATTGTTCTTCACTTTGATCTTCTGTCTTCTGTCAGTTCACATGCCATCCGTGACAGGATGGAGCTATTTTAATGAGGAACAAAGACATAAATTCATATCAGAGAAGCATTCAGCACCAATCGCCCCTCTCTATAGTGTGGTGACCTACATCTCAGAACTTTTTATATTCACTAAGTCATATCACAATTTTTTTTTATCACATCATATGATGCACAGGATCTGCCATAAACAGTAGTGAAGTCAGTTACTTCCCCTGTCATACTCACTCTTACAGTCTCAGAGGTCACAATAACCATTGTGCTGCGAAAAAAGTACTGGCAGTTGTAACTTTAATGTTTTCTTTTTAATTTTTGCAGCTGAGTTGATATTCCCCTTTTGAGCAGAACATATATTTCTACTTGAGATGGATGATTTTTAGAAATCTAAGCACATCTGGATCACACTCAGCTGACTTGAGTTCAGTTATGAATTCCTTGCATGAAATGTGGTATCACAATTCCAGTCCCCAAGCGTTAGTCTTTTGTCAGCTGTGACGCATTGTCATAAGACAATATTCTTGCCTATCTTGGTTTTCCTGCACATTTAATTGAACTCAGTGTGAAAAAGTCAAATATGTGTTTTTTATACATATACTTTTTTTCCCAATTAATTCTAATACAAATACAAATACAAATACAAATACAAATACATAGATAGATCACAAGTTCATGTTTGCACACAAAGGGAGAGGATTGTGGTATTCAAAATAAGGCTGTGTATTGTTAAAAAATGATGATACCAGTGCTAATACCAGTAGCCTTAAAATGATACAGACACCAATAGAGTACATCATTTGATACCTTTTTTTACTACTTCATTCAGTACCTATCACGTGAATAGAAGCACTCTGTTGCGTAAAATGCCACCAGATGCCGCAGGCGTGTTGTACAGCCATACTTTCCAATGGTTTGGTGGCATCTCGGCACGCTGCACTGCTAGCTCCATCAGATACACTGTGCTAGACTTCACCACACCACAGACTGTATAACTGCTGCAGTAGTGGGCCAATCACGTTGCATTAATTTGAACACTTTCAGTGTTTGGCTGCAAGAAAAATCATACAAACAGTATTTTTTTCAGAAAAAGATTGAATGTGGGTATCGTTTGACTCGAGAAGTTTCAATACGACTTGGTACTGGGTTATTATGGTCAGTACCTCAAAGGTATAGAGTACTGATACCCAGGCCTGATTCAAAACCCCACTGATCTTCATCAAAGTCTAATCATTTCCTCAGTTAGCAGATCTTTGCACTGCATTGTGCTGCATTGGTGTGGAGCTGGTGTTAGGGTAAAAGGCGTAGAGGGTATAGGACACTGGCTCACCAAAAAACATACTCTTTATTCTTAATTTGGATCCTAATTAGCTTCCACAAAACAGACAAACAAACAAACAAAAAAATCAGTCTGATGTTGGCAGGGAACACATTCCAGGCAGAAGAAGCTCTGTAGATAACAGCTCTCATCATACAATTTGTTGTGGACATGGCACAACCACATCAACAGAACTAGTTTTTCATGAAGTAACAGGTGATTTGCATGAGTGAAAGAAGACAAAATTCTCATTTAGCCTCTACATCTATCACATAACTGTATTTATTTCCCAGATTGAAGGAGGGGACAGCATCCAGATGACAAAGGAGCACACAGCTCAGGTGTCCTTCATCAACACATTTACCAAATCTCTGAGAGGAGCTGTGCTGACTGTTGAGGGATCTGGATTGTTACAGGGCAAACATGAAGCCAGGTAAGTCTGTTTACAGTCGTACTTCAAATGACACAATAAATCATCATTCTCAAGTGATACTCGTGGTTGCTGCCTGCATGGCTCTGTGGGACCACAACAGTGTCATAAAAAAAATAAAGACAACCAGCTCTGTGGTCACATTCCTGTGTCGGTGTTACACAAATATGTCTTTATGTTTGAGCCAGGAGGAAAAGATGGTTTGTAGCTCAAGTGTCTGAGGAATGCAGTCTGGGAATGCTGTCAGGTGTGTTTTTGTAGCAGCAGGAACATAATGTTGATACATCCGTATGTGGTCATGTAGCTCTGTGAGTGTAAAGCACCATCACCCTCAGTGGTTAAATTTGTTTATATATTCATACAATGATCCCCTCTTCTTTTTCCTGTCCTTATTTTAAATTCAAAGTGCTGTTTTCTTTATTGGCAAAACAGATTGTGTAAGGGATACAATATAAATGTAGGACTTCAGACTGAAAAAAGGATAACAAATGTTTTGCATGTAATAGCATACAGTTGTATAATGAAAGAAAATCAAACAGCTGCAGATAGCACATAAATAAATAAAAGAATATATGTGGAAAGGTGACAATAACTTAATATTTGGATATAATGGTGAAAACCACAGAAAAACCATATAAGGAAAAAGATATAAATAAAAAAGACGACATATTTTTAACATTCCTGTTCATTTAAGAACAAACTTTATTCACTTAACTTTACAAATACAGTATGTCTTCAGATCTAGTTGTGCGACATGTTTAACTTTGTTCACGGTCTGACAGCGTGTCAAGGTCTTTACTGTGGGGCTTTATTTTAGGGAAGAACTTGGTTCCTTTGTTTTTAAACAGGCTGCATTATGTGTCATCTGTTGACCAGTCTCAGTGGCCAGGCTCAGGCTCTGTCATAAGTGTGTTTTACTCCTGCCACTTTGTATTGCCTGTTCAGTGCTAAATGCCACTGAAGTGTATTTAAATGGAACAAAAAACAACTCATTAAATCTATCGAGGGTTGGGAGACGTGCATTTTGTGTCTATATCAGACAAGAATCACCTCAAGGTCATAAAATGGAAAGCACTCTGTCATCATAAGTAACTTTCTTTAATTCATATTTGCAGTTGTTTCCTCTACTGTGTTGACTTAAAGGAACAGTTCACCCCAAAATCAAAACTACATGTGTTTCCCTTACCTGTAGTGCTATTTATCAATCTAGATTGTTTTGGTGTGAGTTGCAGAGTGTTGGAGATATCAGCTGCAATGTAATTAGATGGCACTTGGCTTGTGGTGCCAAAAACATACATTTGAAAAACTCAACAGCAATGTTTCTTTCCAGAAATCATGACCCCATTACTCAAGATGATCCACAGACCTTGTGAGCAGCTGAATGTAGGAACTACCTTCTTACTTCTGTAGTACACCCATCAACTGTATAATCACACAGACGGAGGCGTGCATTTACTCATGGCTCAACAGTAGATGCACAGTGATTTGGGTGGCAGGTGTAGTTCTGTAGAAAGAAAATAGTTCCTACACGAAACTGCTCACAACAAGGTCTGTGGATTATCTGGAGTGACTGAGTCATGACTTCTTGAAAGACACATTGCTGTTCAGTTTTTTAAATATATATTTTTGGTGCCTTGAGCACCACAAGCCGATTGCCATCTAGTTCCATAGAGAAGGCAGTCATCTCTACAGCTGACATCTCCAACACTTACTCCAGCATTTTACACCAAAATGATTTAAATTGAAAAGGAAAATATGTATTTTTGATTTAGGGGTGAACTGTGCCTTTAATTTCCTGTTTCCTCTGCTTCACCCTTCCTTTACCTATTTTCTAGCTTCAACCAGACAAACTTTTCCAATAAAAGTTTGAAAAGTTTTAAATCTATCTTTCTCTGGTTTGGTCCTATTTCTCTCTTATTTCAGTCCCCTGGAGCCATGGTGGCTTTTTTATTGGCATAGACAATGAAGCAAAAGTTTTACCCCAGAGAGGAATAAGCTTGCTAATTAGAGAAAAGATCCAGCAGAAGCATGTAGTTACTGTAAGAGGTAATGCATCACTGTGCTAAATACCGAACAATAAAACAGCTTTGGCATTTGCTGTTTTGGCTTGAGAAAGAGCAGAATATTATTTCAGGGAGCCAGAGAAATCTCTCTACCTGGCAAAGGATTCCTTGAATAATTGGTGGTATTAATCAGCACCGCGCCAACATCGCCCACACACACACACACACACACACACACACACACACACACAGATATAATATAATCGTTTGTGCTGTGGAGGATCAAATATCATGCCAATTGCCCTTTAATTCATTGTCCAATATTATTACCGACTCTTGTGCAGAACAGTGGATCTCCAGACTGTTTCAAAGCTGCTTGGGAAATATTCTGTGTGGGTCTTTGTGAGAGCTGAAATGTTGAAAAATAAACCTTTTTCACATTTTGACTTGTAAAAGGAGGAAAAGCACTGGTGAAATTTATGACATCATCCATGGCTCAGTTCCATTACGTGTCAGAGTAAGCTAATGCAGTGTATCAACATGTGCAATAACAGGCCCCTCCCCCAAGTGGAATCTAGCAATCATTGATGTTTTTTGTTTTAAATACACCTGTGCTTTTCCTACTATGACATGTCAAAAAAAAATCTTCCGTGAAGAATGTCTGTTAAGATTCTCTCCTCTCTCTACCAGACTGGTTCTCCTGCAGCCCGGAGTGAAGATAGAGAAGACGGTGTCCATCATGGCCACATCACCTGGCACCAAACTGCTGATGGCCACGTTCTCCCACAGCCAAAGCCCCAGCATCGTTTCCAGGAGCTTCCACAAAGTCTCTGTCGCGACTGCATGACACTGAAGAGTCCATCCTCTGAAAAAGTTTAATAATGACAAAATCATTTCTTTGCACTGATACATGCAGGAAGTATGCTTTTTATTCTTTCAATATTGTATATTGATATCTGTTTTAGCGAAGACATCTCAGGCAAAGATAAAATATTTTCATTTCTCAGTAAAATGTACGCAGACAGTCTCTATTTAATGATCCATTCTGCATAATTAATAATAATAACAGGAAGAAATACTTTATTATTAAAGATTACATTTTTTCATTCTATTGTCATATACACACAAACCCAAAATACACACACATGCACAAACAGGACCTTTACATGCATTAAATGGAGAGATGTCAGAGTGAGGGGGCTGCCTTGAGCAATTGGGGGTTCAATGCCTTGCTCGAGGGCACCTCGGCAGTGCGCAGGAGGCAAACTGGCACCTCTCCAGCTACCAGTCTACACCCCATATTTGGTCCGACGGGGACTTGAGCCCCGACCATCCGGTTTCCAACCCAAGTACCCCCCTTCGACTGAGCTACTGCTGCCCCTTATGATCATATCATATTTCTGCATTTTACTGTATGTGATAATTTATTTCTTAAAAAACTGAATACAAGATAATACTTATACATATACAAAAACGTAAAGTACATGATTGTAATATGGTATGATTTTTTTTTTTAAATCTAATTTTCTTGGAGATACAAATATCTTCATGACTACTGAGTAAAGTCTATCGGCAATAAAGACTGAGATTAAGCTGAAAGCTCTGGGAAAAAAAACAGTAAGTGGACCTTGTGTTAACAGTTTCTTAGTCAAGTTTTTAATTTCAAGGTCAGCAACTTTCATGCTCAAATAAATGTCCTCTATCTGGTCGGTTGTACCCACACTTAGACTAGAGACGATCACCTGACCAAGAGCCAGTTTGAGCTCATTGTAATGCAGCTAAGAAGACGTTTCAAAAGAAACCAATGACAGTGTTGCGACAGTGTACATGCATGAATGTCTTCACACTGATTGTTCCTTTATAGAAGAATCCATACTAAATATTTTGCAGCAGATATGATCTTTTTGAAAGGCCTCAGGTGACTTATGAATAAAATATTATCATAATGATCAGAGAGCGTTATCTTGCCAGACTTGTCGGTGAGGATTCTCACTCTCTGCTAACCCATATCACAGGACATTTAGTTGCCTTTGACTTCCTGCCAGTGAGTTGATGTCTTACAAGTGAAAGTTATGAGTCAAGTCAGAGGAGCTTGCACAGAAAGGCTGGGATATCCCATCCTTAAGTTCTTAGTAATTAAATGAAAAATGCATATATAAAGAATGCACTCTATTTTACATGTGATAATGTTCTTATATTTGAGAATGAAAACAGTCGGGAATCCAAATATGTAATTAATAATATATTTTTTAAATGCCACGTGGCCTTTCAGTGTATTTCACTGGTTTATGTGTTTTTGTGAAGGAAGTGCCATCACATGGTGACACCCTGCAGTTGAACGAATGGGTGTGTTAACAGTGCAATCTAGATATGCCTTGTCAGATAACATCAGAAGGAGGGGGACTCCAAGAGGCTGGAAGTTGACTGATAACTGGTTGGTTCTAGGTGGTTGCATCTGTATTATCAAAATACTATCACAGTCGCAGACATCCTAATCTTGTCAGTCTTGCCATTGAAGATTCTAAGTGTCCATTTGCTAATACCAGTGTCACAGAACCTTTCATTCGTCAGTTAAAAGCAGCTGCCTGTCCTGTCAACACCCTACAATATGCCCAGTTGCTTTTGACTTCCTGACAATGTGGTAAGTGAGGTGATGACTGTGATCTTGCCTTACAAGTTATAGTTACAGAAGTCAAGTCAAAGTAGCTTGTGTGTTGCATATCTGCCAGGCACACCAGTGGTTTAGTTCACTGTGATTAAGTTTGGGAATATCAACGAGAGATTTTAAAAAAAAGAATCAAAACTGAAGGCTGAGTAATCCTGACTTTACTCCCTGATATGAGTCACTTCAAAAACCTTCAATCTCTGCATATATGTAAAGCCAAAGCATCATTTATCTTAAGTTAGACCCACCCTGCCTGATAAATGGTTGGTCTCTCAAGCTCTGCGCACCCAGTTTGCAATACAGACTTCACTGTGACATGTAAAATTGGTGGATTATCCCTTCACATCTTAGGCCAGACTGTCCTGCATTGCTGTAAATCATATACACCACTAGATGGCAGCATTGGAGTATCCACCCGTGTGTCTGTTTCCTCAGGAATTTAGTGCCATCACCTAATCTTTGTCACGAACTAAAATACAAAGGTTTCATTAATTTCAAGTTAATTCAACTTTAAATTTGACTCATCAGAGATTTTGTAGTCTAAAGCAATCATATGCATACTTTACACTTGAAACCTGCCTTCTCTTTATCATGTTAAAATAAGTCATGGTAGTTTCTTCTTTAAAATTCTATTTGGCATTTTCACTTTTATTTGACAGATGACAGAGTGGAAATAGGTGAGAGTGGGGAGGGTGTATGAATTGCAACAAAGGTCCCAAGGCTTGCGTCGAACCTGGGGACGTTGCAGTTATATGTCATGCTTCGTAACCACTCGGTTACCACAGCGTGCTGATGGTTGTTTCCTCTGATGATAATAAAAGCAGTGCTCACAGTGATGAAAGTTGGTATGGCATTGGGCTTAAATTGTGTACTTTGTTATCCTCCGTTCTGTTATGGGTTGCAATAATAAATGTGGTCAAAGTTCAGGGATGATCGTGGTCATGATGAAAGGAAACCAGCTCTGACTGACGGTAGTTAAACAGGAAACAAACAGCGGTCTCCTGTGTTGAAGTCCAACATTTTAGCGACTCGTCCATCACTGAACTTGTTATCTCAAGTTCAGTTAACTTAAATCAGTTGGTTTTACATTTTAACAAGTCATGATGATTGATCAAACTATTCAACCCGTTCTCATTACCACAGCGTGCTGTATCATACCCCTCAGCAGAGCGATGCACACACCCTGTAGTGACAACACACAGTGACACACAGCTGAAACACATTGTAACATGAGGTTAATGATGTGAAATGGTCGCAGTTAGGTTAAGGCAAAAATACTACTTGGTAAGGTTTAGAAAAAACGATAATGATAATGATAAATATGTTCATTATGTAAACAACACAAGCTGTAAAAGTGCGCAACGCCTGTACATAAATTACATAATGTTAACTTAAAACAACACAAGATATGACCTGCAGTCTCATGGACAAACATTTGGCTTTGTTTGACTCATCTACCTCCCCTCAATCCCACCCTTTGTGGACCCTCTCACCATCTACGTCAGTTACTCTCAGCATCATGTATTGTAGCGGATAGGTTTACATTGAATTTAGTTGAAAGGCTGGTGCATCTCATAAAAACTCCAAAGGATGCCTTCAGCGCTAAATCGTCGATATCGCACACTGAGGGGCGCAACAAAGTGACAGCATTTGACACCCTGGGAATGAGAACGGGCTGAAAAATGTAGCTGAGGTTGAGTGAACTCACTTTGTTAAGGCAGCAGGGAAACTTGAACCATCCTAAAAGGTTTTATGGTGTTGAAGCATGTTTTATGACATGATGGAAGCTTATTGTTTCTCCTGTGTGATGAACAAACCATCAACAGAGCCTGAGAAGACATTTTGACACATTGAAAGCAAAGCTACTTTACTGTAGGAGACCAAGTCATTTCTTCCCGTGTTCAGAAATAGGCCTATCAGATTGCCTGTAAAACTGAGTGAGCTCGGACAAGGGTACTTTACTGCACGCCCTGCACTTTTCACTGTCAATATAATGGGCTTATAAATGGAATGATATAGAAGATCTCAGGTCTGTATTTGGGCATTTAATTCCAGCTAGCTCTGAGAGGTTCAGAGATGCTTTACAGAGAGATGCTTTATGTCTGTAGCTTCTAGACGAGGATTGTTTTGACCTAAAGGATTCCAGGCTGACATGTGTGTACTGAACAGCTTGTGATCTCACCTCGGTGTCAGGGAGATTGAAGCAGAGGCGTTGGCAGACGGAGACGATAATCAGACTCCACGCTTGCTGATTTTCAGACAAATTAAACGTCAGGGGAAAGCAGGGAGCGGGACCGCTGGGCTGCTTTGAAAAGCTGAGGCTATCATAAATTATTAATGGCTCCCTGTCACGGCCTCCCTCTCTTCATCCCTCGCTCTTTTCAACCATCCTGTTCTTCATCCATCCCTGCCTCCTCTATGTTGATCGCACTTCTTCCTTCCGTACTTTGTTGGTCTTCCTCAGACTCTTCCTCTGTGCCAATCACCTCCTCTTTTCATCCCTCCTTCCTCCCTCTTTTGTCTTCAGTCCATATCTGTCTTCCCTCCCTCCATTCTCCCCCGCCTTTGTGCCTTCTTTCTGAATTCACTCATTTTCATCCCTCCCATCCAGCTGCTCTTCATTACCTCTACCCTCCTTAATCTTGATCACTTTTTCCTCCTCTGCATATCCCTCCCTCCTTTTCATCATTTTGCTGTCCATCCTCCCTTTCCTCATCCCTTCCTCCTTCTCTTTAACCCTGATGTTTCTGCTTTTTGTGTCATTGCTCTTTTATTCTCTTCCTCTCTCCCTTTGTCATTTCTTGAGAAAAAACATTCCTGTCAGTACATTAGTTAGCTAGCAAACCTGTTCATGGACCGTGCTGGAGCTACTGGAGGCCTACTTTAGATACTACATAGGCAAACATTGGCGCTAAGCAAAGATCCTCCTACCCAGCCCAGTAGCCAAGGAAATACAGCCATATTGGATAATTCTGCTCCTCATGATTTACATCCAATGCCAACGCTCAGGGCCAGTGCAGGAAGTGAGCCCCTTTTGCAGCGAGTGGAAAATAAGGGTGTGGAGTTTTGGGTGGTGGACTGGTCTGCAGCATGTCTGACTTTGATGCAGGAGACAGAAGCTTGTGTCCAATCACAGACCTGCAATCCACCAACAATGCCCTTTTATGTACTGTAGCCATGAACTTTTGTTACCTTCACCATACCATAGTTGCCAATGCACTTGAGGAAGACTACAGCCTCCTCATCACACCACATATACTTTAGTTTGCTGCCATTTTTTAAATCTCTTCGGAGGAATAGAAGCTTCAGTGGACATTAAAGTTTAAGTCACATGCTTTATGCATGTCATGGCTTTCTCACATTTTACACCGACTTTACCACCTCATTATTTGTTTCTCCTTCTGGGTTCAAGACAAAAGTAGCCTGTGCCGTTGAGGTCATCACTAAACCTGAACTTTGGAGCTCTCTCCTGTAGGACTGCAGGTCTGTGGACACTGCAGATGCCTTTACAAAGCAACTCAAGACCCACTTCCTCAGACTCACCTTTATATAGTTTTTAGAATGTAACTTCATTTTATAATTTGTATGTTTTTGGCATGTTTTATGTCTGTATGTTGTGTCTGTTGTGCTGTCTTTTATTCGCTTTTTTGTCTTTAATTGTGAAGCACTTTGTGACAACTGCTCTACACACTTACTCACTAGATACTTTTTATCCTTCCTTCTATCAGGAAGCTAACTGTTTGACCTTCTGGAAAGGGGCTGCAAAATCAATTTCTAAACAACTTCATAACATTTACAACTGCAAAATCAATGGATTACTATACGAATCCGTTATTAATACTTCATTAACATGTGTTATAATTGCAGATGACTGATGAGCTTTTGCTGATGGCTTATTGGGAATTGAAACTCAAGACTCTTTGTAGTGACATACTAATATTCTAAACTGTAGACAGTAGACACTGATGACTTGTAAGAAAGTGAGAGACAAACAAGCATTTTCAAACCAATTCAAGCCAAATTTACTGATACAAAGCCAAATCATGATAAAATTTCAGGACACTTTCATACAGAGCATGGGGAACTGAAATAAGTTACTCCGTTAGAAAATTGTGGAAGATGGAATTGTCCTCCCAGATCTTAATCAGCTCCTGGAAGTCTGTTAAGTCCAACAGGGCCTGCAGAAAAGCACAAAGAGTTTGCACATTACACATTATTTTTAGATATTCAATTACAGATAGCATATATATATAGCATCCCTATTTCCACTTGAAAACTTCTAAAGGTTTAATAACTTCTAAGTGGAAATTCATGGTTTAGACACTAATACACTACCAAATATCCCACAGTGTTATGCACCAGCCTGATCCACACTAGCATGAGTTCAAACCAGTTGGCAGAAGAAAAGCTCTTTCTGGTGGGTGAAGTTCAGCATCTTGGCACGTGAGATTTAGTATGATGGCTGGGTGCTCTTTTACACAACATTTGGAAATACCTGTTAGAAGAAGAACATGATGTAAACTGAATGTAACATAAAGGTGGCTTTAATTTATCAGTCCAGGTATGCTATCATTACACAGCTATGATTGTCTATCTTACCTGAAAGGTTATATTTATGAGTGCATCTCTGCTCTTTGGTCCCTGGTGCATCTCTGGTCCCTGGTCAGCTGAGGTCTTCACATGGCAAGATGACAGAATTCAGCAGAGGCTGTAGATGGAGGCTTGGCTAGGATCTCTGCCAGAATATACAGGTGGAGGCCACAGCTACATGTTGCTGGCCAAGGATTAGTTGCAGGTTTTGCCAAGCAGTCTGTCAGAATCTGCAGGTTGAGGTGGTGGCTGCAGGTTGCTGGCAGAGTTGGAGGTTTGGCCAAGCTGTCTGACAGATTCTGCAGGTTGAGGTGGCGGCTGCAGGTTGCTGGCAGAGTTGGAGGTTTGGCCAAGCTGTCTGACAGATTCTGCAGGTGGAGGTGGTGGCTGCAGTTTGATGGCAGAGTCTTTAGTTGGACATTTGACCAAGCTTTTGCAGAAATTTGCAGGTGGAGGCTGCAGCTGCATTTTGCTGGCAGAGAGTTAGTTTGAGGTTTGTCCAAGCTGTCTGTCAGAATCTGAAGGTGAAGATGGAGGTGGGTGCTGCAGGTTCTTAACACAGGCTGAAGATGGAGGAGCTTAGCTAGCTGCCCGAATCTGCAGGTGGAGGTGGGAGCTACAGGTTTCTGACAGAGTCTGTGGATGGAGTTGAGCTGTCTGCCACAATCTGCCAGTGTGGAAATACCTGTTAGAAGAAGAACATGATGTAAACTGAATGTAACATAAAGGTGGCTTTAATTTATCAGCCCAGGTATGCTATTATTACACATAAGGATTGTCTATCTTACCTGAAAGGTTATTTTTTATGAGTGCATCTCTGCTCTTTGGTCCCTGGTGCATCTCTGGTCCCTGGTCAGCTGAGGTCTTCACATGGCAAGATGACAGAATTCAGCAGAGGCTGTAGATGGAGGCTTGGCTAGGATCTCTGCCAGAATATGCAGGCGGAGGCCACAGCTGCATGTTGCTGGCCATGGCTTAGTTGCAGGTTTTGCCAAGCTGTCTGTCAGAATCTGCAGGTGGAGGCGGTGGCTGCAGGTTGCTGGCAGAGGTTCTTGTTGGAGGAGCTGAGCTGTCTGCCACAATCTGCCAGTGTGGAAATACCTGTTAGAAGAAGAACATGATCACAATCTGCCAGTGTGGAAATACCTGTTAGAAGAAGAACATGATATAAACTGAATGTAACATAAACGTGGCTTTAATTTATCAGTCCAGGTATGCTATTATTACACAGCTATGATTGTCTATCTTACCTGAAAGGTTATTTTTATGAGTGCATCTCTGCTCTTTGGTCCCTGGTGCATCTGTGGTCCCTGGTCAGCTGAGGTCTTCACATGGCAAGATGACAGAATTCAGCAGAGGCTGTAGATGGAGGCTTGGCTAGGATCTCTGCCAGAATATGCAGGCGGAGGCCACAGCTACATGTTGCTGGCCATGGCTTAGTTGCAGGTTTTGCCAAGCAGTCTGTCAGAATCTGCAGGTTGAGGTGGTGGCTGCAGGTTGCTGGCAGAGTTGGAGGTTTGGCCAAGCTGTCTGACAGATTCTGCAGGTGGAGGTGGTGGCTGCAGTTTGATGGCAGAGTCTTTAGTTGGACATTTGACCAAGCTTTTGCAGAAATTTGCAGGTGGAGGCTGCAGCTGCATTTTGCTGGCAGAGAGTTAGTTTGAGGTTTGTCCAAGCTGTCTGTCAGAATCTGAAGGTGAAGATGGAGGTGGGTGCTGCAGGTTCTTAACACAGGCTGAAGACGGAGGAGGTTAGCTAGCTGCCCGAATCTGCAGGTGGAGGTGGGTGCCTGCAGGTTCCTGGCAGAGGCTGCAGATGGAGGAGCTGAGCTGTCTGCCACAATCTGCCAGTGTGGAAATACCTGTTACAGGAAAAAGATGATGTAAACTGAATGTAACATAAAGGTGGTTTCAATTTATCAGCCCAGGTATGCTATAATTACATAGTTATGATTGTCTATCTTACCTTATCTGAAGGTGAAGATGGAGGTGGGTGCTGCAGAGGAGCTTAGCTGGCTGCCCGAATCTGCAGGTGGAGGTGAGCGCTGCAGGTTTCTCACAGAGGCTGCGGATGGAGGAGTTGAGCTGTCTGCCACAATCTGCCAGTGTGGCTAAGATCTCTGCCAGAATATGCAGGCGGAGGACACAGCTGCATGTTGCTGGCCAAAGCTTGGTTGTAGGTTTTGCCAAGCAGTCTGTCAGAATCTGCAGGTGGAGGCGGCAGCTGCTGGTTCCTGACAGAGGCTGTTGTTGCAGGTTTGGCCACTTCTGTCTGCAAGAACCTGCTGGTGGAGGTGGCAGTGGTGCAGGTTGCTGGCAGAGGCTGTAGATGGAGGTTTTGCCAAGCTGTCTGCCAGTTTGGCCAAACCTCTAACTAGAGCCTCTGTCTGCAGTCTGCTGTTGATGCAGGTTTGGCTAATTATTTCATCCAGAAATCTACGCCACTGAATCCTGTCCTTTTGCCATGTCAAGACCTCAGCTGACCAGGGACCAGAGATGCGCCAGGGACCAAAGAGCAGAGATGCACTCATAAATATAACCTTTCAGGTAAGATAGACAATCATAGCTGTGTAATAATCGCATACCTGGGCTGATAAATTAAAGCCACCTTTATGTTACATTCAGTTTACATCATGTTCTTCTTCTAACAAGTATTTCCACACTGGCAGATTCTGGTAGACAGCTCAGCTCTCCCATTTAAAGCCTCTGTCAGGAACCTGCAGCCCCACCTCCACCTGTAGATTCTTTCACACAGCTTAGCCAAACCTCCATCTACAGCCTCAGCAAGCAACTTTCAGCACTGAAACCTCCACCTGCAGGTTCTTGCAGACAGCTGTGGCCAGAGCTGTAACAACAGCTTGGCCAGCCCTCCAACACCAGCCTCTTTCAGCAACCTGCAGCCACTGCCTCCACCTCCAGATTCTGACAGACAGTTTGGCCAAACTTCTAACTAGAGCTTTTGTCGACAGACTGCTTATGTGCAGGTTTGGCCAATTATTAATTTACAACATCATCCAGGAATCTACACTTCCTCATCCATGTTTTTGCCATGTGAAGACCTCAGCTAACCAGGGACCAGAGATGCACCAGGGACCAAAGAGCAGAGATGCAGTTTACATCATGTTCTTCTAACAGGTATTTCCACACTGGGAGATTCTGGCAGACAGCTCAGCTCCTCTATCTACAGCCACCATGAAGAACCTGCAGCCCCCACCCCACCTGCAGATTCTGACAGACAGCTTGGCAAAACCTTCAACTAATGCCTCTGCCAGCAACATGCAGCCACCACCTCCACCTGCAGATTCTTGAGACAGCTCAGTTCCTCCATCTAACAGCTCCTCCATTTACAGCCTTTGCCAACGACCTGCAGTTGCCTCCACCAGAAACGTCTGGCAGACAGCTCAACTTCTCCGTCTACAGCCTCTGTCAGGAACCTGCAGCCACCACCTACAGAATCTGACAGACAGCTTTGCCAAACCTCCAATTAGAGCCTCTGCCATCAACCTGCAGCCACTGCCTCCACCTTCAGATTCTGCCAGTGTGGAAATACCTGTTAGAGGAAAACGATGATGTAAACTTAATGTAACTTTAATTTATCAGCCCAGGTATGCTATTATTACACAGTTATGATTGTCTATCTTACCTGAAAGGTTATATTTATGAGTGCATCTCTGCTCTTTGGTCCCTGGCGCATCTCTGGTCCCTGGTCAGCTGAGGTCTTCACATGGCAAAAACACTGGATGAGGCAGTGTAGATATGCAGTATATCCGGTAGATCCGGACATCATCCAGGACAGGATTCAGCGGCGTAGATTTCTGGGTGATGCTGTAAATGAATAATTGGCCAAACCTGCAACAATAGCAGACTGCAGACAGAGGCGTTAGAGGTCTGGCCACAGCTGTCTGTCAGAATCTGCAGGTGGAGGTGGGCGCTGCAGGTTACTGACAGACAGCTGTGGCTGCAGAAATACCTGTTAGAGGAAGAAGATAATGTAAACTGAATGTAACATAAACGTGGCTTTAATTTATCAGCCCAGGTATGCTATTATTACACAGCTATGATTGTCTATCTTACCTGAAAGGTTATATTTATGAGTGCATCTCTGCTCTTTGGTCCCTGGTGCATCTCTGGTTCCTGGTCAGCTGAGATCTTCACATGGCAAGATGACAAGATTCATGGGCGTAGATTTCTGGATGATACTGTACTGATGTACTGTTGAAGGTTTGGCCAAGCTATTGTTGCCTGTTTGGCCATAGCTGTCTGCTGGAGGTGTCAGTGCTGCAGGTTGTTTGCAGAGGCTGTAGTTGGAGGAGCTGAGCTGTTTGTTGAACTGCAGGTGGAGGCAGCAGCTGCAGGTTCCTGGCAAAGGCTGTAAACGGAGGAGCTGAGCTGTCTGCGAGAATCTGCAGGTCGAGGCGGCAGGGCAGCAGGTTGCTTGCAGAAGCTGTAGATCGAGGTTTGGCTAAGCTTTCTGTCAGAATCTGCAGGTGGAAGTGGTGGCTGCAGGTTCCTATCAGGCTGTAGACGGAGGAGCTTAGCTGTCTAACAGAATCTGCAGCAGGAAGCGGCGGCTGCAGTTTGATCGCAGAGGCTCTAGTAGGAGGTTTGGCCAAGCTGTCTGCCAGAACATGCAGGTGGAGGCGGCAGCTGCAGGGTTCAGGCAGAGGCTGTTGTTGGAGGTTTCGCCAAACTGTCTGTCAGAATCCGCAGGTGGAGGCGGCAGCTGCAGGTTGCTGACAGAGGTTTAGATGGAGGTTGACAGAGGTGCAAATTTTACATGGGTCTTCAACACTCTTGTGAAGGTTGCAGTTTGAACATTTCAGACAGCTGCTGTAGTTTGAATGCAGTTAAAAATGTAAAATTCTTGTGAGACGTTATTGGAGTATGGTGGAGCAGGACACGTTGGAGGTGGCAGATGGAGGCGTGCGCGAAGCCGTCTACCAGAATCTGCAGGTGGAGGCGACACTTGCAGTTTGCTGGCAGAGGCTGTAGATGGAGGTTTGGTCATGCTTTCTGCCAGAATATGCAGGTGGAGGCGTCAGCTACATGTTGCTGGCAGAAGCTGAAGGTGGAGGTTGATTGAGGTGCACAAGGAACATTGGTCTTCAGGACTTTGAGATGATGGAGTTGATGGAAATTGCTGGTGGAGGTCATAGTTTGAGCATTTTTCTAGAGCTGTTTGCTGCCTGCAGGTGGAGGGTCAGGCAGCAGACGGCTGCTGCCGTTTGAACGCAGAGTTTAAACCTGAAAGTGAATCTAAGAAGCTTGTGGTGTGGGGTGGAGCACGACACTTTAGAGGCAGTAGATGGAGGTTGGTGTAGACGGTGGCGATGGAGGTTTCAGTAGAAAGTATGCAATTCAAATAAATCTAACTCAGTCTAAATAAATGTGATTAACAAATCACCTAAGTTTATGAAAAAACCTGAAATCAAAATCAAGTTGGACGGAAGCGCTTACCTGAAGACTTACCTTCAGGTTCGGCTGTCCTCTTCCGCCACTGGTTGCCAGTCTGGTCCCTCAATTTAAAAAGATTTTGTATCCACCTTGGCCTAGGGCCCTTCGGCAACGACTTAGGCTTACCTGGAGCCACAGGTCCTTTAGAGGGGCCGGCTTTCACAGGCTTACCTGGTGCTGGAGGTGTGTCAGAGGCACCCACCTTAGGGTCACGGCCACGTGGGGGGACTGGTTCCCGCAGCGGGCTGATGGGCCTTGGTAATGGCACAAGGAGGCTGGCCCACGGGATGTCCTCCATCTGAAGGTAACAACAAATAAAGCCATCAGACTACTGCTCCACATCATGTTAACAACTTCAGTTTGGCTCCATTGTTTCTGTTTTCTAACACTATGTGCTATGACTGTGCACTGACAACACATTTTCTTTTTATCTGCATGTTATGATTAGGTCAGAATACAGTGTCTTACAGTGTCTCCCAGGAGACTGGACGTATCCGAGTCACCGGATGATGAGCCACTGGGGGAGCTCCACGGGATTGGAGTAACGCTGTCCCAATTGCAGCCCTGGGCCATCTGATGGAAAAAAAGAATCCAACCGTGAGACCACAAATTTAGCGCATCACATATTGAATTGGCCCATTAGCACACAGTCAACACTGCTAAAAATTGAATGTACAGAGTGCAATTAAATGTAACATTTCTGACTGCAAATTAATGCCAAACTCAGAAAATTCAGTCAAAATCTACTTTTGAAAACTAATTCAAATTGAAGCCTTTCTTTTAGGCACCCACCTCAGGGTCACGGCCACGTGGGGGGACTGGTTCCCGCAGCGGGCTGATGGGCCTTGGTAATGGCGCAAGGAGGCTGGCCCACGGGATGTCCTCCATCTGAAGGTAACAACAAATAAAGCCATCTGACTACTGCTCCACATCATGTTAACAACGTCAATTTGCCTCCATTGTTTCAGTTTCTAACACTATGTGTTATGACTGTGCACTGACTACACATATTCTTTTTATCTGCATGTTAAACAATAGACTAGATTAGGTCAGAATA